>NC_133423.1:80730000-81049000 GCF_049350105.2 Macaca mulatta
AGGCTCTTGTTGGATATGTAGGATTGGGATTTTCTGTTGATTGCTTTGTAACAAACCTAGTGTAGTGCAGGGGGCCGGGTGTAGGGGGTGGGGGAGAGTAGGTTGGAGGAGTATATTCTCTTCCCCTTAGGCAAAGCTTCAAAAAAGTGCTTTGTGGGTTAATATGGAATTTGTGCCATATTTCTGTGGGGTTTCTTTGAAATCGAAAAGGGCAGGTGCAGCGCTTCCTGGATTAAGCATCCTGAGCCGTTTGTCTTCTGCTCTTGAGTTGACCCTGGTTTTTGGGCTGTAGAAAGGGGAGGAGTAGCCATCCAGTAACCCTGGCCTAAACTGCTAAGGCCAGGGCCCGGGGGCTGGGCTCTCACTCTTTCCAGAGAGGGCCGAGGCACCGTCCTGCTCCAAGATGTGAAGGTGCCTTCCTACATGACCTCATCTCTGCATCTGCCAGCTCCATCTGCCCCCGGAGTGGGCGAGCCAGGCAAGCGTGGCACTGCCCTCATTACTATGCACTGCCTTCCCTTGCAGGTATCTCCACACAAGGCCACCTGCCTGGCAGGCGGGGCAGGCTGAGGCGGGGTGGGTGGGGTGTGTGTGCTGGTGTCCAAGGTGCCTAATGGGACCTCTACTTCTTTTGGTCACCTTTGGAGTCAGAACAGTCCAAACTGTTAATCATGCACAGTTCTGCCTGTTTCTCTCTTTATGTTATTTCTTTCTGCCCACAAGGTCTGCTGCTCTGTACAGGCCTCCTGAATTCCCTAACTGAACTCCTTGTCAATGCTGAAGACGCTGAAGACGTTTCAGAAGCATGTGGCTGGGCGCTCGGCTCATGCGGCTGGGCGCTCGGCTCATGCGGCTGGGCGCTTGGTTAATGCCGGTAATCTCAGCACTTTGGGAGGCTGAGGTGGGGATCGCTTGAGGCCAGGAGTTTGAGACCAGCCTGGGCAATATAATGACACCTCATCTCTGCCAAAATAAAAATAAAAAATTAGCCTAGCATGGTGGTGTGCACCTGCAGTCTTAGCTACTTGGGAGGCTGAGACAGGAGGATTGCTTGAGCCTGGAAGGAGCAGGTTGCAGTGAGCCGATATTGTGCCACTGTACTCCAGCCTGGGTGACAGAGTGAGCTCTTGTATCAAAACAAACAAACAAAACCCCAAACCAAAACAAACAAAAAGAAGTATGTAAGCCTTAAAGTCTAAACATTTAACTAAATGGATGACTGAATAAAAAAATAAACACAAAAATCCTTGACATATAGGTTAACTCTGATTCCAAGACTAGAAAGAGATGCTGGAATTATCAGGTGACCCCCAACGGGATGTGACGCACAGAGTCAGTTCTGTAGTGTACATTGTAGGCAAATCATATTCTCTGTCTTTCTGAACATTCTGAGAAGAATGAACTCAAGGTTTGAAAGACTACCATGTATGCCGTAATTTTTGTGCTTAGTTTTTTTTTTTTTTTTTCTTATTTAACTGCATTCTGAGGAATGGAATCCCCGAGTTTACGGGTCTTGTTAGTTATTTCCTGTCCATAAGAATCATGTTGATTTATAATGTTATCAGCAATGTATATTCCTTACCAGTTTCCTAAGACACCTCATCACCTGAAGATTTCTGAAAGTCTGTGAAGCAGTGCTTAGTGAGTTTGGAGTGAAGGCGTCCGTAGGAGTATGGTGGATGTTGTGAAGAGAGACCAGAGGGGACAGCCTTTCCTTCTCAGTGCCCACTTTGATGGAATCACAATTATTCCCTGAGGGTGGGGTTGAAAAGATTTTAAGGCCCTTTTCAGGTTCAATAAGATAATGTGTCTTGAATTGATTACTGATGTCTGCCATGAGAGCAGGATTAAGTAGTCTCGATCTATTTGCCTGGGAGGTATCATTCTTTTTTTAAATTATTATTATTATTATTATTATTATACTTTAAGTTCTGGGGTACATGTGCAGAACATGCAGGTTGGTTACATAGGTATACACGTACCATGGTGGTTTGCTGCACCCATCAATCCGTCATCTACATTAGGTATTTCTCCTAATGCTATCCTTCCCCTAGCCCCCCACCCCGCAACAGGCCCCAGTGTGTGATGCTCCCCTCCCTGTGTCCATGTGATCTCATTGTTCAACTCCCACTTATGAGTGAGAACATGCAGTGTTTGGTTTTCTGTTCCTGTGTTAGTTTGCTGAGAATGATGGTTTCCAGCTTCATCCGTGTCCCTGCAAAGGACATGAACTCATCCTCTTTTATGGCTTCATAGTATTCCATGGTGTATATGTGCCACATTTTCTTTATCAAGTCTATCATTGATGGGCATTTGGGTTGGTTCCAAGTCTTTGCTATTGTGAACAGTGCTGCAATAAACATATGTGTGCATGTGTCTTTATAGTAGAATGATTTATAATCCCTTGTGTATATACCCAGTCATGGGATTGCTGGATCAAATGGTATTTCTGGCTCTAGATCCTTGAGGAATTGCTACACTGTCTTCCACAATGTTTGAACTAATTTATATTCCCACCAACAGTGTCAAAGCATTCCTATTTCTCCACATCCTCTTCAGCATCTGTTGTTTCCTGGCTTTTTAATGATCGCCATTCTAACTGGTGTGAGATGGTATTTCATTGTGGTTTTGATTTGCATTTCTCTAATGACCATTGATAATGAGCTTTTTTTCATATGTTTGTTGGCCACATAAATGTCTTTTTTTGAGAAGTGTCTGTTCATATCCTTTGCCCACTTTTTGATGGGGTTTTTTTTTTTCTCGTAAATTTGTTTAAGTTCTTTGTAGATTCTGGATATTAGCCCTTTGTCAGATGGATAGATTGCAAAATTTTTCTCCCATTCCGTAAGTTGCCTGTTCACTCTGCTGATAGTTTCTTTTGCTGTGCAGAAGTTCTTTAGTTTAATTAGATTCCATTTGTCAATTTTGGCTTTTGTTGCCATTGCTTTTGGTGTTTTAGTCATGAAGTCTTTGCCCATGCCTATGTCCTGAATGGTATTGCCTAGGTTTTATTCTAGGGTTTTTATGGTTTTAGGTCTTACGTTTAAGTCTTTAATCTGTCTTGAGTTAACTTTTGTATAAGGTGTAAGGAAGGGGTCCAGTTTCAGTTTTCTACATATGGCTAGCCAGTTTTCCCAACACCATTTATTAAATAGGAAATCCTTTTCCTATTGCTTGTTTTTGTCAGGTTTTTCAAAGATCAGATGTTTTTAGATGTGTGGCATTATATTTGAGGCCTCCGTTCTGTTCCATTGGTCTACATATCTGTTTCTACCAGTACCATGCTGTTTTGGTTCCTGTAGCCTTGTAGTATAGTTTGAAGTCAGGTAGTGTGATGCCTCCAGCTTTGTTCCTTTTGCTTAGGATTGTCTTGGCTATATGGGCTCTTTTTTTGTTCCACATGAAATTTAAAGTAGTTTTTTCTAATTCTGTGAAGAAAGTCATTGGTAGCTTGATGGGGATAGCATTGAATCTGTAAATTACTTTGGGCAGTATGGCCATTTTCACGATATTGATTCTTCCTGTCCATAAGCATGAAATGTTTTTCCATTTGTATGTGTCCTCTCTTATTTCGTTGAGCAGTGGTTTGTAGTTCTCTTTGAAGGGGTCTTTCATATCCCTTGTAAGTTGTATTTCTAGGTATTTTATTTTCTTTGTAGCAATTGTGAATGGGAGTTTACTCATGATTTGGTTCTCTGTTTATTATTGGTGTATAAAAATGCTTGTGAGTTTTCCACACTGATTTTGTATCCTGAGACTTTGCTGAAGTTGCTTATCAACTTAAGTAGATTTTGGACTGAGAAAATGGGGTTTTCTAAATATACAATCATGTCATCTGCAAACAGAGACAATTTGACTTCCTGTCTTCCTATCTGAATACCCTTTATTTCTTTCTCTTGCCTGGTTGCCCTGGCTAGAACTTCCAATACTATGTTGAATAGGAGTGGTGAGAGAGGGCATCCCTGTCTTGTGCCAGTTTTCAAAGGGAATGCTTCCAGCTTTTGCTCATTCAGTGTCATACTGGCTGAGAGTTTGTCATAAATAGCTCTTATTATTTTGAGATACATTCCATCAATACCTAGTTTATTGAGAGTTTTCAGCATGAAGGCGTGTTGAATTTTATCAAAGTCCTTTTCTGCATCTATTGAGATAGTAATATCATGTGGTTTTTATCTTTGGTTCTGTTTATGTGATGGATTATGTTTACTGATTTGCGTATGTTGAACCAGCCTTGCATCCCGAGGATAAAACCGACTTGATCATGGTGGATAAGCTTTTTGCTATGCTGCTGGATTCAGTTTGCCAGTATTTTATTGAGGATTTTTGCATCGATGTTCATCAGGGATATGGGCCTGAAATTTTCTTTTTTTGTTGTGTCTCTGCCAGGTTTTGGTATCAGGATGATGCTGGCCTCATAAAATGAGATAGGGAGGAGTCCCTCTTTTTCTGTTGTTTGGAATAGTTTCAAAAGGAATGGTACCAGCTCCTTTTTGTACTGGGAAGTATAATTGTTAATCTGGAGGGGTAGGAAGCTTGAAGGAAGCTTGAAGGAGTCCAGGAATGAATCAAGTATTAGTGCTTGGTTTGCATGGATTGCTGGTGCCTAGCGTTTTGTGTGGCAGCAGCCAAGAGGCTGTGGTTCCTGATTTCATAATTATAGATTTACATGTAATTAATAAGTGTGACAATTCAAACAGCAGAGCTTGTCATTTCAGAATAAGTTGTTCTCAGAGAGGAATCTCATATGAGGGATCCATTTCCCAGGAAATAGATGGAACCAATTACTGGGCATGAGCACCTCTCTGATATCAACTATATAAATGAGTATACAATGAAACACTATCAGGCCCACAGGTAGGGTTTTACTATACTTTATTTCAGGTTCTGGAGTCAGAATTGGGTTTATTCTAATGTCTCCCCACCAGTCAATAATTTGAGCCTCTTTCATTACTGTTAAGGCTGCAGCGGCTATATTCAGAGCCTGTCAGGCTATGACTAACTTGAGCTATGCAACGTGAAACCAGAAAGCACTAATAAAGTACTTGTGAGTTCTAGAAATTTGACTTTTTTTTTTAAAGAAATTTAGGCTGGTATGGTGACTCACGCCTGTAATCCCAGCATTTTGGGAGACTGAGGTGGGAGGATCGCTTGAGCCCAGGAGTTTGTGTTAGCCTGGCCCACATAGCAAGATCTTGACTCTGCAAAAAACTCCTAACATTTAAAATTAGCTGGGTGTGGTAGTGCACACCTGTAGTCTCGGCTACTGGAGAGGCTGAAGCAAGAGACTCACTTGAGCCCAGGAGTTCGAGGCTGCAGTGAGCTATGATTGCACCACTGCATTCCAGCCTGAGTGACAGAGCAAGACCCTGCCTCTTAAAAAAATAAAGGAAAAACGTTCACTTAGCAGAGAAGTTGATTTAACCTAGTAAGAGCCTTAAGAGGTTTTGACTAGGACTCAAAAGTTTGGTTCTGACTCTACCAACCAGCTATGTGACCTTGAGGAAGTCACACAGTTTCCTTTTGACCAAAACGAGGGGACTGGACAAGATGGCATGTGGTATTCTCAGAATCTTATGAAATGGAAAAATGTATACATAGACGGGTTTCCATCAGTGTGGCCCTAAAGACAGGCCACTCTGGTCCTGGGTCTCTCTTCCAAGGCTCCTTCTTCACCCAGTAGGCTTCATTCTCTCTTCTGAGTCCTACCTCTGTGCCTTCACGTGCGACAGCCACGATTCCCCTGGCGCGTTCTTTGTGTGTGTGTCACAGCCCCCGCGAGCTTACTGCGGGGAAGGGCAGTCCCAGCGCGGGGTGTGACTCCTTAGCCTGGCTCCTGGCTTGTCCTTAGCAAACCGCGGGTAGGGTGTGCCCCTGGTGGCCGGCCGAGGAACAGCAGTCGCCCTGGAGGTCGGGAGCTGCATCCACTTGAGCGGTCCCAAGCCATGGGTCAGAGAGGATTCGATGGTGGTGTTCTTTGTAGAAATGTTTCCTTTTCTGAGACAAACTAAAACTTTGTCTATCCTTTTGTCCTGTTATTTCTTTCCTATCAGGTGTGTAAGAGTGTACATTTGAGAGTGCATTATAAAAGAGGTGAAAGTTAAAATGTTTTAAAATAAAGAAACAGTGACTGGGTTGTTTGACTGAAAAATCAGTGCTTAAATCTAAATTTGAGCAGACTTGCTGCTGTCACTATTCAGACAAGTTAGCGCTGGCGCTTGAGCCCTTTGTAGAGGATGATGAGTAGAGCCGAACACTGAGCACTGTGAAGTGTTTTTTTCCTTTTCCACCTGCAAGGGCGTTTTGGGGCTGGCCTTGCAGGATTTGTTTGTTGGCTGCTTTGAGACTTGTGTCCATTGTTTTGAGCACATCCCTTGGGACACTAAATGATAGATTCCAAAGGGGTATTCTCCAGAGCAGTGCCCCCACTGAGAAGATGCACCCGCAGCCCTGCGCCCCGAGGGCATGTGAGGGAACTGAGCAAGCGCCTGCAGCCTAAGGAGGAAGGCCCCAGGGCAGACAAAAACCCAGCCAGGTTTCTCGCTGGGTGATAGGGTGAGCCTGGATTTCAAGGAAGGAAAAAAGGAGTAAATCGAGAGGTGTCTCCTGAGCTCAGGGGGGCCACAGGTGAGGCAGCCCCGTCCCACCGCTGCGTGCTGGTCCTCCTGCCGTGTGCCTGGTCCTTCTGCTGTGCGCCTGGCCCTGCTTAAGAACCCCTGGAGGCCAGGGAGGGTGGAACGGTATCTCCCCACCAGTGGGGTCTAGCCTGCTGTTGGCATGGGAAAGGGAGGGTTTGGGGAATGCTTGTTGGGTGAGTGAAGAATGAACGAATGAATGGAGGAGCCCTGAGAAAGAGAATTCCTAAACTGTGATGGAGAAAGGTAGAAATGAGAGTGGTCGGTGTTGGGGAGAGGTGCCCACCCTGCCTTCTTGGCAGTTTGTAGGAATCAGTTGGCCTCATGAAAGTGTACTGCCTGCCGCAAGGGGCGTTCTCCTAATCTTCAAGGGCAGGGCAGGGCAGGCTGTCACCGTTCCTCAGTGTCCAGTTTCTTGGGGGTTATGTGGGCTATAAAGCCTGGCAAGGATTTGCTCCTCCACAGGGGGTCTTAAGAACAACTGAGATGAAAAGAGTTGCGGTTTGGGGGACTGCGAGGGAACATGAGCCAGAATCCATACTTGGGGTGCAGCTCAGAAATAGCAGCGGCATCGATTGGCATCTCATGAGCTGATGTTTTAATTCTGCGGTCACCTCTTTGAACTCTGTACATCGATCTGCACGATGCAGGTAAACAGCAGCTTTGGTGCCGTGTTTGTTAGGGCTCAGATTCAGTGCAGGCTGCTCTCCTTGGGAGGCGAGACCTTCTGGAGAGGGATTTTCAGATGAGTGTTAAAAGCCAAGTCCCCTGTTGCCCCAGGTTTGCTGGAATTGTCCCCCAAACACAGGACTGAGAAGGAGTAAAAATAATTCAGATTGCCAGCTGGTATTTCAAATCCCATTTCATATTTCAGTGTCTGAATAAAACCACGTTTCTCTGAATTTCAATATTTTGTCCTTGATCTTTTGGCTTTCAAATTTATTCTTTTAATGTAAGAGAACCGAATCAACGATTTTTTCCTTCCCTCGATAAATGACTTGTTTCCCCTTTGTTTATAGTTTTCAGAACGCCTCCGTGGTCCTTTCAGTAGGAACATGTTGGCGATGGCGATCTGTGTTGATAAAGCCTCGGGTCCTGTGTCCTCTGCCCTTCCTGCCTCTCTCAGAACAGAAGCCATTAGCAACTGAGGGCAGATGCTTTTTCCTACTTTCTTCTACTTCTTGGGCACTTCCTGACTTTATTTTCTAACTGCTCTTTGAAATTTTAATTTCTACCATCATATTTTTAATTTTTTTTTTTTTTTTTTTGAGATAGAGTCTCACTCTGTCACCCAGGCTGAGTGCAACGGTACAATCATTGCTCACTGCACCCTTGAACTCCTGGGGTCAAGCAATCTTCCTGTCTCAGCCTCCCACATAGCTGGGACTACATGCCCATGTCACCACACCTGGCTAATTTTTACATTTTTTTGTAGTCAGGGGTCTTGCTGTGTTGCCCAGGCTGGTCTTGAACTCCTGGCCTCAAGTGTTCATCCTGCTTTGGCCTTCCAAAATGCTGGGACCGCAGGTGTCAGCCACTACACCTAGCCATATTTTAAATTTCTAAGAGATTAGTTTTATTCTCTGAATGATCTTTTAAAATAGCATCCTGTTCTTTTGTGTGTGTGTGTGGAGGGGAGCATATAAATGTCTGGTATTTCTTAGTGAGCGTTTATATTGAAAAAGTTAAAAATATAAGTTGAAAGCTGTGTTTGTATTGGGGTTTGTCAACTGCTGCACACATGGCCTTTGATTAGGGGATCCCAAATATCAGGAACTCTAGAGCTTTTTTTCTCTAACCTAAAGGGAAGCCCTCACTGCTTCTGTGTGGGCTTATCCAGCGTAGGGTGAACAGCACCTGGCCCCTCCCTTACCTGTGCCTGATGTCCCCAAGCCCAGCTCGGTCTCATGCAGGCTTCCTGGGGAGTAAAGCTCTGACCCTGCTCGTGTGGCCTGGGGCTCCAAGGGTGTGTTGTTGTGCGGCCTTTCAACTGATCTGTTTTCAGCCGTGCCCTCCAATGCTTGATGTTTTCTGAGATTCTATGGCATGAATTGGCTTGCTGCTTTACTGGCTTCTCTCCCTGCCAGCAGTTTGGTTTCAGCTTCCTGATTCTCAGGGATCGCTTGTCCTCCTGGATTTTGTTGATATCACTTGTCTGGTGTTGTCTCTTTTCCTATCTCTTTGACCTTGTGAATTTGTGTCTTTCATTTCGTAAACCACTTTACAAGGGCTTTGGAAGGAGGTGGATATAAATGTGTGTGTTCAGTTCCCACTCTGTAATTGGACCCTTGCCCTAATCAGCTTTAAAGAATTATTTAAGAGAGAAAGAACTGAGACAAGACCATCATATAACTAAGCAGACTTTGGCAGTTATTACCCAACCATCAGATTCTAAAGAGAAAATGCTAGAAACGTAGAAATTAGAATTAATAGGTCGTATAGGATGATACCTAGAGAAACAGATTACGTGTCTTTTGAATGCAAGATTTTGAACAGAGTGAATTCTTTCTGCCTAAACAATGTGGTGTGTTCGTGTACTTCTTCTCTAGACCCCTCCCAAGATTTCAAAATTTCTGAAAATACATCCAAGGTGAACATGCTCATTTTTGGTTAAATATTGCATACATGTCAGACATGTTTCTGAAACTTATTTTTACCATACTTCTTTTCTTTCTGTGAAAGCAGTACAGTGTGATTATAGAAAATACTGGTAAGAAATAGATGACAATATCCCCCCACTCCCTCTCCCAGTCTCATCAACCAGAAATAGCCAGTCCTGTCCTCTGGTTATCTGTGAGGTCAGAGTTGCCTGCCTTCGTCTTCATGGTTGTGTCCTCCTTCTTTTCTAGGACACTGGGGTTGGGAAATCAAGCATTGTGTGTCGATTTGTCCAGGATCACTTTGACCACAACATCAGCCCTACTATTGGGTAAGTTCCTCTATGTCGTTCTCTTTCACGTTGCTTCCTTTCACAGCATCAGAATGGCCACTCTGTCTGTGCCTGAGCCTTCAGCCAGGACCACAGTTTTCATCCCAGCCAGTGAGAATCGATCCCAGCTGTAGACTGACAGAGATTCAGGGACTTCTGAGTATGTGCCCAGGCTTACTGTCCCTGTCAGTGATTTTTTTTCCTAGTCAACCTTCCTCATGCTACCTCCCAAGGTCATTTCCTTGATCTCCAAGAGCATTATTCTGCAAATCTTGGAGGCGTTATTTCCAGATGGAAGACGATACACAGAGCAAAACCCTGGTGGTTCTGCTTTAAGTTGCCTGCTAGTAAACCCTGGAAATGCCATCCACCCATACCTCACCACTGTCTGGAAAGTCTGTGGAGCAGATTGACTTTCCTTTTCTGGAATTATCTTTTTTTTTTTTTCTTGAGACTGAGTGTTGCTCTGTCATGTTGCCCAGACTGGAGTGCAATGGGGTGATCTTGGCTCACTGCATCCTCCACCTCCAGGGTGGATTCTCCTGAGCAGCTGGGATTACAGGTGTGCGCCACCACACCTGGCTAATTTTTTTGTATTTTTAGTAGAGATGGGGTTTCACCATGTTGGTGAGGCTGGTCTTGAACTCCTGACTGAAAGCAATCCACCTGCCTCGCTTCCCAAAGTGTTGAGATTACAGGCATGGGTCACTGTGCCCAGCCCCTTTTCTGGAATTACCTAATGCCAGCATTTCCACTCTCATGTGTGGGGAGGGGTGGAAGTGCATTGTTAAATTCTCCTGAGCTGGGGTGCAAAAGTGTTTTCCTGTGCATCTCCCCTTTCCAGTGGGCTCTTTGGCAGCACGTGCTTTGGCTCTGCTGTTTGGGAAGTGCCTGCTTATTTTTCACCCTGAGGATATCAAGTCTTTGCAGGCAATGTCTGTCTGTCTGTATGTTTTGGGAAACCCGTAGGATTGTTGAGAACGGGAGATGGTATCAGAAGTGGAGAAAAATCATGGTGGGGAATAAATAGATGCTCAAGAGTACTTGGCTGATAGGCCAGTGGTTGGAACTGTGTAGCTGAGAAAACCCACATTTTGTAGTTTAAAAATGACTTAAAGAAACATACTCATGAAAATATCAAGAATTAGGAAGGGTCTGACATTTTACCCTAATTGCAGCCTGCAACTTGTTAACAAGTTAACAGTTGTGACGTGTTAGCCTGACTCCGTTTCAGGGATGCTGGCAGAAGACAGAAGCCCCCCGGGGCAGAGACAGAGGCAATAGCAATAGCCAGAGTATTCGCATTTTGCATTGGTTCCCCCGGTCCAAATTTCCATAGGGTGACATTAGAGTCAGAGACCTCACATGCAGGAGGTTGTGTGACGGGAGAGGAACCCCAAGCTGAAGGAACCCAAATCTTCTACATAGGGCAGTGAGCATGTCTGTCCTCAGCTAGAGAAAGAGACTCTTCCCCTCCAAGGATGCTTGCTGTGCAGGTTGATCATCCCTAATCCAAAAACCTGAAACCCAGAATGCTCCCAAATCTGAAACTTTTGAGTGCCAACATGACGCTCAAAGGTGATACTCAAAATGCTCATTGGGATATTTCAGATTTTGGAATTTCAGTTTGGGGATGCTCAACTAGGTAAGTATAATGCAATTATTGCAAAATTAAAAATCTGTATATCCAGCCAGGAGCGGTGGTTCATGCCTGTAATTCTAGCTCTTTGGGAGGCCTAGGTGGGCAGATCACATGAGATCAGAAGTTCAAGACTAGCCTGGCCAACATGGTGAAACCCCGTCTCTACTAAAAATACAAAAATTAGCCAGATGTGGTGGCGCGCGCCTATAGTCCCAGCTACTCGGGAGGCTGAGGCAAGAGAAAGTGGTGGTTGCTGAGATTGTACCACTGCACTCCAGCCTGGGCAACAGAGCGAGACTCCATCTCAAATAAATAAATCAATCCAAAATTCGAAATACTTCTGGTACCAAGCATTTTGGATAAGGGATACTCAACGTGTACAAGCATCCTTGAAAACAATCCAGAAAAAAGTGTTTACTTGCAAGATGTACACGGTGTGAGAGAGCATCAAGAATTGTCTCCCAGCACAGGCGCTTGTATGACAGGTATACGTTTTATGGAAGAAATTCTTTCCACTCTGCTCTGGAATGTACTTTTTTTCTCTCTCTCTTATTTTTCTTTTTTTTTTTTTTTTTTTTTTTGAGACGGAGTCTCGGTCTGTCGCCCAGGCTGGAGTGCAGTGGCCGGATCTCAGCTCACTGCAAGCTCCACCTCCCGGGTTCACGCCATTCTCCTGCCTCAGCCTCCCGAGTAGCTGGGACTACAGGCGCCGCCACCTCGCCCGGCTAGTTTTTTTTTGTATTTTTTAGTAGAGACGGGGTTTCACCGGGTTAGCCAGGATGGTCTCGATCTCCTGACCTCGTGATTCGCCGGTCTCGGCCTCCCAAAGTGCTGGGATTACAGGCTTGAGCCATCGCGCCCGGCCTCTCTCTTATTCTTCACTTTGTGTCTCTGTGTGTGTGTTTTTAATAATAAAAAGCAGAACTGATAAGAGTGATTAACTGTGAAGTATGGTTCCGGAAGATGGAGGAGAGATTTGTGCCTTCTACTTTCTAAACTTTTGTTTAAAAATTTTTTGAAATAAATTTCTTTTGCCATGACGTTTTTTAAAGGAAAAAGACAGTGCATACTCATACCACAAATTATGGGCAGTACATAAAAATGACAAGCTTCTAGGTGTTAAGCATAGGTATAGGCATCATAAATAGGGTGGTTACGTAATTTTGGTCATAATCTCTTGGTCAAAGAAAGTTGCTGTGCCAGCCCAGATTAAAGGGGGAGGAGACACAGGCTGCCTTGTGGTGGGAGGACCCATGTGTGCCTGGAGGGAGTGGGGGGGATGGATTGCTGGTACCATTTTGGAGACAAACACAGTTGACAGTGTTTTGTCTAGTAAATGCATTTCGGTGGTTTGGAGTTTTAAAAACCTTGTGTATTACAATTGACCCTTGAACAACTCGGGGATTAAGGGTGCTGACACCTGAATAGTTGAAAAACCACCTATAACTTTTTTTTTTCTGAAACGGTACTTGGCTCAAAAGTCTGGCTCTGTCACCCAGGCTGGAGTGCAGTGGCACAGTCTCGGCTCACTGCAACCTCCGCCTCTCGAGTTCAAGCGATTCTTCTGCCTCAGCCTCCCAAGTAGCTGGGATTACAGGTGCATGCCACCATGCCCAGCTAATTTGTGTATTTTTAGTAGGGACAGGGTTTCACCATGTTGGCCAGGCTGCTCTTGAACTCCTGACCTCAGGTGATCCACCTGCCTTGGCCTCCCAAAGTGCTGGGATTACAGGTGTGAGCCACTGTGCCCAGCCCTATGTATAACTTTTGACTCCCCCAAAACTTACCTGCTAATACCCAACCATTGACCTGAAGCCTTATGGAGAACATAGTCAATTCACGCATATTTTGTATGTGATATGTATTATATACTGCATTCTTACAATAAAGTAAGCTAGATAAAAGAAAACATTACTAAGAAAATCATAAGGAAGAGAAAATATATTTACTATTCATTAAGTGGAAATGGACCATCATAAAGGTCTTTATCCTCATTGTCTTCACATTGAGTCAGCTGAGGAGGAGCAGGAAGAGGAGGGGTTGGTCTTGCTGTCTTGAGGGTGGGAAAGGCAGAAGAGATCGACTTAGAAGTGGGCCCATGCCGTTCAAACCCATGTTCAAGGGTCAACGGTCTATGGAAACTCTCTACACTTTCTGCTTAGTTTTTCCTGTAAACTAAAAATGCTCTAAAAAACTGTTATTAATTTAAACATTATGTCTTAGTTTTAAACATTATGAACAAATTTATCCTGTACAGAAATATATAAAATAGAAAGTGAAGTCAGAGGATTTTGCTAGCTCTTCAATCCCCCATTCTTCAATTTACATAACCAATATTTAGAGTCCAAAGTGCATGTTTAACATATTTCTCATAAGTACTTTCTGTGGACATGCAGGTACACAAGTAGATAATTTCTAAAAATGAAAATGTATCACACTTTACCTAACAAGCCACAACATACATTCCCAGTTCACTTAGGTCCTCCTTATTCTTTTTCATGGCTGATTGCCAGCCTCTGGGAAACTGAGTCAGGCTGCCAAGTGATGACTGTTAACTTGTAAACAATTAGGGTATAATACAGGTATGCCCCGTGCAATACTTGGGGCATGTGTATACTAAAAATTTATTAGTTCTTTATCTGAACATCAAATCGAACTGGCATCCTGTATTTGTATTTGCTGAGTGTTGCGATCCTCACCTCACTCCTCCTTTGAGCTTAAGCCAGGCTGGTTGGGTTTCCGAGTCTTGCAACCAAAGGGACCTCAATAGAAGCAGGCAGTTGTGCAATAGGGGCTTAGACAGGTGACTCAACTTTAATTGTGACACAGACAAGATTAAAATCTAATTGTTTTGATTATAAAAGTTTATGTGCGACGGGGCGTGGTGGCTCCTGCCTATAATCCCAGCACTTTGGAAGGCTGACGTGGGTGGATCATTTGAGCCCAGGAGTTCAAGACCAGCCTGGGCCACAGGGTGAAACTTGGTCTCTACAAAAAAATACAAAAATTAACTGGGTGTGGTGGCGTGTGCCTGGAGTCCTAGCTACTTGGGAGGCTGAGGCAGGAGGATCCCCTGAGACCTGGAGGTCGGGGCTGCAGTGAGCCAGGACTGTGCCACTCTACTCCAGCCAGGGCAACAGCGTGAAATACTGTTCCAAAACAAAAAGTTCATGTTCACTCTAAAAAACTCGAAGAACACAAAATTCATGAAACTAGGAATCTTAGGGTACATACAGTTTTTTTTACTCTGTATTCTACTTAATGTATTTTGAACATTTTTTACAGTGTCACATAATCTTCAAAAACATGTTGAAAATATTTTTTCTGATTATACAGGTATTATATACTCATCATAAACAACTGAGAATGAAAAAAATCATAAGGAAAAATATTTTAAAAACCCATAATCTACCTCTTAGAGGTAACTCCTGTAAACACTTTGTTATTTTCTTCCAGCCCTTTTCCTGTATAAGTGTGTGTATGTGCGTTATTTATTCAACATCATTTTGTGAATTTCATGCCATTAAATAGTCTTTAAAAACAATTTTTAATGGTTGTATTTTTCACTTCAGGCATTTAGGTTGTTTAAATACTTTTGTACTTTTATAAATAATGTTATGAGGCTAGGTGGCTCATGCCTGTAATCCCAGCACTTTGGGAGGCCAAGGCAGGTGGATCACCTGAAGTCAGGAGTTCAAGACCAGCCTGGCCAACATGGTGAAACCCCATCTCTACTAAAAATGCAAAATTAGCCAGGCATGGTAATGCACACCTGCAGTCCCAGCTACCTTGGGAGGCTGAGGCAGGAAAGTCACTTGAACCCGGGAGGCAAAGGTTGCAGTGAGACGAGATTATGCCATTGCACTCCAACGTGGGTGACAGAGTGAGACTCTTGTCTCAAAAAACAAAACAAAACAACACATAAATAAATAATGTTATGATATACCTCGTTGGGCATAGATACCCGTGTATACTGCTGATATTTCTTTAGGTTAAACTCTTAGCAATGGAATAATTTAGTCCAAGAATAAAAATATATTTAAGGCTCTCAATGGATACTGCCAAATTGTTTTTCGGAAAGGTTATCTCTGTACCAGCTTTAGAGAGAGAGAGAGAGAGAGAGATCTTTTTTAAACAATTTTTAACTTTATAAAATTGTGAAAGTTTGTATGATTTTGAATTCTATTCTTTTCCTCTAAACTTCAAACATTAGCATTTTCTCATAGCTTAATGTTTCTTTGTTAACACAATTTTACGTGACGGCCGCATGGTATTGTGAGCTGTTCTTTTTTCTTTCTTTCTTTCTTTGTATTTTTTTTGAGACGCAGTCTTCTCTGTCGCCCAGGCTGGAGCGCAGTGACGCGATCTTTGCTCACTGCAACCTTTATCTCCCAGGTTCAAGCAATTCTAATGCCTCAGCCTCCCAAGTAGCTGGGACTACAGGTGCTTGCCACCACGCCTGGCTATTTTTTGTATTTTTAGTAGAGACAGGGTTTCACCGTGTTGGGCAGGCTGGTCTCAAGCTCATGACCTCAGGTGATCCGCCCACCTTGGCCTCCCGAAGGAGTTTACGGGCGCAAGCCACTGTGCCCGGCCCTGTTCACTTTCTACTTCGTCCCTTGCTTTTCCTCTGGAGTCAATGTTAGGCTCAGCCCCTCCACCCTTATGTATTGTCTTCTTGATATAATTTAACTTCTTGATTTAAAAACTGATGAAAATTTTCCTCTGGAATTTTGAGAAAATATTTTCAAACACCAGTTGCAGAAAAATAAATCTAGTGGGAACAATTTCTAAGTGACATATGCAGTTTTCCTGGAAGGTGGCATAAATGGAACACTTTTAAAATATTTGAGCGCTTTTCCAAAAGCTGGTAGATTCGGTGGGCTGAGGAACTGGCTTATATTAATAGATTTGATTTGTTCAGCCTTCACAGTGCTGTAAAGACTTTAAGCCAAAAGTGAAGAATCAGGAGACTTGCACGTAATAAACTTGCATTCCTGGTTTCTCTTGAAAAATCAGTGGGTTTGGAGCCCTGGTGCCCATCCCCATGTAGTGGGAGCCAGCTGGTACCGCTCTGCATGGGTGGCCAGGCCTCCCGGCTTCACGCCATTCCCGCTAGGCGTTGTTACTATTATGTTCATCAGTATTAACATTCACACCTAGCCCGCTTCACTCATTTATATGTCCTGCCTGGTCCGTAGACATTTCAGTTCCTGGTGCCGGCACTGCCTTCTTGGCAGTAACCCTGCTGTCCGCCCCCAGCCCAGGTTAGGGGACTTGCCTAGGTGCACTCAGCCCGTGAACAGCCCACTCATGGCTCACACCAAGGGAGTCCACTCTCAAAGCCCACCCTGCTTCTTCCACTGGAATCGCGTGAGCATTGGTGAAAGGCCATGGGCTGTAGAATGCCATTGCTTCAGCATTAAAAGAGTTAATTCTTATGGCCTCTCTGACTCACACTGAAAAACCTTGGCTCTGCTATTCAAGCAGATTGCATTGACATCTTGAGTGTGTGTGTGTATGTGTGTGTCTCCCTTTTCATTTCAACTTTTGTAAGGAAATTGTGTTACTTCTCTGCCAGATTTTGGTTTCCACAGATAATGAAGTCAGTTTAGCAGGGCCAGTGCACCTCCTCCACCACTTCGGAGGGTGATCTACACAGAAGAAAAGATGCCCGAGGTTCTTGTTTGTTTGTTTGTTTGAGACAGGATCTTGCTCTGTCACCCAGGCTGGAGTGCAGTGGCGCAATCATGGCTCACTGTAGCCTCCACCTCCCAGGCTCAAGCGATCCTCCCACCTTAGCCTCCTGAGTAGCTGGGACCACGGGTGTGAGCCACCACACCTGGCTATTTTTAAATTTTTGTTTTTAATTAAATTTTTATTTTTGTGGAGATGAAGTCTCCCCGTGTTGTTGCCTAGGCTGGATGAGGTTCTTAAGATCAAAAGCTAGCAAAGACTTAAAAACCAACAACAAACCTCAGTCAACCAAAAAAAGCAATGATTGTCATGGTCCTCATTTCAAATACTGAGAATCTTTCTCCTAGTGGCGAGAGAGCGGGAGCACAGAGGGATGTGTGTGTGTGAGGTGTGCCTTCCTACTATTATTAAAGTTGCTCCTCACGGCTCACTGTGAACCAAGGGGAATTTCACAGGTATCCGTTTCCCTCTTTGTCCCTGCGAACACCTCTGTTTAATGCAGAGTAGGTATTGGCCCCATTTCACAGAACAGGAAACTGAGGGGCTTTACGGGCTGTTTAATTGAGTCTGGCAGTGAAGGCCTCTGCATCCTCTTCCTGGTTATGCCACTACATTCTTCTTTCACCAGGAACTAGGCCGTCTTCTGGGATTTGGGTTTTCCCCCCTTTACCTGCCCTGTGAAGCGGTTGGACCGGATATTTAATATTTTTTTCTAACATTTTAAAGGCATGAACTCAGTTTTCTAACTCTAAGGAGAACTTTTTAAGGGTAATAGGGTTGCTGTATTATTTATCCCAGCACCTAGAGTATATTGAAGAATAAATGAAAATCTGACTAACATCAGAAGTGAAAACAAAAACAAAACACACAAAAACAAAATGTTGATAGAGTTGTCTAGTAAAATTTTTAAATGAGTTTATGAAAAAAAAATGAACAAAGTTAAAGGGCAAATGTTAAACTGGAAAAATATTATTTAAAATATATTACTACAAAAGGTTAGTGGAAACTACTCAAAAAATGAATAAGAAAAGGCTGAATACCTCAGTTGAAAAGTGGGCCAAGGTCGTGAACTGGAGAAAAATTCCTTTACAAAGAAAAGTACAAGTGAACAATAAATGTTAAAATGATGTTTAAACTTGTGATAAGCATAATGAATACAAGAATGAAATATTTTCTATCTAATACATTGAAAGAAATTTGAAAGAGTAATAATGGTTGAGGAAAAGGCCATCTCATACACCACTATGGACAGGTAGGTTGGTACAATCTAAGTTTGGCACAGGTAACAAAAGTAGGGTGTATCTACTTTTATTTTATTTATTTATTTATATATTTTTAGAGACAGAGTCTTGCTGTGTCACCCAGGCTGGAGTGCAGTGGCACAATCATGGCTCACTGTACCCTTGACCTCCTGGGCTCAAGGGATCCTCCTGCATCAGCTTCCTGAGTAGCTGGGACCACAGGCAAAAGCCACTGTACCTGGTTGATTTTTTTTTTCTTTTGTAGAGCCAGGGGTCTTGCTATGTTGCCCAGGCTGGTCTTGAACTCCTGGCCTCAAGTGATCCTCCCACCTTGGCCTCCCAAAGTGCTGGGATTACAGGTGTGAGCCACCATCCTCAGCTCTATTTTTTAAAAACTAAGTCTTAGGATATAGTTATGCAGGGATACAAAGATGTAAGTATAAGGATATTCACTGAATCGTTGTAATAGTGAACAATAGGTAACCAAAATGGCCATCGTTAGGGTGTCGAATAATTCCATAACATGATGTATGATCATCAGTCATTTTAGATGATATTGATCTATATTCATAGAAATGGAAACATTTTAGATGATTCTTTTTTTTATTTTTTGAGACAGAGTCTTGCTCTGTCACTCAGGCTGGAGTACAGTGGTGTAATGTCAGCTCACTGTAATCTCTGACTCCTAGGTTCAAGCGATTCTCCTGCCTCAGTCCCCCACATAGCTGGGATCATAGGCACTTGCCACCTCACCTGGGTCATTTTTGTATTTTTAGTAGACAGTGTTTTGCCATGTTGGCCAGGCTGGTCTTGAATTCCTGACCTCAAGTGATCTGCCCGCCTCAACCTCCCAAAGTGCTGGGATTACAGCTGTGAGCCACTGTGCCCAGCCAATTTTAGATGATATTGATCTATATTTATAGAAATGGAAAGATTTCCAGGACATATAAAGTTGAGGAAAAGCAAAATTTAGATAGAGTATGATGAATTTTCAGAGTAAAAGTTATGTTAAAATAGATTGTCCTGCAAACTCAGAAGCAGATCACATGGAGGGGGTCACACTGCAGTGTGATTGACATGAAGACCAGTGTTACTTGGGAAGAAGCCTGGAAGAGGAAAGAAAAAGAGTCAGGAACAGCTCTTACTCAGGGCTGCTGGACTTTCAGGGGTGTGGCTGTAAAATTCTCTGAGAGTGAGTGGGAATGCTTGGACCCTGCACAGCATCCTTTATACAGGGACGTGATATTGGAGAGCTACAGGAACCTGGTCTCCATGGCAGGAAATTCTCTTCCTAACCCAAATATTATCTTCATGATGGAGCAAGGGAAAGACCCCTGGACAGTGGAGAGTCAAGTGAAAATCGCAGGAAAGCCGAGAGTGGGAACATATCAAAGGTGTGATGAGAGTGGTGCTGCAGCTCAAACAGAAACACATGCAGAGATCTTATCATGGTGGACAGCTTTCGTCTGGTAGGGTGTCATGATATATATGTCATATTTGCATATATATAGGCTTTTACCTATGGTTCCTGGCTCCTAACTCCCAAGCCCTTGTTATAATCTTGGGGCACTTTAGGCCTCAGAAAACAGAATTGATGTCTGAACTTCTGTCCTCCTTTTACCAGCCCAAGGCAGGACTCTAATCTGATAGCGGGTCCTTCCAGAGAGAGTCCTGCCCCACCCTCTAGAGGAAGGAATGCTACACAGAGCGGCCAAGAAGAACCTGAACACACAGGCCTTGCTGGGTTTTGATCATGCACTTTTTGTCCAATCACGTTTCTACAAAATTGTTAAGAATGCCTCTGTAGGCCGGGCACAGTGTCTCACGCCTGTAATCCCAACACTTTGGGAGGCCGAGGTGGGTGGATCACCTGAAGTCAGGGGTTCGAGGCCAGCCTGACCAACATGGTGAAACCCCTTGTCTACTAAAATTACAAAAATTAGCCGGGTGTGGTGGTGCATCCCTGTAATCCCAGCTACTCGGGAGGCTGAGGCAAGAGAATCGCTTGCCATTTGCAGTGAGCCGAGATCATGCGACTGCACTCTAGCCTGGGCGACAGAGTCAGACTCTGTCAAAAAGAGAGAGAGAGAGAGAGAGAAAGGAAGGAAGGGAAGGAGAATGCCTATGTAATGAAGCCTCTATCAAAGAAAAGAAAGAAAGAAAAGAAAAGAAAGAAAGAGAAGAAAGAAAAGAAAATGTAATGAAGCCTCCATAAAAACTCAAAAGAAATGTGTTCAGGGCACTTCTGAAGAGCTGAGGTTTCTGGAGAGTGGCGCCCAGGGAGTGCGTGGCAGCTCTGTGCCCCGTCTGCTTACCTTGCCCTAAGCATCGCTTCATCTGTATCCTTTGCAATATCCTTTATGAGAAGCTGGTCACTGTAAGTAAGTGTTTCCTTGGGTTCTGTGAGCCGCTGAAGAAGATTAATCGAACCCAAAGAGGGGTCGATGGGAACCCCAACCTGAAACCCGTCGATCAGAAGTTCTAGAGGCCGGAACTTGGGACTGGTGTCCATGGAGGAGCAGTCTTGGGTACTGAGCCCTCAACCTGTGGGATCTGACAGCGTCTCCAGGGAGAGAGTGTCAGAATTGAATTGGAGGACACCTAGCTGGTATCTGCTGCTGGTGGTGGTAGAACCCCCCACAGATTTGGTCATAGAAGTCCTCTTCGGTGTTGATGGTTGTGCTGTGAGAGCAGAGGAAAAACATGGTTCAAGAGAGTTATCCCCTACACATCTGGCTTCTGGGAACTCTCTGCTTCCTTCTCTCGGAGGGACATCTTTCCTATATGTGCAATCAAGAAATTATCCCCCAAAGGGAAAAGTAATATGAGAGAAATATTCCACACAGTGTCACTGGAGTGTGGCAAAGCCTTCAGTGTGCAGTCAGCACTTACCATCAGGTGATCCATACTGGAGAGAAACCTTCCAAATAAAATGAGTGTGGCAAGGTCTTCATGCACAATTCACTTCTCCCACAACATCCAATAAGTCATTCTTGGGAGAATCCTTACAAATGCAATGACTATGGCAAACCTTTCATCATGAGTTCAAGCATTAATTGACATCACAGAGTCCATACTAAAGAAAAATCATATAATTGTATGTAGCAGAGGCTTTATCCAGATTTCACACTCACTAGACATCAAAATAAGCATTTTTGATGAAACAGCAGAAATGTAATGTGCCTGCTGAGGCTGTCGCCCAGAGATCAAAACTGTAGAACATCAGAGGAGCCAGATGAGGAATGTGACTCAGTCTTTAGTTCTCCAAGGTTAACTTTCAACATTTCACACTGCAGAACAATTACAAGTCAAAATATGTTAAAACTCATGACATGATATCTGTCAAAGGTACCAGGATGTTGGGCAGTGGCCAGTTACCTTCAGGTTATAAAATATTTTATTCAATTATTTGAAGTTTCTTGAAAAGACTACTTTACTGCTTATAACTTTCAGCTTGAACTTTGAAATAAAAGGGATGGAAATCCAGAATATACAAGCAACTCAAACAACTTAACAGCAAAGAAAACCCAAATAAAATGTTTTAAATTGGGCAAGGCATCTGAATAGACATTTCTAAAAAGACATACAAATGGCCAACAAGTTTATGGAAAAATGCTCAACATCACTGTCATCAGGGAAATGCAAATTAGAAACCACAGGAAGATATCATCTCTCTCCAGTTAGAATGACTATCATTAAAAATACAAAAAATAACAAATGCTGGCAACGATGAAGAGAAAAGGGAATTCTTGTACTGTTGGTAAATGAAACACTGTGCACATTAGTATAGCCATTCTGGAAGACAGTATGGAGGTTTCTCAAAACAGCTAAAAATAGAACTGCCATACAATCCAGCACTTCTACTACTGGGTATTTATGCAAAGGAGAGTGAATCAGTATATCAAAGGGATCCCTGCACTCACTGATTTATTGCTGCACTATCCACAACAGCCAAGGTATGAAATCAACCCAAGTGTCCATCAACAAATGAACGGAGGCCGGTGCGGTGGCTCACACCTGTAATCCCGGCACTTTGGGAGGTCAAGGAGGGTGGATCATCTGAGGTCAGGAGTGTGAGACCAGCCTGGCCACCATGGTAGAACCCCATCTCTACTAAAGTAAATTACAAGAATTAGCCGGGTGTGGTGGCACATGCCTGTAATCCCAGCTACTTGGGAGGCTGAGGCAGGAGAATCGCATGAACCCAGGAGATGGAGGTTGCAGTGAGCTGAGACTGCGCCACTGCACTCCAGCCTGGTAGGCAGAGTGAGACCCTGTCTCAAAAAAACAAAACAAAACAAAACAAAACGAATTCATGGGTAAAGAAAATGTGGTAATATATACACATTAGAATAGATTCAGCCATAAAAAAAGAACGAAATCCTGTCGTTCATGGCAACACAGATGAGCCCGGAGGACATTGCATTAAGTGAAATAATCCAGACATGGAAAGATAAATACTACATGTTCTCACTTATGTGCAAGAGCTAAAAAGAAAAGAGCTCATAGAATTAGAATAGAATTGTAGTTATTAGAAGCTGGGAAGGGTTGGGGGAGGGAAGGATAGGGAGAGGTTGGTTAACAGTTACAAAGTTACAGCTAGATGGGAGGAAAATATTCTAGTGTTCTGTAGCACTGTAGGATGAATAAGGCTAACAATAATTTAGTGTATATTTTCGAAAAGCTAGAAGAGAGGATTTTGGATGTTCACAACACCAAGAAATAAATGTTCAAGGTGATGAATATGCTAATTATCTTGATTTGATCATTACACATTGCTTACATGTAGGTGCGTATCACTCTGTATCCCATAAGATGCATAATTATTGTGTATCAACTAAAAATAAAAGGAAAAAAAAGAATGAATAATCCCATTTTAAAAGCTGTATAAAAATAATTGGGAAGGACATACACCAATTTATTAGCAGTGACTATGGCTGGGTGGTGAAATATGATTGGTTTTTATTTCCTTTTTGTTTTTTGAATTTCTTTTTTATGAAATACATATGTTGCTTTTAAAATGGGAAAAGTAATAACGATATTAACATTTTTGGAATATATTAGTTCTTCCCAGTAGTCTGGATATACATTTTAAACACTTTTAAAGAAATAAAGGAATAGATGTGGTTTTGATAATACTGGATCTTATCACTTAGAATACTTAGAATTTCTATTTACTGCAATTGTGGGTTGGTAATTAGAACTCTCTAACAAGCCTTTGGTTTTTGTGGGGATAGTGTGGGACTTGCAGTAGACTTTTCTACTTGGTACTTCTGTAATTGGCTTCCTATTCTTAGAGGATTTAGAGGCTGAGGAAATATTACTATGATGAATCCTAGTGGACCAGGCTGGACTCTATGAAAGTAAGGGAAAGAATCCCTGACTCTTTACCTCCAAAGCCCTGGGGTCCATCTCCTAAGAATAAGAACATAATGAGGACGCCATGGTCATACCTAGAAAATTAATTTGAATCAATGATAATATCTTGCATATAGTGTGAATTTAAAAATTTTCAATTGTTCCTAAAATATCTTTTTTTGGGGGGTAGGGAGTACAGGGTCTCGCTGTGTCACCCAGACTGCAGTGCACTGGGGCAATCTTGGCGCTTTACTACCAGCCTCAAACTCCTGGGTTCAAGCTGTTCTTCTGCCTCAGTCTTTTGAGCTGCCAGAACTACAGGCTTGTGCCATAATGCTCAGCTGATTTAAAAATAATTTTTTTTTTTTTGGTAAAGAAGGAGTCTTGCTCTGTTGCCCAAGATGGTCTCAAAATCTTGGCCTCAAGCCATCCTCCTTCTTCAGCTTCCCAAAGGGCTAGGATTACAGAAAAAAGAGCCACCACACCTGGCCAAATATATTTTAAAGCTGTTTTCCCCCTAATCTGGGGTCCAGCCGGGGTTCATATACTGCATTTGGTTGTTTTATCTCTTTCCTCTCAATCTAGATTCTGGAAGAATCTCCCTGTGTTTTTCTGGTTTGCTTCTCATGACATTGACTTATTTGAAGCATTCAGGCCAGCTTGTCTTGCAAAATGTTTCACATTCTACATTTGCCTGATTGTTTTCTTACAATTAAATTCAGACTAAGCATTTGTGGACAGAATGCTGTCTAGGTGATGTACTACTTCTTATTCCATCACTTCAGGAGGCTCTCCTACCAGGTTGTCCCCCTCCTGGGGATGCTTGCTATTTTTTAATGAATAGGAAACTCTCATAAAAGTCAAGGCTATTGAACATTCCTAGTATTTTTATACCCTTCATGAGCACAAAGAAAATGCTTTTTTAAAGGAAATAGTAAGAAAAAGAAAACAGTAAGCGTTTCATGATCTACTGAGGCTTTAATGTCTTTTCTTTTTGGACTCAGAAGGGAGGAAAAATAATCCTTCCTTTTTTGTAGAGAAAACATAAATATGTGTTAAGCTGCCAATCTTCGTCCTTGAATTTATGCAAGCAGGTTGGGACTTAGATGTAGTATTCTATTAGTTGCTACTGGTGTTGGATTCATATCCAGAATTAATTTGAATCAATGATAATATCTTGCATATGGTGTGAATTTAAAATTTTTCAATTGTTCTTAAAATATCTTTTTTTGGGGGGTAGGAGGTACAGGGTCTCGCTGTGTCACCCAGACATAGTAAATATGTAAGGCAACTTTTTTGTGTGTGTGGTGCCATTGTAAGACCAAAACCATAACATGCCAACATACCAGCTGCTGTTTTCACTCTTGAGTATTGTAATAAGTTTTTAAAATACAAGGTTGTGTTCTTTCCTGAGATCTGGGGGTATTTTAATAATTGAAGCTAACTGGTTTTAGAAACACAGTCTTTCTTTTTTTTTTTTTTGAGACGGAGTCTTGCTCTGTCACCCAGGCTGGAGTGCAGTGGTGTGATTTTGGCTCACTGCAGCCTCCGCTTGCTGAGTTCGAGTGATTCTCCTGCCTCAGCCTCCCAAGTAGCTGAGACTACAGGCACCTGCCACCACGCCCGCTAATTTTTGTATTTTTAAGTTTTATTTTATATATATATATATATATATATATATATATATATATTTTTTTTTTTTTTTTTTTTTTTTTTTGTGACAAAGTCTCATGCTGTCATCTGGGTTTGAAGTGCCATGGTGCGATATTGGCTCACTGCAACCTCCACCTCCCGGTTTCAAGCGATTCTCCTGCCTTAGCCTCCCGAGTAGCTGGGACTACAGGTGCCTGCCACTATGCCGCCACCACGCCTGGCTAATTTTTTGTGTTTTTAGTACAGACAGGATTTCATCATATTGGCCAGGCTGGTCTCGAACTCCTGACCTCGTAATCTGCCCACCTTGGCCTCCCAAAGTGCTAGGATTACAGGCCTGAACCACCGCACCTGACCAGAAACACAGTCTTTTGAATGCCTCCTTTGTTTTGTTTTGTTTCAAAACCCCCAGTTGAACTAACAGAAAATGCAGAATATTTTCTTCTGGGTGTCATGAATCTTCTAGCCCTTTTCTCCTCTTAGTGGTTCCCAAGGACCAGGGCTTTTTGGGGTCCTGCTAAGGTGTAGCATTTGACTTGTTTGACTTGTGAATCTTTGTGAAGAAACAATGCAGTAATGTGGAGATGTTGACTCTCTTTTTCAGGGCATCTTTTATGACCAAAACTGTGCCTTGTGGAAATGAACTGCACAAGTTCCTCATCTGGGACACTGCTGGTCAGGAGCGGGTGAGTATATGCTGTGTTCTGGGCTTTCCAGTGGAAATAAGATCAGCTTCTGAAGCTTTGTTTGCATTAGACAAGACTCTTGGTTGCATGTGACAGAAACCTAGCTTGAAATGATGTTAAGCAAAAATGAAATGTACTCATGAGCTATGTGAAAAGTCTAAGGGGGTACCTAGGGTGAGGCGGGACTGAGTTCAGGTCCCCCAAATGTGTATGAGAGGAGCCTATCTCTCTTTATTTCTGTTTCTTTCCATTTAGTGCAATTGTGGTTGCACTCTTGGTTTGATTCATTTTTAGGCAGACTCACCCTCCCTTCTTGCCTCAAGGGTGGCAAGGATGGCCCCAACAGCATCCCTACACCTACCTTCAGCCTTTTTAGCAACCACCGGGTGAGCATGCACCTCTTCTGCAAGTGGGAACATACATCTCAGTGTCTCTGCGTTCTCAGTGGCCTGCCTCGGGCCCCATGCCCACTCCTCAACGTCAGGTGGTACAGTGTTCTGGGGGGTTTGGTGCCCCTACTGGTGGGACCTGGCAGTACACTGACCCCCAGAGGCAAGGGCTGGTGTCAGCCCCACCTGAACCAGGTTGTCTGGAAGTCAGGTAGGCTTAGAGCCCCAAGGAAAACCTGGGGTCTCTTATTGGAAAAATGGGTCAATGGATGCTGGGTTATCAAAACAGTAGATGGCTTCTCTTCTACTCCTAATTCTCTTTCTTTGCTGAAAATGCTTACGGAGAAGACTATATATTTTAGAAGGTCATGCCTTTAGATTCAAAAAAGGGAATCGATGAATACTAACACAGTGTCTATTACAGGATACTTCATAATAACTGGAGCGTATATTATAAAAGTTGCTGAGTCTTGCTGTGTCTCCCAGGCTGGAGTGCAGTGGCACAATTATGGCTCACTGCACCCTTGACCTCCTGGGCTCAAGGGACCCTCCTGCCTCAGCTTCCTGAGTAGCTGGGACTACAGGCACAAGCCACTGCACCTGGCTGATTTTTTTTTTCTTTTGTAAAGCCGGGGGTCTCACTATATTGCCCAAGCTCGTCTTGAACTCCTGGCATCAAGTGATCCTCCCACCTTGGCCTCCGAAAGTGCTGGGATTGCAGGTGTCAGTCATAATATAAAAGTTGAGGCCAGACGCGGTGGCTTACGCCTGTAATACCAGCACTTTGGGAGGCCGAGGCGGGTGGATCACGAGGTCAGGAGATTGAGACCATCTTGGCTAACACAGTGAAACCCCGTCTCTACTAAAAATAAAAAAAAAATTGGCCAGACGTGGTGGTGGGTGCCTGTAGTCCCAGCTACTTGGGAGGCTGAGGCAGGAGAATGGCATGAACCCGGGCGGCGGAGCTTGCAGTGAGCCGAGATCACGCCACTGCACTCCAGCCTGGGTGACGAGCAAGACTCTGTCTCAAAAATAAATAAATAAATAAATAAATAAATAAATAAACAAACAAATAAATAAATAAATAAGTTGAAGCGGATAGCCAAGTAGAGATGACCAATACCTTGTCTTAGCCAAGAGCTGTTAGCCTGATTGCAGTTATCAGAGTTGATGACTATGGAGTAAAATTGTAGAATTTTCCCTTGTTTGATCGAAACTCAAATGTCACCTTCTCTACCTCCCTGTTTAAAATGTCACCACCTCCTTTTCTTGCCCTACTCCACTCACTTCCTGCTTCACTTTTCTCCACAGTTCTTATCATCTTCCAATATATTATTTAATTCACTTTATTTTGAGACAGGATCTTGCTCTGTCACCCAGGCTGGAGTGCAGTGGTGCAATCACAGCTCACTGCAGCCTCAAACTTCTGAGCTCAAGCGATCCTCTCACCTCAGCCTCCTGAGTAGCAGGGACCACAGGTGCTCACCACCACTCTGGGCTAAGTTTTAAAGTTGCTTTGTAGAGACAAGGTCTTGCTATGTTGCCCAGGCTGGTCTTGAACTCCTGGGCTCAAGTAGTCCTCCTGCTTTGGCCTTCCAAAGTGCTGGAGTTACAGGTGTGAGCTACCGTTCGGAGCCTTAATTCAATTATTGATCTGTTTATTGTCTTTCTAAAAGGAGGAATCCAGGATTCAGGATAATCTATAATTTTCTTTATCGTCTCCTAACTAATCAAGTGTTAGTTTATGTAATTTTCATTTTATCTAAATTCTCTTTCAAAACAAAAGTTCCTGTATTTGTAGATTAAAGCATTTTAAAAACACTGCTGAAAGAAATCATAGGCGTAGACACAAATAAATGGAAACACATCCCATGCTCATGGATGGGTAGAATCAATATTATGAAAATGACCATACTCCCAAAAGCAATCTACAAATTCAATGCAATTCCCATCAAAATACCACCATCATTCATGCCGGGTGCGGTGGCTCGTGCCTGTAATCGCAGGAGTTCAAGACCAGCCTGGCCAATATGGTCAAACCCTGTCTTTACTAAAAATACAAAAATTAGTCGAGCATGGTGGCACGCACCTGTAGTCCCAACTACTTGAGAGACTGAGGCAGAAGAATCACTTGAACCCGGGAGGCGAAGGTTGCAGTGAGCTGAGATCATGCCACTGCACTCCAGCCTGGGTGACAGAGAGAGACTCTGTCTCAAAAAAACAAAAAACGAAAAGCAACCACCATCATTCTTCACAGAACCAGAAAAAAAAATCCTAAAATTCATATGGAACCAAAAAAGAGCCCACATATCCAAAGCAAGACTAAGCAAAAAGGACGTATCTGGAGGCATCACATTACCCGATTTCAAACTATACTACAAGGGCATAGTCATTAAAACAGCATGGTACTGGTATAAAAATAGGCATATAGACCAATGGAACAGAATAGAGAACCCAGAAATAAGCCAAATACTTACAGTCAACTGATCTTTGACAGAACAAACAAAAACATAAAGTGAGAAATGGACATCCTATTCAATAGGTGGTGCTGGGATAATTGGCAAGCCACAAGTAGGAGAATGAAACTGGATTCTCGTCTCTTACCCTATGCAAAAATCAACTCAACATGAATCAAAGACTTAAATCTAAGACCTGAAGCCATAAAATTCTAGAAGATAACATTGGAGAAGCCCTTCAAGACATTGACTTAGGCAAAGGCTTCATGACCAAAAACCCAAAAGCAAATGCAACAAAGCAAAAGATAAATAAATAGGACTTAATTAAACTAAAAAGCTTCTGCACAGCAAAAGAAATAATCTGCAAAGTAGACAGACAAGGGAGAAAATCTTCACAATCCATACATCTGACAAAGGACTAATATCCAGAATCTACATGGAACTCAACAAAATCAGCAAGAACAAAACAAACAATCCCATGAAAATGTGGGATAAGGACATGAATAGACACTTCTCAAAAGAATTTATACACATGGCCAACGAACAGGAAAAAATGCTCAGCATCACTGATTATCAGGGAAATGAACATCAAAACCACGGTACGATACGACCTTACTCTTGCAAGAATGACCATAATCAAAAAATCAAAATATAAAAATATTGGCATGGATGTGGTGAAAAGGGAACAGTTTTACACTCTTGATGGGATTGTAAACTAGCATAACCACTATGGAAAACAGTATGGAGATTCCTTAAAGAACTAAAAGTAGATCTACCGTTTGATTCAGCAATCCCACTCCTGCGTATCTACCCAAAGGAAAAGAAGTCCTTACACAGAAAAGATACTTGCACACGCATGTTTATTGCAGCACCATTTGCAATTGTAAAAATGTGGAACCAGCCCAAGTGCCCATCGATCAATGAGTGGATAAAGAAAATGTGGTATATATATACCATACAATACTACTGAATACTCCTCAGCCATAAAAAGGAACTAAATAATGACATTCGCAGCAACCTGGACGAGATTGGAGACCATTATTCCAAGTGAAGTAACTCAGGAATAGAAAACTAAACATCGTATGTTCTCACTCATAAGTGGGAGCTAAGCTATGAGGACGCAATGGCGTGAGAATGATACAATGGACTTTGGAGACTTGCAGGAAAGGGTGGGAGTGGGGGTGAGGGATAAGAACTACACATTGGGTACAGTGTATACTGCTTGGGTGATGGGTGCACCAAACTCTCAGAAATTACCACTAGAGAATTTACTCTTGTAAACAAACACCACCTGTTCCCCAAAAACCTACTGAAATTTAAAAAGTAATGATAAAATAAAGCTGAAAGAAGCATGCTAAAATATGCATCTAATCTTAATCTAAAATTGTAGATGTGGAATTGCTAGTTCAGGGCCTCTGATACATACTGTAAAATCCACCTGTTATTTGGACCCACAATGTTTCACTGTTATGTTCTTTCACTTTTACCCAAGTATTGTATTAAAATGAGAAAGAAAAAATAATCCTTTAAAAAATATATATTTGCTTTCTGATGACTTCAAACTTTCTTCATATTTTTTTAGCCATTTCATTTCCGATCTGAATAATTGAATGATTATAGCTTTACCCACTTTTTTCTTGGGTAATTTGTAAGAATCTCTTGCCATTAAATTATACATAATGTCTCCATTTGTTATTTATATTTTAATGTCTATTTTAGGTTTCTAACGGTCAAACTTGTTTTTTAGGGTCAAATCAATAATCTTGTCTTTTATAAATTCTGCTTTAGAATACATGCTTTAAAAGACCTTCAGAATGCTAAAGCAAATATTAATTAAAGTTATATTAAACATTTAAATGAAACATATTTTCTTAAAAAATACATTTTAAGCAGTTTTAAGAAATAAATTAGGATGAATATTCCGGCCTACAAATGCTAACCTCATTAGAATGTCTCCTATTTTTCTGCTAAATTGAGAACACAGACTTCTGTGCCCGGGAAGCAGCTGCCTGGGGCACCTCTTTAGCTCCGTCAGCTGTGCCTGCCTATGCCTCAAATGAGGTGACCATTCAGGGAAAAATGTCTGCTTAGAGACCTCACTTCTTGATATGCATGTGTGTTACTTGTAGTTGATCTGCTAGTTTTTTGTTGGTATTGTTATGTAAACTTAAGCAGAGAGAGTTTCTTGATTCCTTTTTACCTCTGGCTATGAAATCATTGCTTTTGCAGCTGCCTTTAATGAGCACAATAAGTCAGTTTTGCGAAGTGCTGGCTTCACGTCAGCGATGCTTTCTGCTTCTCCTGCTGGCGGACGTTCCCTGATGACTTGCTGTGCTCCACGTACCGTTCTGAGTGCCTGTGTGTACCGATGCATTCAGCCCTCCTCGCAAAAGCACTTTGAGGTAGAAACTGTCGTTATTCCCATTTGCAGGTGAGGTCATTGAGACACAGAGACGTTAAGTAACTTGCACAATGTCACAGAGCTAATAAGGTGTAAAGCTGAAAATTGAATCCAGCAGTCTGGGTCCTGAGCTTTATAGTGTTACTTTGATTGAAAAACCACACACAAAAAAAACCATACGGTTGAAAGTAAAACTGCCCAAACTCCCACTACCCAGATATTTCCACTATGGATATTAGATGATCATTCTTCAGATATCTGTATGTGATTAATAATTTTATATCAGTGGGATTGTGATTCTTTATAACCTGCTGTTTTCATTTGATATTACAGTGTCACAAAGGAGAGATTTCTGTGTCATCAAAACAGAATGTTTAACACTTACCTCTAATAGACTATTCAAGGAATAGTCTTTTGATGAAACTTGAACTCTGCTAAAATAACTATTGTAATTTGTAGTTTGTTCCATTTACCATCGCAAATAAAAATACCAGTGGGAAGTTTTCAGGTGACCATATTTCTAATTATTGTGATGGCTTTTCCTAAAATTTGACTTAGAGGTTGTAGACATCTGACTCCATTGACATATCCATAATTTTAAAGAAACCACTAGTATTATATGTGCAAGGCATGACTCCACAGTAGGGATATTCTTTCTTTATACTTCGAGGAAGATGGATTTAGTTTGGGATAACGATTTCAAAGCAAACGTTTTTAGAGTCTAGATTTGTGGAGAGTGCGTGAGTGATATCTGTATGGCTGTGTGGTCATCTGATCTCCCCAGCCCTCGACGGCCTGATTTCGTTATCCTCGGGCTGTCCTTGTCTGGTGTCCCCGGTGGAGTCTTGCATCTCTCCAGTAATGGCAATTTTTCAATTGTTTTGGCAGCTTGTTGCTGGCTTTAATTGTGCTTGTAATGATGTTGCCTAATGTTTGCGCTAAAAATAAATTCCCTGCTGTTGCTTGTGCCTATTGCTATTTGTTCTGTCTCATTAATTATTGGAGTCCAGTGAATTTTATTACCCCTCTTTAGCATCGTAGAAATCTGTTACTGTTCTTTTAGTTTTCATAATTTTAAACAAACAATCACTTTGGGTTTATGATTTGACAATATAAAGACAGATTTCTTTTTTCTTTCTTTTCTTTCTTATTTTATTTTATTTTTTAAAGACAGGGTCACACTCTGTCACCCAGGCTGGAGTGCAGTGATGCAATCATATCTCACTGCAACCGGAAACTCCCAGGCCCAGAATATCCTCCTGCTCCAGCCTCCTGAGTAACTGAGACTACCAGTGTGTGCAACCATGCACAGCTAACTTTAAAAAAAAAAATGGGCCAGGCACGGTGGCTCACTCCTGTAATCCCAGCACTTTGGGAGGCTGAGGCGAGTGGATCACGAGGTCAGGAGTACGAGACCAGCCTGGCCAATGTGGTGAAACCCCATCTCTACTAAAATTACAAAAAGTATCAGAGCATGGTGGCACATATAGTCCCAGTTACTTGGGAGGCTGAGGCGGGAGAATCACTTGAACCCAGAAGGGAAAGGTTGCAGTGAGCTGAGATTGTACCACTGTACCCCAACCTGGGTGACAGAGCAAGACTCCGTCTCAAAAAAAAAAAAAAAACTGTAGAGATGAGGTCTTGCTATGTTGTGCAGGCTGGTCTTGAACTCCTGTCCTCGAGCAATCCATTTCACTTGGCTTCTCAAAATGTTGGGATTATAGGTGTGAGCCACCAAGCCTGGCCAAAGACATAGATTTCTGTGTCCTTAAAGGAAGAAAGCTCAACTCAGTGCTTTGCTTGTGTTCATGACTCAGTATTTTTTTGTTTGTGGAATGATTGCGCCAAGTTCTGCCTAACATACACAGCATTCTGGTTAATGCCCTACTTACTGCCCAGTAATAATTCTGTCTTATATTTGTGGTACAAGTTTGTACTCTTGGAAAATTATTTTTTCTTCTCCTGAGCACAGGAATCTAAAAAGATCCTCCTCCTCTTTGTATAAGAGAGTATTCGTTCTATTTATTTTTATTTATTTATTTTAGAGACAGGGTCTCACTCTGTCACCCAGGCTGGAGTGCCAGGGCATGATCACAGCTCATTGCAGTCTCAAATTCCTGGTCTCAAGCGATTCTCCCATCTCAGCCTCCAGAGTAGCTGGGACTACAGGTGCGCCACTGTGCCCAGCCTATTCGTTCTTAATACCGTGTCTGAATGTTGCTTTTTTAATCCAGCTGTGTGTCATGGGCATCCTATCTCATTCATTCAGTGGCGATATGGTAATTCCTAGGGTGCTTCTATTAACAAAAATGTTTTATGAAAAACTTAACCATTTTCCAATTGAATCCCATTTGTTGGAAGTTTAACATTTGTAAGATTTGTGCATGGTGTGTTGGTGCCACCAAGTGCTATTAAGAGGGGCAGAGTGCCATTGGGCTCCCTCTGTTGTACCATCAGTGTGGCCTTTGGGAAGTTTTTATCCTGTCCTCTTGGAATGGGTTATTGTACTGGTTTCTGCTTCACGCCAAGCTGTGAACAGTACAGAGTAGCAGGTCAGCAGGCACCTTTGCGAGGAGGTACACAGGAGCAATGCCTAGAGCGGTCCACCGCCGACAGAAGGGAATTTACCTGCTCAGCTCCCTGCGGGACCCCAGAGTCAACACATAGAGGGGCCTTTAGCGAGAGGAACTGAAAAGCAGCATTGGCATAAATAGGGCATGGGTTCATGGAGGAGTGAAGAGCTGGGGATTATACTTTAATCTACCAGAGGCCCCTCCTGGGTTCTCTTGCTGTATATACCATGGAGGGCCAACTTCTTCCAACCTGAAACTTTCTTCAGCCGTCTCCCTTCAATTTTTTTCCCACCATGCTGTACTTCTACACAATTCATGACGTTCCAACACAAATTTCCCATTAAAAAACCTGAAGCTGTACATCTAATGTTTGACTTTCCATGGCACTGAAGATACATTTATTCCTTCCTTTTGGCTCAGACGGCCCCTCCCCATGTTGGAAAATGGTTTCTAAAAAGAGCTCAGTGAAGCGGCAGTAGTGGAATTCTCTGTACTTTTTCCTTGGCAAGGAGTTCTTTCCCTCACCCCCTCCTTACCTGTTCTAGACCCACTCAAGCTTCCGTCTCTGAGCTTTCTGTCCTCATTCTCTGGTTGGCCTTGGAAGCAGCTGAGCCGACTTTCATGTTTTCTGGGTAACCCACCCTGGAGCTTTCGCAGTTAGAAATCACTTTCACTGAAAATTGCTTTTGTCCACATTTGCTTCTCTGTTGACTATCAGTATGTGGAGTATTACCAGCCTCTTTTCTTTATTTAAAAACAGCTTTACTGAGATCCGATTCACGTACCATATAATTCATCCATCTAAAGTATGCAGCTTGGTGGGTCCTGGTGTATTCCGAATTGTTCAACCATCAGCACAATCCATTTCAGAGCATTTTTATCAGTCCAGAAGGAAACCCTTTATGCATTAGCAGTCACTCCCAGTTCCCCCTCTACATCCCCCAGCCCTGGGATACTTTCCGTCTCTAGATTTGCCTAATCCAGACATTTCATACAAATGGAATCATACCACCTGTGATTCTTTGTGACTGGATCTTTTCACTTAGGAAAAGATTATCAAGGTTCACGTTGTGGTGTGGGTCATAGAAGTATTTCCTTTTTATGGCTGAATAATATTCCATTGTATGGATAGACCACATTTTTGTTTATCCACTCATCAGTTGATGAATATCCACTTTCCCCCAACTTTTTGGTTATTATGAATAGCTGTGAACATTCACAAACAATTTTTTGTGTAGATTTCTTTTTTTTTTGAGATGGAGTCTTGCTCTGTTGCCCAGCCTGGAGTGCAGCGGCACTATCTTGGCTCACTGCAACCTCCACCTCCTGGGTTCAAGCGATTCTCCTGCCTCAGCCTCCCCGGTAGCTGGGGTTACAGCTGCCCACCACCGCACCTGGCTAATCTTTTGTATTTTTAGTAGAAATGGGGTTTCACCATGTTGGCCAGGCTGGTCTCGAACTCCTGACCTCAGGTGATCCACCCGCCTCGGCCTCTCAAAGTACTGGGGTTACAGGTGTGAGCCATCATGCCCAGCCAGATGTGTGTTTTTAAAAATCTCTCAGGTATATATCTGAAGTGGAATTGATGGGTCGTATGGGAACTCTATGGCTAGCATTTAGAGGAACTGCCAAACTGTTTTCCAAAGTGGAAAACTAGCAGTGTATAAGGCTTTAGTTTCTCCATATTCTCACCAACACTTGTCTTTGCCTAACCTAAGGTCATAAAGGTTTACTCCTGCATTTTCTTCTAGAGTTTTATAGTCTTAGCTCTCACTTTTATCCCTGTGATGCATTTGGAGTTAATTTCTGTGCGTGTTGTAAGGACAAGATCCACCTTCATTCCTTGCAGGCAGCTGTCCAGTTGTCCCAACACAGTTTATTAAAAAGACTATTCTTTGCGCGATTGTCTTGGCACCTTTGATGAAAATCACCTGACCATAAATTTGAGGTTCTGATTCTGGACTCTCAGTTCTATTTCTTTGATACACATTTTTTTGTCCTTATGCCGATACCACATTGTCTTGATTACTGTAGCTTTGTAGTAAGCTTTCAAATTGGAAAATGTGAGTTCTCTAACTTTGTTCTTTTTCAAGATTGTTTTGGCTATTCTGTGTATGTTGCATTTCCAAATGAATTTTAAGATCGGCTTGTAGATATTTATCAAAACAATCCAACTGGGATTTTGGTCAGGATTATGTTGACTTTGTAGATGACTTTGGCGTTACCTGCTCCTCAAACCTTTAAATTATTAATGATAAGCAAGTTGCCAGCTGTCTTTCAACTCTTTGGAATTTACATGTAGGTTAGAAATGCTGATCTCAGAGAAAAAAATTTTGAATAAAGAATTAGGTCAGGCACAGTGAATCATATCTTTAATCCCAGTACTTTGGGAGGCTGAGGTGGAAGGATATCTTGAGCCCAGGAGTTCAAGATAAGCCTGGGCAACACAGTGAGACACTGTCTCTACAAAAAGTAAAAAATTACCTGGGTGTGATGGTGCATGCCTGTAAGGGGGAGCCACATTCACATCCTGCAGGAGCCACGGTTTAATGCATGCAGTCAGGAGATCTGGGCACCCCAGGCTGTTCAGCCATACCACTTGTTCAACTCCTTCAGATTAACTTTGCAAGTGCCTGCCAGTCTGCCTGGTTTGAAAGGTTAGGTGTTTGGAGATCATGTGCCCAGAGGGCTGGGATGCACTGGCGCAAAGCTGTGCAAAATCGCTGGGTCTGAATGGATGCTTGAGAAAGCAAAGGAACTGGAGGCAGCAGATAGCCAAGGTCAAATTCAGGCTTCACAGACATCCAAAGAAACTCTTTTGCTCTCTTTCCTGCTTTCTTCAGGGCCCCAGCATCTATGGTCAAAAAAGTGGTTCACTATTCATAAGCTGTTAGTAAAGTCAGAGGAAATTTTGACCTTTGGAAGTTCTTGAAGAATGGAGCCTCTCACAAGCTCAGAATGAGCAGCTCCTTTCTTTTTCCTGCAGCCATTGGAAATGCAGGCCCGGCTACAACACAAGCCAGCAGCACACGCCAGCATCCTGCTTCTGACCTGCACCATCCCCAGCAGCCCATGATAGAACGTTTTTGTAGGCGTTCCTCCTCATGGGAGAGGAGAGAGTACATGCGAGTTTTTGCTCTCCTCCCCACCCCTTTCATAAGAGCACTGTGCTTTCTTTTCTTCTCTTTTTTTTCTTTTCTTGTTTGTTTGTTTGTTTTTCTTTTTCTTTTTTTAGACAGGGTCTTGATGTGTCACCCAGGCTGGAGTGCAGTGGTGCGATCATAGCTCACTGCAGCCTCGATCTCCTAGACTCAAGCAATCCTCCTGCCTAACCTCCCGAGTAGCTGGGATTATAGGCACCAGCCACTATGCCTGCTAATATTTTGTTTGTTTGTTTTTTGTTCAGAGACGAGGTCTCACTATACTGTCCAGGCCGGGATGACTGTGCTTTCAACCAATGCAAACTGAGATCCTGGCAAGGGAAATATTCCCTTCCTCCAGGCCTCAGTAACTCTCTTGAACGGGAAAACTGAGTGATGATTGTGTGGGGAGGAGACAGGCCAGGAGCTTGAAGATAGGGTTTATGCTGTTAAAGTGAGATAAACAGCTGTGGTGAGGGCCGTGCCTGCTGAGCTCCTTTAAGGAGAAGCCCCAGGAATCCTTCACTGAGTGGTTTACAGCTGAAGAGTTTCATTGATATTTGAAAATTGGTGCTGGAAACTACAAAAGCAAAGCGTGAACAGAGGTATTGGAGAGGGGCATGAGGGGACCCTGATGGCAGCTGAGCAGGTGGAGCGGGGACTGCCTCGGTCCACAGACGTGGCCCCTGGAACTGTGGTGCCGTTTGATGCGGGGGATGTGTGTCCTCTAAGAATATAGGAGTCTAGGTGCAGAACGGTCCTCCTGGGTGTCAGAATGCTAGTGACAAGAGAGGAGGAGGAAGGACCTGTCCATATACGAAGCTACCTTAGGGAAACACTGTAACTAGCTCTGCCCTGAGCCCGGGAGGAGGCCATGCTGGCAGTGAAGGACATGGCCTGGGCTGTGGGGACACAGAGGCTGGCAGAGGGGACAGCCTCAGAGCCGCGTGGACAGGCTTCTTCTGCTCACACACAGGCTCCTGCCCTGCCTCTTGTCCCTCGGGAGTTCTTTTGTCACTGGAGACCCTGCTGTTGCCCTTTGCTCTCCAGTGCGTGTCCCCTTCGTCCACATGCCCCCTCCTTGGTGGGGACAGGCTGCTCTGGGAGGGACACTGTGCTCGATGAACACCCTCCCAGGTCAGGCAATGACATTTTGCTGGCATGCGTTTTCGTCTGGGATGCCCTGAGTAGCTTCTAATTATGAGGCGCTGTCTGTGCCTCTTGGGTGGAGGCCAGGTTTCCGTTCTGCCAACTCTCAGAGGACGTGGGGCCAAGACACAGAGCCGCGGAGACAGGAGTTTCAGGGGGTCCGGAGGTGGATTTGCCGAGAATCTAAGAAGCACTTTACCTAGTTTTGTTTCCTCTCCTCCCTTCCCCTCCCTTCCCCTCCCTTTCCCTCCCTTTCCCTTCTGTCCTCTTCTTTTCTTTTATGGAGCTAATTTCCTAAGTCTGGCTAAAATACAGGAGAAAAGGCCTATAAAGCCTATGAGTGTCATTCTTGAATAGGAAATTAGCAAACAGATTTTGTTTGGTAACAGAAGAACCTGCTGCTGAGGTGCTGACAGCCTGTCCTAACAGAGGCAGCTGGGCTGCAGTGAGCACGGACCCGCCGTAGGAAGACCTCTGCGTCCACAGCGGCCCCATGGCAGGTGCTGGACTCCCCCTCACTCCAAGAAGAGGACACTTTTTGAGGGCGGGGACCTTGTTACCTTCTTCACCTTCTCTTTTTGTTTCTGATTGCTGCTATAACAGATTGCCACACACTCAGTGGCTTAAAACAACAACAGACTGACTCCCTCAGCGCTGTGAAGGTCAGAAGTCAGAAATGGGTCTCACGCCTGTAGTCCCAGCTACTTGGAGGCTGAGACAGGAGGATCACTTGAGCCCAGGAGTTCAAGACCAGCCTGGGCAACACAGTGAGAGTCCCATCTCTACAAACAGTTTTTTAAAAATTAGCCAGGTGTGGTGACATGCAGCTGTAGTCCCAGCTACTCAGGAGGCTGAGACAGGAGGATCACTTGAGCCCAGGAGGTTGAGGCTGCAGTTAGCCGAGATTACACCACTGCACTCCAGCCTAGGCAACAGAATGAGACCTTGTCTCAAAACAAGAACAAAACATAAAAAGATTAAAAAAAAAAATAGAAGAAGAAGTGCGTCTCGCTGAAATAAAATTAAAATATCTGCAGGCCTTAATCCTTGCTGGAGGTACAAGGGCAGAATCTGTTTCCTTGCCTTTTTCAGAGACCACTCGCTTCCTTGGCTTGTAGCCCCTTCCTCTGTCTTCAGAGCCAGAAGAGTAGCATCTTCAAATCTCTCTCCCACTACCCTGCCTCCCTCTTTCACTGTTGAGGAGCGTTGTGTGGACACTGGGCTCACCCAAGGAATCAAGATAAATGTCCTCATCTGAAGGTCAGCTGATGAGCGCTATTCCCCTTCCCATGTACCCTAACACAGTCCCGGTGACGGGGATTAGGACATGGACCTCTTTGGGGGGCACTATTCTGCCCGCCACACTCCAGTTTCTCTGCTGCTCAGAACAGTGCCTGCCACGTACTGAGTATTAAAACAGTGGTTACTGTTTGTTGAAGGAATGAATACATTTGATGTAAACCTGTGTCTTAATTATATCAACTGAAGCAACATGTCGTTTCAGAGAAGCAACACAGGGATGGAAAAAGCATGAAATTTGGAGTCAAGACCTATGTTCAAAGTCTTTTCCACCATTTAAGAGCTGTATGTCTTTGGGCAATTCACTTAACCACGCTGAGCCTCAGTTTTCTCCTGTGAATAACAGGAACTGTTCTGTCTTGTCTCCCTGGCCTCACAGGGTTATTGACTTTTATTACGTGCATTTGGTCATTAAATATTTGTTGAGACCTTGCTGTGGTCCAGATAGGGTTTCAGGGAGGGGTTCTCAGGGAGGCTGGCAGTTGATGAAAGGTGCGACAGAAGTGAGGAGGGGCCTTGAGGATGCTGGCGGAGGAGGGTCCAGGCTGCCGGAAGACATCAGGGAAGGTGCGGAGGCTCAGTGGACCTGCCTCTGGGTTCAGGGAGCAGCGAGAAGGCTGGGGCTGGAGACAAGCAGTGGAGGGGCCCGAGAAGGGACCAGGGCTCACCCAAGAGGCCACATAATGGAACTTGGCTTTGATACTAGGTTTGAAGGATTCTGAACAGGGAAGTGAAACAATCGGATTTATGCGGGAAGAAATCAATCACTCTGATGTTCAGTTAACATAAGATGATGTCAAGTATTTGCTTCAAAAGACTCCACGGGTGGGGATGGAGAGGGAGGTGAGACAAGGTGGAAACCGGTGTTCCAGGTGTTCGTGGTGATCTTGAAGCCAGGGGATGAGAAGATGGAACTTCATTATTCTAGTCTCTCTTCTTGTGGATGTGCTTGAAAATTTCCACAGTAAAAGTTAAAAATAAATACTTTCTGTGGTCAGCGTAAATACCATCATCCAGCCCTTCAAAACAGGATCTCTCTGGTGGCTGTGTGGCCAGTTTGGAGCTCACTGGATATCTGAAGGCTCTCGTGGAAACTTTGGACGTCCAGTCCAGGCAAGACGAACTTTGCTCGGACAGGAGGGAGGCGCAGCTGCGTGAGAGCTGGGGCCGGGTCTGAAGGCCGCGCCGGCTAGCCTGGGTTGGCACACAGCAGAGTCTGGAGCTCTAGGCGCACTGTGGGAAATGAATGACACAGTATGTGTCTGAGTGCATCTGGTGTGATGGGGCCTGTTCGGAGGCCTCCTCAGGGCTGTGCAGCGAGGATACTGTCCCGCGCTGTGGGGTCTTGTCTTGAACGTGGTACGCTTACTGTGACTCTGAGGCTAAGGACAGGAAAGACCAAACCAACCTGGGCAGAGTGGAGAGAGGGCAAGACGAGACCAGCTTTCTATGATCGCCGTGGCCATCCTGGCTTTCCCCACAAATGCATAGCACAGTGGCTGTGTATGATGCAAATAGACATACCTAGGAGTGGGGTGGGGCTTAGTTCTGGAGTTTTAGGAAATTCCCCTTGTTTGCCAACACACAGGACTATGAACTGAAGGTCACTGCCCTTGGACAATTTCATGGGTGGGAAAAAATGCATTTCTACAGCATATTAAATCATTGATTTCTTTTTTATACATTATTTTAGGGATTAGAATATTCTAGTTCATCACATTGTCTTTTAAAAAACACTAATCCAGGCCGGGCACGGTGGCTCAAGCCTGTAATCCCAGCACTTTGGGAGGCCAAGACGGGCGGATTACGAGGTCAGGAGATCGAGACCAGCCTGGCTAACACGGTGAAACCACGTCTCTACTAAAAAAATACAAAAAAAACTAGCCGGGCGAGGTGGCGGGCACCTGTAGTCCCAGCTACTTGGGAGGCTGAGGCAGGAGAATGTCGTAAACCCGGGAGGCGGAGCTTGCAGTGAGCTGAGATCCGGCCACTGCACTCCAGCCTGGGTGACAGAGTGAGACTCCGTCTCAAAAAAAAAAAAAAAAAAAAAAAAAACACTAATCCAGCTGGGTGCAGTGGCTCATGCCTTTAATTCCAGCACTTTGGGAGGCTGAGGCAAAAAGATCACTTGAGTCTAGGAGTTGAAACCAGCCTGGGCAACGTAGCGTGAACTTGTCTCTATAAAAACTTAAAAAAAAAAATTAACCGGGTATGGTGGCACACACCTGTAGTCCCAGGTACCTGGGAGGCTGAGATGAGAGGATGACTTGAGCCCAGGAGGTTGAGACTGCAGTGAGCTGTGATAGCACCACTGCACTCCATCCTGGGTGACAGAGTGAGACACTGTCCCAATCAATCAGTAAAAGTAATCCATGCCTTGCTCCCACACCGTTTTTGTGGAAAGATGTTTGGATGTGTGTTGTGTCATTTTCTGCTAAATGAGGCTTGCGGCACATCTTGTCAGAAAGGAGTCAGGTGCTCATCGGGTCTGTTCTAAAACCCGGCTTCCTCCTGGTACTGTTGCTTCAACCCTTGGATCCCTGAGTGCTGAGAAAACTTTTTGACTCTAACAACACATTCAAAGAAAAATGAAAGAAAGGGAAAAAAAGAAAAAGATACCCCCTCTCATTGCAGAAGTAATGTATCATGAGATAACAGAAACTTTTTTGAATAATTCAGAAATCACAAAGCAAGTGGTGGTTTGTCTGTACTGCCATTATTTAGAGAGAACATCTTAACAGTTCCATGTATCGTCTCCCAGCCCCGTTTTATTCAACTCTGCATACACTCGGGTTTTAGGACGTCCGAGTAGGCATATTAACTAGGCCACTGCTTCTCTGTGGAGAGAGAGGGTCTATGTAAAAGTCGGAAGCATTCTTCTGAATGGCACAGAAAGAACATTCAGTAATGTGTTTTTCCATTCAACTTTTGCCAGCTGAAAATGTTGAGAATTTCAGGAATTTTCTTCTACCACTTCTGTCTTTGTTTGAATCCCAGTGGACCTTGGGCTCTTTTTGGCACTTGCCCTTGACTCTCCCTGATGGTGGTCTTGCACCTGACCGGCCACAGAGCAGCATAGGCGCCCAGGCCAAGCCTGAGCGACTCAACAGGGACAGAGCGTCCTCTGGAAATCATAATACAAAGCCCATCACTCCGAGTTCCTGGACCTGATGCCAGAGCATTCTGGCTTGGATAATTCTCATCTGGGAGGCAGAGCCCAGCTGGAGCTGTGCTTGTTTGGAAACTTCATGTATTTTCCACCACTGCCCATTCCTGACTTGCAGGATTTGGCTGCTGTAGAATTTACAATGCCACAAACCTGCATTTAAGGAATGTTGCCTGAGGCAGAGTGGGTGGTCTAAAGGATTAGGAGATTTCCTGGAATAGGACTTTCCACTGTGCTGCTGAGGGGTGTGTGGTTGTGTGTGCGTGCGTGTGCGTGTGTGTGTGCGTGTGTGTGTGCGTGCGTGCGTGCGTGTGTGTGCGTGTGTGTGTGCGTGTGTGTGCGTGTGTGTGTGCGTGCGTGTGCGTGTGTGTGTGTGTGTGTGCGCGCGTGCACATGCACGCACATAGGGCAGTACAGGATGGGAAAACAAGAGACGTGCGCTACAGGGAAGGCGAGAGCCTCCATCCTGAGCCTGTTTTCACCTTGACCGCGAGCTCTGGACCGTTGTCCCAGAGCTGGAAAAAACCTCAGCTTCGTCTCTGACCCCACCCACTGCACCAGTTTCACAAAATAAGAAAAGCAGGATAGAGCCAAGCCAAGCCTCAGGTCTCTCTTTGAGTCCAGTTCTCTTCACTGCCCCTCAGGTGGGTCCTGATCACACTAGGTCCCTAGATATTAATAAATACTACTTGAAAAAAACCCAAAATAAATAGGTTTCTTTACTGTAGAAAATTTTCAGATCCTTTAATGCACTAATTATGCTTTGTAAACATCCAGGGAAGCATTATTATACATGGTGTTTCTCAAACTTATTTGGCCAGGAAACCTTTTTTCCTGGCCACCTCCAGGTGCTCTAGTGTTCTGCAGAAGACCCTCAGGAAAATACCACACTAGGCTGTCTTGCCTCGTGTGCCATTTGATATTTTACAAACACCTAAGTCTAATTGCTGCTGGATATTCCATCATATGGCTAAGCCAAAATTTATGTGTCCATTCCTTAATTGTTAGACATAGAGATTGATTACAGTTTTTCAGCATCATTGATAATTCTCAAATGAATTCTGGTTACTTTGTAACCATCTCTAATTATTCCTTACGAGGCAGAATTGTCAGATCAAAGTATCTGAACATTTGCAAGATTCTTGAAACATTGTCCAGCTGCTTTCCAGAAAGGTCATGTTCATTTATTTTCTGCCAGCTGCTGGAGGTGGGGCAGGGTTAGTGTCCATCTGTGAAAGCTGAGCAGTCTGAGAAGCTCCAAGAGCTTGAAGAAGGCCATTCCCTTCTCCCCCACCGTAGGGACCTCCAGCAATTAGAAAACAAATAATCACACACACTAAGGACATAAACAGCTATTTCTTTTGAGGAGACACGCTGGGTTTTCACAGTTCCCTGTGCTGTTTCTAAATAATTGAATGACATCTGAAAATTTTCTCAACATTTTAATTTGGTCTTCTAGATGTTTTGTTGGGTAGTCAGAGAAGAAGGGATTTTGAATTGGCATCTGTTGTGCTAATTTTCAAATAACCTTTCAAGGTAAGATGTAAAAATAAAGCTTTATCAGCCTCCTGTGACTGTGAACTTTATTTCTAGAAGAATCTTTTTATGTGAGCATTCCATCAGTCTTAATTCTGACCCCACAGGAATTGAATTATGTCATGTTGAGTACTGAGGCTGATTGTGGTGCTTTTGTTTTATATTTGTAAGGGGGAAAAGTATATACGTTGTAGACTAGAAGTGATTTATCCTTTTTGTCCTCCACCAAGATCATCCTTTGGTCAATGCATTATTGGGTTTTGGAACTGAGACGTGAACTTCTAACTCATTAAAACCCTCAAGTCCCCAGCAATAAAGTCAGTTAAGTGGCTTCACCAACAGATTTATTTCAAAGTGATTCCATTTGGAGGAAGGAAAGAATGAGTAATGCATTATATACCAAGATCTCTTCAATAATTCATGAGACCTCCACACACCAGTGACCGTTTTAGATTCAGTTCATGGTGTTTTAGCCTAAAATGAACTCTCTCTGTCTTAGAAGACACCCGCAGTGTGCTCCTCTTTGAGCTTGAGTCCATGAATGTCTTTACTTTTGGGAAATAAAGTTTGCATTGACTGCTACTTTGTGTGTTTATGTGAACCACTCTTATATGGAGACTATTTTGAAAAAAATGGGCATTTTGGATAATTGGGGTAAAAAGAGACTGTATCTGCAGTCCTTACGCTTTGAAAAGTAGGAAAGTTTCAAAAAATTTTTACTTTTTCCTCCCTTTGGGCAGGAATTCTGGTTTTGTTTTTTAAGTTTAAGGAGTAGGTTGCCAAATGGTGAGTTAAAAATAGATTTATGGATGCCTAATAATTATGCCAGACACAGTGTTGGGCAGTCAGTGAGTATGGAAAGGCACACATGTGACAAATGTCGCTGTCCCCAAGTGCATTCCGGAATGGGGGCAGTGGGTGGGGCCAGCCCTTCGGCATCTTCGGCCACCGGACAGTTCAGCTGTGAACTCCTTGGTTCACCCTGAGCTTCGTCCAGGCTTCTCCCTTCTCTGAAACCCGCAGAGGCTCCAGAGTCCTTTCTCTTCAGGGTGGAGACCTGCATGGAGGGATGGAGGCAGGGAGGGTGGCCCACTTCCTTTCCACACTGTTGTGAGTGCCTCACTGGCATTCCTCAGTGCAGTAACAGGGAAACCTGGGGACTCAGATTATTTCCAAATACCATCATTTCAATTTGGCAAGTATTGATCCAATGATGAGTATCGTGGGAAAGAAAATAATGAGTTAGGGTTTTGTTGCTTGCCAGAAAAGCTTCAGGATCCACTTCTCCTTCCTCCCTGCTCTCTCCCCGCTGCCCAATAAAAGCAGCTGCTTTGTTCAAAACTTAAAAACCATATTACTTAAAACTCATTGTAAAAAATTATGCTATACAGATGCTTATAAGGAAAGTTTAAAATCACTGGAAATCCCACCTGTTAAGATTTAGAGGAACCTCGTGTTATTCCTGCATACAGAGACATACTCTCACACACATTTTACCCTACATTATATTATCATATAATAATAAATTAAGTACATAATAAATGATACATTATATGCTATATGTGCTGTTTGAGACTATTTTTCATCTAACGGTATGTCAAAGATATCTTTTCCTGTAAATAAAAATCATCATTTTAATGTCTATAGAATATCATTACATACATATATGTATTAATCTGTGCACAAAATAACATAGACTGGGTGGCTTAAACAACACCCGTTGATTTCTTACCATTTGGGAGTTGGGAAGGCCAAGATCAAGGTGCCGGCATATGCAGTGCCTGTGAGGGCCCCCTTTCTGGTATGCAGATACTCACCTTCTTGCTGTATCTCACATAGGGGCAGGGCGGGGAGGGAAGAGAAATCTGGTCTCCTTCTCTGCGTATAAGGGATTGATTCCATCAGTGACCTCATCTAATCCTAATTACCTCCCAAAGGCCCCACCTCCTAATACCACCACATTGGGAGTTAGGGTTTCAATACATAGATTTTAGGGGAGACACAAACATTTGGTTCATAACATTATACCATGAGTCAATTCCCGTTTGCTCCCGTATGCAGCACAGGATGTGTCTTCCTGTGTGTGATGGTCATTCCAGTGTATGTTCCTCTCAGTGGAATTGCTGGGTCAAATGGGACACACATTTCAACTTTTGATTATGTTACCAACAGTTGCTCTGAAAGAAGATATTCAGCACATTCCATACAGAGTATGTGTGCCTTCCTTCTGAAACCTACACCAACACTGAACATCACACATCTTTTTACGATGTAATCATTTATAAGTGTCGGCCGGGCGCGGTGGCTCAAGCCTGTAATCCCAGCACTTTGGGAGGCCGAGACAGGCGGATCACGAGGTCAGCAGATCGAGACCATCCTGGCTAACATGGTGAAACCCCGTCTCTACTAAAAAATACAAAAAACTAGCTGGGCGAGGTGGCGGGCGCCTGTAGTCCCAGCTACACGGGAGGCTGAGGCAGGAGAATGGTGTAAACCCGGGAGGCGGAGCTTGCAGTGAGCTGAGATCTGGCCACTGCACTCCAGCCTGGGCGACAGAGCAAGACTCCGTCTCAAAAAAAAAAAAATCATTTATAAGTGTCTCCTTATTTTTACTGCTGTTCCTCCAATTCTAATTGAACATGTTTTAAAATATTTATTGGCAATTTATGTCTTCTGTGATTTACCTATATCTATGTCTTTGTCCATTTTTCTATTAAGCCATCTTTTTCTTACTGACTTTCAGAACCCCTCCAGGATACTTTTTTTTTTTTTTGAGATTGAGTCTCACTCTGTCTTCCAGGCTGGCGTGCAGTTTTGCAATCTTAGCTCACTGCAACCTCTGTCCCCCGGGTTCTAGCGTTCCTCCTGCCTCAGCCTCCCGAGTAGCTGAGATTACAGGCATCTGCCACGCCCAGCTAATTTTTGTATTTTTAGTAGAGACGGGGTTTCACGATATTGGCCAGGCTGGTCTCAAACTCCTGACTTCAGGTGATCCTGCCTGCCTCAGCCTCCCAAGTATTGGGATTACAGGCGTGAGCCACCACACTCGGCCCCTCCAGGATACTTTTTAATTTAAAAAAAAATGCAGATTAAGACTGGACCCTTCTCCAAAATACATATGAAGTGCATGCATTCTGAGACTAATGAGCTCCCCTGTCTGGGGATGAACGATGCTAGTGACCAGCGGCACTTGCTTTGTTAACATTTTGGAATGGAGCTCCTCTGCTGTCTTGTCATTTGTGGACCTTAGGTAGGTGAGGAAGCCCCACGTTGGAGAGGTGGCAGCCCTCCAGACCCGAGGCAGCTGCTGCCAAAGCTGCCCTTGCTGATTGGTCTTCATTAACGGCTCAGCAAGGGTCCTGTGATCTTTGCCAGTGTTCCCTTTCCCTCTCCTTGCCATACTTCTTTCCTTTACTGCTGCATAATTCTAATGAGATTGCCCTGGGTCGGTCAGTCATATTGGAGAAATGATGAGCAGCAGAGAAAAGAACATTCACAAGATGGTAACATTTAAAATAAAATTTGTTTTTGGCTTTTACCCAAGAGTAGATTTCATGGTCAGTAAGCCACAAGTATATATATGTGTTGATGAGGAGGAAAATGTCTTATTTAATATGAACCCTGGGGCTAGGCATAGTGGCTTAAACCTGTAATACCAGCACTTTGGGAGGCCGAGGCAGGTGGATCACCTGAGGTCAGGAGTTTGAGACCAGCCTGGCCAGCATGGTGAAACTCTGTCTCTAATAAAAATAGAAAAATGATCCAGATGTGGTGGCGCATGCCTGTAATCCTGGCTACTCCGGAGGTCAAGGCACAAGAATCGCTTGAACCCAGGAGGTGGAGGTTGCAGTGAGCCAAGATTATGCCATTGCACTCTAGTCTGAGTGACAAGAGTGAAACTCCATCTCAAAAAAATAAAATAAAATAAAGAATAACATGAACCCTGGAAAAATTAGATGGGGGAGGAATTTAGGGATCCTATAGGGATGATGTAGGATAAAACTTTTATGTTTAATTTGGGATTGAATAAAGTCTGTTCACTTTGGCCTAAAACTGTTCATTGTTCTTAAACAGTTTCATTCATTGGCTCCCATGTACTATCGAGGCTCAGCTGCAGCTGTTATCGTGTATGATATTACCAAGCAGGTAAGACTGTCTCCTTCAGAATTTAGATGTCATTTATGGTGGTTCTCTCTCTTAGAGAGACTGAAGCAAAGACGTCACTGCTTGCGTCTTCCCAGTAGCGTGCCACTATATATTGAGTTTATTTCGTGTATATGTAACAAAGCATCCCATATTTATCTGCTAAATTAAACAACAATGACCATTCATTCTTAAAATTGACTGTAGAGGCAAAGTCATGCCTGCTAGTACTATTCTGCAGAATGTCAGCTTTTAAAGAAAAGGAAAATCGTTTTTAATTTCTGCATGCTTTATAATTACAGAATACTTATTTTTGTTAGTGTTTCAATCATACCACTTACTTAAAATGCCAAGCATAACATTTGTGTGCGTGTAAGTAAATCTTTGTGTGTTTGTGTACATATAATATATTTTTAGTTATAATGTTGAAGGTTTTAGACTTCCATCAACAAATAACTGCAGTAGTTTGATGACATTTTTTCCCACTCCTGCAAATTGAATTATTTGCTTTTTTTCTCTGGAGTGTTGACTCAGCACATAAGACCATCAGTTTAATGACCCATCACTGTTACCTTCCACGAGTTCCTGACCACTTCTACCTAAATGTGGTGTGTTGCCTTTGACCTGTTTTCTAGAGGACAATTGTGAGTGAAGGGCCAACAGGAAGACAGGACTCTAGAGATATATGATTCTTTCTTGGTGTAAGCATGAGCATTTACTTAGTCCTGTTATTCTTATTCATGCGGAGTCCAGGCAATCATTTTAAATTAACATTATTTATAGGAGAAGAATCACTGATACGATTTTCTTAACTAGATCAAGTTTTAATTTTAGAAAACTTTACATGGTCTATTAAAGTGTATTTCAGCTAACATTAACTTTTGTGCCTAGACAGAGGTAGTATGTTAATCTGCATGAGTCTCCTAAAAATATTTTTCTCCATTAAATTGTACTGGGCTTGTATTTCTGCTTGGTTGAAATATTATATTGAGGGGTTTTTCTAATGATTTGTGTATACTGTTGGTTTAGGATTCATTTTATACCTTGAAGAAATGGGTCAAGGAGCTGAAAGAACATGGTCCGGAAAACATTGTAATGGCCATCGCTGGAAACAAGTGCGACCTCTCAGATATTAGGTAAGACGCATTTTAATATCTTTTGTGTAGATATTATCCTCCATCCCTGAATGTCATCCCTGAGTGTACAAAGGTATCATGCCTTTGTTATGTCTGCCCTCAGTGTAATAGTTAATGGCCTTTCACTTGTGGTAGTCAATGTGTCATTGATTCAACCAGAGAAGAAATAAGGGAAAATGATAGGGAAATGCAATTCTGGTGTACCATACAATGATAAATGTTAAAATTATAATTCCTGTACATAACACAGTTACATCCCTGACTCTACATATCTCTGGGCTAAACGGTTTTATTATTTCTGTTGTTACTTTTTCCATTTTTATTATCATTATGACTACTAGCACAATTTTAGTAACACTATGGTAATGGTCATCCCTATCGTAATGACCATTAGAATTCTTAAAATTTTTCATGGCATACCTGTTTGTTTTAGTTCTAGATTTTACCTTAAGAATATAGTCAAGTACGTAATCTCACTATTTTGTTCTTAAATCAGAATATGACACATTGTATGTGAGTACCTTGACTTCCCCCAGTGGTACTGGGTTATTGAACTTCCCGTATCTGAAAGGAGGTTGTGGGGATCCAGTACACATGAATTAGAGATTTGATGATAGCTTTGCCTAGCCTGGTAAGCTAGCTATTTTACTAAATAAATACATTGTTTAAAAAAGGAAATAGTGAATTTGTGGTATCTCCATTCTCTCGGTTAATTTAATTCTCAGGAATTCTAGTAGCTGATTTTTATAAAGACAACTACATCATGCTTCTGGTTTTGCTGATCAAAATGTGATTAAACCAAAGCGAAATAAATAGTCGATGGAAATGGATCTTGCAAAAGCTCTTAACATAGCATTTAACAAATTGTTCTGTTTCTTTGGGATTTCAAAAGTTTGTATCACCTTGCATCTGGTTGGTTTATAATAACAGCCATAAACACCACTTAATCGTTTATTTTTCTGGGATTTGGACAGATCTTCAGACTTCCCAGACTTAGTTCAGATATCCACCTCCTTTACTGTAAACCTCAAACAGCTTGCTTGTCTAGTGTTCCCAGCAGAATCACCTTAACCTTGGTCATGGGAAGGATGAGGTGGGTGTGTAGAGACAACCTTTGCTGAGAGAAGGTGCTATCTCTAAAACCCCCTAATTATGGGACTAATGTGCACCTTTGAGTGGAACCAAGTTTTGTGTATCGTGGGAATGCTGATGGACTAGAATTTAAGCAGAGAACGATTTAAACTTGCATAGTATCAGTTAGGATTCTTGGTTACGTGGATCCAAAACACAATTGAAATTCAGGAGAAAGGGGAATTATTGGAAGGTACTGTTATCCACATGGTAAAAACAGAACTGCCCTCAGCTCTGGCATTTGACATGTTCCAGAGTTAGTCTCTGGAGAGATGCTGGCCTGGCATTGTCTTCATTTCCAGTCTAAAATGCCAGGGAGGAACTCCCCACGTTAAGAACAGGCGTGTGTGGCCAGGAGGGGATTGGTAGTACGAGATGGTATTTCCCAACATTACTATGAGAATGGGAAGGCAGGTGGTCTTGAAGAGGGATAGCTCCTAGAAAAGTGTAGCCTGGCCAGACAAAACTTATCTGTGACATATAGATGTGGCTACCAGCACTCAAGGATACGCTGTGTTTCGGGGTGGAATTCACCTTTTATGCACAGGTACAGCATTCTTCTTGATGAGCGTTCTGATTTGTGCTCAGCTGATTCTTATATGTGCAATTTTCAATGTGCCCCAGCTAACATAATCTATTCATCTCACTTCCAACTGTGAATTAACTTACAGCCTCTCTATCCCAGTGGGAGAAAATGCAGGGCCATCCAGCTGCTACCTGTAGTGGTAGTGTCATGGGGCCACTGTCCCATGCATCCAGCCTCCTTGGTAATATCTTTTCTCCTCTTGTTTGGCCTCAGTGAGGTCTGAATGTGGCTCCTTGAGATCCTGTAGTTGTGTTTTAAAGTGTGGCATGTATATCTTTTGTTATACACAGTTATTTTAGATGGTACGTGTTATTGAATCAGGCAACAAGAAGCTGACTGCCTTTAAAACTCTGATTAGGTCAGTGAGAAAGACTAGTTGGACACTAATTCATTGTAAATTTTTAGACATTTAATATGTTGTATTGAGGTAAATTACAAAACATCACGATCACCTGTTTTAAGTGTACCGTTCAATGACTGTTAGTGTATTTTTAGAGTTGTACAATCATCTCATATCTAATTTTAGAACATTTCCGTCACTCTGTGAAGAACGTCATGCCCATTTATACTCACTCTCAATTTCCAACTCCTTCCAGCCCTGGTAATCACTAATCTACCTTTTTGTTCCCCTAAATTTGCTTTTTCTGGACATTTTGCATAAATGGAATCGTACAATATGTGGTCTTTTGTGACCACCTTCTTTCAGTTAAGCATGTGTCAATGATGCATTCATTTTTATGACTGAATGGTATTTCATTGTATGGATATACCACATTTTATTTATTCATTTACACATTAACATTTGAATTGCTTCTACTTTTTGGCTATTATGAAAAATGTTCCTATGAACAATCATGTACAAATTTTGTGTGGATGTATGTTTTCATCTCTCTAGGCTATGTACCTAGGAGTGGCATTTCTGTGTCATATGATAACTCTTTTTAATAATTTTAGGAACTCATAAACTGTTTTCCAAAGTAACTGCAAGATATCCATATCCTCACCAACATTTATTGCCTTTTTGATTATAGGCATCCCAGGGGGTGTGAGATTGTGTCATTGTGGTTTTCCTAATGACTAATAATGTTATAGTAAATATCTTTTCATATGTTTATTGGCCATTTGTATATCTTCTTTGGAGAAATGTCTCTTCAAATCCTTTGCCTAATTTTTAGTTGGATTGTCTTTTTATTATTGAGTTGTAAGGGTTCTTTATGTACTCTGAATAAAAGTCTCTTATCAAACATATAATTTGCAAATATTTCCTCTCATTCTGTGGATTGTCTTTTCACAATTTTTACTGTGTGCAAAAGTTTATGTCCAGCTTATCATGTTTTTCTTTTATCTCTTGTTCACAAGTGATTGGCTAAATGGACATCACAAATATTTATTCATGTTTTCTTAGTGCTTACATTTAGGTCTGTCATCCATGTTGAGTTACTTTTTGTATGTAATGTAAGATAGGGGTCCAAATTAATCTTTTTCCATGTGGATATCTAATTACCCCCACACCAGTTGTTGAAGAGATAGTTTCTCTCCCATTGAATCTTTTGGGGTACTTTTGTCTAAAACTAGTCAACCACGAATGTGGTCTTATTTTTTTATCCTCTTAACTTTATTAGTTGATCTACACATCTGTCCTGACACTAGTGTTATACTATTTTGATTGCTGTAGCTTTGTAGTAAGTTTGAAATTAAAAATTGTGAGTCCTTCAACTTTGTTCTCTTTTTCAAGATTGTTTGACTATTCTGGACCCTTAACATTTTCATATGAATTTTAGGATCTATTTCTTAATTTCTGAAAAACAAAAGGGAACTTTGATTTTAATAGAAATTATGTTGAGTCTTTAGACCAATTCAAGTGTTAATCCCATCTTAACAATTTTAAGTCTTCCCATCCATCAATGTGAAATGTCTTTTCATTTTATTACGTCTTCTTTAATTTCTTTTAGCAACGTTTTATAGCTTTCAGTTTACAAGTCTTGCATTTGTTTTATTTATTCTTAAGTATTTGATATTTTTTGATGGTATTGTGAATGGGATTGTTTTCTTATTTATGGCATTGCTTTTGGTTAGTGTGTAGAAATACAATTGACTTTTGTATGTTTATCTTGTATCCTATAACTTTCCTGAACTCGTTTATTAATTTTAGTTGTTTTTTAGTAAATTATCTGGAGTTATCTATATATGAGATTATATTATCTGGGAATAAAGATAATATCTGGGAATTTTACTTCTTTCTTTCCGATATGGGTGCCTTTTAGTTCTTTTTCTTGACCAATTTCTCTGGCTGGAATCTCTAAAACAATCTGGAGTAAAAGTAATGAGAGTGCACATTCTTGTTTCTTCCTGATCTTAGGGATAAAGCATTTAGTCTTTCTCCAGTAAGTATCACACTAACTGGTTTTACATATATCCTTTTTATTCTGTTGAAGAAGTTTCCTTCTGTTCCTAGTTTGTTGAAGGTTTTTTGTCATGATCGAATGTTGGATTTTTTCCAAAACAATTTTTGCATATGTAATTACATGTTAATTGATTTTTGGATGTTAAACTAGTCTTGCATTCCTGGGATAAATCACACTTGGTCATGATGCATAATCCTTTTTATACATTGCTGGGTTTAGTTTGCTAGTGTTTTGTTAAGGATTTTTATGTCTATATTCTTAAAGGATATTAGTCTGTAGTTTCCATTTCTTACAATATCTTTGTCTAGCATTGGTATCAGGGCAATAACAGTCCTATAGAATGAGTTGGTAAGAGTTCCCACCTCCTCTGTTTTCTAGAAGAGTTTGTGAAGGATTGATGTCATTTCTTTTTGTTTCTCTACATCAACCTGGTCTCCATGATGTCAATTCTTTTTTTAAATTTTATATTAGATTTATTTTTTGAAAGATAAGCATTGTGTTTTAAAACACATGACAATACTATATGATAACATGTAAAAAATTAAATGGTTCCTTAATATCAACTATACAGTGTTAAAATGCACTTTGTTTGAATCCAGAAAAATGGAGTCTATACGTTGCAATGAATGGCAGTTACATGTCAATCTTTTAGTCCATGGGTTACCCCTACCCTGCCTTTTTTCCCTTTGAAATTGATTTGTTGAATAAACAGATTCATCTCTCCTACACAGCTTTATGAAGTCTGAATTTTCCTTGTTGTTTCCTAACGGTGTTATTTAACTTTTTCCCCTATGCCCTTTAAATAAATTGTTAGATTTAGACTTGGTCAGAATCTAACTGTTGGTAATCTGTTAAGTGATTATGGTTAGCAACATGGTGACATTCAAATTCTGTCTTTCCTTCTTCATTTGTTGCATGCAGTGCATCCATAGAGAAACTTCCTCAAATCAACTACAATATTTAATTATACTGAGGTACAGTGTATATGAAAGAGTATGAAAGGGAAGGAAAATGTTTGATATATTCTGTATTTAGAAGGTTTTAAAGTAATGAAATGATTCTATAATACCCTCCCAAATGACCAATTAGGTTTTTTGTTTCATTTTAAAACTCATTAATTTAAACAAACTTTATATCTTTAAATTGCAGGTATTATTTTACTAATGCACAAATTGTCTAGTTTGTATGATGTCAATTCTTTAAGTGTTATCTAATTTGCTGTGTAGTTCATAGTATTCTCTTATAATCTTTTTTTCTTAATCCCACGACCATTTAAATAATCCTTCTAATTTGTGTAAGGTCAGTAGTGATGTCTCCTTTTCCATTCCTAATTTTAGAAGTTTGAAACTTCTCTCTTTTTTTCTCATTCAGTCTAGCCAATAGTTTGTCAGTTTTGTTGACCTTTTCAAAGAACCAGTGGTTTTTAGTTATTTCTTTTCATTGTTTTTCTCTTTCATTTCTTTATCCTCTAATTGTTATTTCCTTCCTCCTGTTTGCTTCAGATTTGCTTTGTTCCTCTTTTTCTAGTTCGCTAAGGAGAAAGGTTAGCATATTTATTTGAGATCTTTTTGAATGTAGGCATTTATAGTTATAAATTTTCCTGTAAGCACTGCTCTAGCTGCATCTCATAGGTTTTGATATGTTGTTTTTAACTAATCTTAAAATATTTTCTAATTTGTGTTCTAACCCGTTATGTATTTAATAGCATATTGTTTAATCTCCACATATTTGTGCAATTCCCAAATTTTGAGTGTTCATCATTTCTAATTTAATTCCATTGTAATCTGAAACATACTTTGTATGATTTTAATTATTTTACATTTACTGAGGCTTGTTTTATGGCTTAGTATATGGTGTGTCCTGGGGAATGTTCCAAGTGAGCCTGATGCCACTAAGTTTTTAACACCTATTTTTATACTTGCTATTCTGCCTTAGAGAGAGAAAAATCTAAGATTGAGGGCCCTCTGCAGACAACTGTCTCTAACTAGAGTTTAATTATATTTTGTCCTTATCATATTTATTTTTAGGATTACATTCTCTTTATGATAGTTGACACTAGTGTTGTGTTTATGACAGTGATATAAAATTTATTTTAAAATATTAAAAAAGTTGATTTGTGCACATGACACGATTATCTACACAGAAAAGCCCAAAGAATATACCAAAAAAGTTCTAAAAATACTAAGTGGGTTCAGCAAAGTTGTGGGATACAAAAGCAACATGGAAAAATCAATCAGATTTCTATATATTAATACTAACAATAAATATGCAGAAACTGAAATTTAAAACACGGTATTCTTTACAATTGCTCCAAAGAAAATGAAATACTTAGGCATATATTTAACAAAACATATATAGGAGCTGTATGCTGAAAAGTACAAAATGTTGATAAAAGAAGTCAAATAAAACTTGAATAAATGGAGAGACATATTATGTTCATGAATTGAAATTCTCAACATAGTAAAGATGTTCATTCTCTTCAAATTGAGTTATAGGTTTAAATGAAGTTTCTGTCAAATCTTAGCAAGGTTTTTTGTAAACATAAATAAGCCTATTCTAAAATTTATATGGAAAATCACAGACACTGAATAGCTAAAACAATACTGACAAAGAAGGATATAATGGAAAGAATCACTCTGTTCTATATGAAGGCTTACTATATAGCTACAGTAATCGAGACCGTATGGTATTGGCAGTGGATGGATGCATAGATCAACGGAACAGAATAGAGAACCCAGAAATAAATCTACACAAATATGCTCAACTGATTTTTTGACAAAGATGCAAAGGTAGTTCAACAGAAGAAGCAATTCAACTGATGACCTTTTCAACAAATAGAGTAATCGGACATCAATAGACAAAACAAAAACAAACCTCAAACTTATATAAAATTAGTCTAAAATGAATCACAGGCTTTAATGTAAAATGTTAACCCCTAAAACTTTTAGAAAAACTTCTAAAAGAAAATAAATTTAAAGATGTGGGGTTAGGCAGAGTTCTTAGACTTAGTAAAAGCACAATTCATATAAGGAAACACTGATAAATTGGACACCCTTAAAATTTAAAAACTTAAAAATATTTGTGAAATATTGATGTGTGAAGAGGATGAAAGACAAGCTACAGACTAGGAGGAAATATTTGCAAACTATATATCTGTAAGGGACTAGTATGTAGACTGTATAAAGAACTCACAAAACTTATATGAAAAAATTTTTAAAATGGGCAAAAGACATAAATAGACATTTCATCTGAGAGAATAGAAGATGGTGAGGAAGGATGTAAAACGACGTTCAATATCATCATCAAACCTATCAGAATGGCTAAAATAAAAATCAGCAACAACACCTAATGCTGGTGAGGATATGGAAAAACTGAGTCATCCATACATTGCTGGTGTGAATGCAAAATGGCACAGCCACTCTGGGAAACAGTTTGGCAGTTTCTTATAAAACTAAACATGCAGTTACCATATGGCCTAGCAATCACATTCTCGGGCATTTATCCTGGAGAAATGAAAACTTATGTTCACACAAAACCTGCACATGAATATTCATAGACACGTTATTTGTAATAGTCCTAAACTGGGATCAGCCCAGATGTCCCTCAGCTACGAATGGCTAAACAAACTGTGGTGCCTCCGTACCGTGGACTACTACTCAGCACTAAAAGGAAGCAAACTGCTGATACGCACAGCTCGAGTGCATCTTCAGGGGAATTGTGCTGAGTGAATGAAGCCAGTCCCAAAGGTTTCACAGTGCGTGGTTCCATTTATATAACATTTTAGAAATAGAGGATAGATTACTGATTGCCAGGGGCTGTGGTAAGGGGAAGTAGGGGTGGGGGACGGGGAGGAAAGTGGGCATGGATTTGAAAGAGCAGCATAAGGGACCCTGTGGCTTTGGCACTGCTTGGTGTCTTCTCTGTGGTGGTGGACACAGGAACCTACACAGGTGATAAAATTGTATAGAGCTTAACTCACATACGTAAGTGCATACAAGTAAAACTGGAGAAATCTGAATAAGATAGAATGCAACAATGACAATGTCCTCTTTGTGATATTATACCATAGTTTTTCAAGATGTGACCATTTAGGGAAACTGGGCAAAGTGTATGAGGAATCGCTTGGTACTGTTTCTTACAACTGCATGTAAATGAATCTACGGTTATCTCAGTAAAAAATCTGATTAACAAAAAGTTGATTTAGATAAAAATAATAAATATTAGAACAGTGAGGTGAGGGTATGTGTAATATATATGCATTATATATATTATATACATATGGCAAAAATTGCAAAGGGGAATGTATTTGACAAAAGTTTTATAAGCACACTGGGCCAGATGATTAAATGAACCATCTCCAGCACACCTAAGGTACAAAAGATAAACAGGGTAACTGTTTATTAAAAACTCCCGTTTAGGAAGGAGGGAAAGGGAAGCCTGCTGCCTGGGTCTCTGCCCAGGGTGTCTGTCTCCTGTGAGACAGGAATAGTCGGTAAGTGATAGGGCCTGGGAACCTAGTGGGCACCAGCTTGTTGACACGTTTCTATGGCAGGGGAATCGGTTCTTGGTCAGCAATCTGGCTGCTCCAGATTCTGCCTGCTGATACAATCTTTCTGGGGAGTTAGCCAAACCTCTAAACCCCAGACCTTATTCAGAGCTTGACCTTCTTTTACTCTAATCCCAAAGTACTTTGCTCTCCTGTAATTCCCAGAAAAGTGTGTTTGATTTTTCACTGGGGGTTGTAGCAGGACAGTATGTAGATGTGTGTGTGTGTGTGTGTGTAGATATGTGTGGGGGTAGATGTCTGTGTATGTGTGTGTGTGAGAGTGTGTGTAGATGTATGTGTGTATGAGTGTGTGTAGATGTGTGTATAGGTGTGTGTGTGTAGATATGTGTGTGTAGATGTGTGTGTATGAGTGTGTGTGTAGATGTGTGTGTAGGGGTGTGTGTGTGTGTTGGTGGAACTGATCTCATCCAACACACTTTGGTTGTGTAAGCTTGTCGATCCTTGGAAGGAGCTCTGCCTGGCATATTTTGAGAATGTGCTGGATGGAAGTGGAATTAGCCCTCCAACCTTGGCTCAGCCTACTGAAGGCATTTGAGTGCAGAAGTACTTGGCAGAGATGCCTGTTCAGTGTGTTTCATCTTCTTGCATGTTCCAGAAGACAGTATAAAGGTCCGCCCCACTCCCAGAGTGGAAGGCATTCAGAGGCATCTGGTCAGGTACACTCAGGATTTTTAGCTTGGATTTTTTTTCTAGGTTCCTGATCTTGGTGAGGGATTTTCCTGTCTTGAACAACCCTAAACAAAATCTTCCTCTGCTCAAATTATTGTGAAACTGAAGTAATGTATGGTCCCTCTGAATTCGAGGCATGAAAGCAAAGTGGAATGTGAGAAGACTGTCCTGGACTTTCACAGAGTAGGTGCTCAGGGCTGTAACCCCCCGTCCTTCCTGCTGCCCTTCTCCCTCCGGGTGAATGTTGTGGCCGCTGCTCCCAGGGGTGGAGAATGTGCAGTTCCTGGTGGGTCAGGCCATTCTGTTCCCTCCGCCATCTGCTGATGCTGCAGTTAGGCTTGCAAAGTTGGGGACATTTAAGGGACTGACAGAGTTGCAAGAAAATAAGAACCTTAAATGGATTGAATCCACAGGATCTGGGGTACCAGCTGACTTGCCTGGTCAAGATGGCAGGAGAACCTAGTCTGCATGCTGAGCTGGGGCTGGCAGCAAGTTTCTGAACAAGTAGCACATGGCATGGGGCTCATTCAAGGTCTCTGCTATTCTAGGAGGGCGGATTGGCCTAGGGTCTAAACGGAAAAGAAAACTTTGTCTCAGAAAGTCTGGGGAGCCCAACAGGAGACCTCATGGTCTTTTCCTGGGTCTGGCAGAAAAAGCAGGGCAGTTGAGTCTTGCAAAGAACAAAAAGAGAAATAGGTTGTAACCTTGCCTCAGTGGTTTTAAAACTTTCATGAATTTAATAAACCATAGTGCACTTGTTAAAAATTCTAGTTCTAGGAACCAGGTCCAGAGATTCGGATTCAATAGGAAGAAGGAGGCGAGGATATGTGCATTTTAAAAAGTGATCCTTTTACAAGTGGTCCAAGGGTCATTCTTGGAAAAGCATTGCTTTCGGCAGTAGAGGTTTACGGTGGAGAAGAATGAGGAAGTCCCAGAATCTCTGCTGGCATCTGTCCAGGTCTCTGACTGCAGGCCGCACTGTCTGGGCTTCTCTCTTGCCCTTCAGGCCTCCTGGAGATGAAAACAATGACTCATCATCTTTCAGGATTCAAAAGTGGCACCCATTATCCTAAGCAAATTAATCCAGGAACAGAAAATCAAATACTGCATGTTCTCCCTTATAAGGGGAAGGAAACGTTGGGCACTCATGGATATAAAGATGGGAACAGACACTGGGGGCTTCAGAGGCAGGAAGGAGTGGGGGGCGGTTGCAAAACTTCCTCTTGTGCTCAGTACATGGGTGACAGAATCAAATGTACCCCGAATCTCAGTGTCACTCAGCATGCCTGTGTAACAAACCTGCACGTGTACCCCCCTGAATCTAAAATAAAAGTTGAAATTATTGGCTGCGCAGGGTGGCTCACACCTGTAATCCCAACACGTTGGGAAGCCGAGGTGGGCAGCTCACCTGAAGTTGGGAGTTCAAGACCAGACTGGCCAACATGGCGAAGCCCCGTCTCTACAAAAAATACGAAAATTAGCTGGGTGTGATGGTGCATGGCTGTAATCCCAGCTACTTGGGAGGCTGAGGCATGAGAATTGCTTGAACCCAGGAGGCAGAGGTTGCAGTGAGCTGAGATCGCACCACTGCACTCCAGCCTGGGTGACAGAGTGAGACTGTCTCAAAATACAAACAAACAAACAAACAAAAAAGTTGAAATTATTTAAAACACACACACACACAAAACACCAAACTGACACCATTGGCCCTGCATCTTTAATCTCTTCCAAAGCATTTCCAGGGCCTCTCTGCCCCGACCCCTTCACACCCCACACTCATAATCACCAGGAGAAGAGATGTGATTGGGTGCAAATTAATATGGGGCTCCCCTGTTTAGCTTGGATATTTTTCTAGGTTCCTGATCTTGGTGAAAGATTTTCCTATTTTGAACAACCCTAAACAAAATCTTCCTCTACTCAAAATTATTGTGAAGCTGGAGTAATGTGTGGTCCCTATTCTGGATGGTTCAGCTCCCTTATATCCAGCCTGTGCTTGTTGCCTTTGGCTTGGGTAAGGGGTTAAGGTCACCTGGCTTTGGGACCTCTGTGAGAGGACCTGCAGGTATTTCAGGAACCATCTGCTTTAGGGCCATGTGGCCAGGATCCTCCACGAAGGAGGGAAGGTCAGAGGAAGAAGTTCATGTCCTATCCCCCCCTGGCCCTTAAGCAAGAATCACTCCCCCACATTTCCTCTGACAAGCATGGGCAGCCTTGACCTATGGCTGCCATAATAAGTCATTTCTTGGGAGAAATTACTCCAACCCCATCTATTCCGCGTAGCAGGTTCTAGTTCTACATTTCTTCTGCTTGATCTTGTTTTGTTGATTTTGAATTCTTGGCTCTACACAAATCCCCTTTGACTCTTCCCAATTTGAAACTCTTTCAGGCTTTCCTGGCCATTTTTGGACATTGCCTTCATATCATGGCTTCTAATGGAACTGCGTTTCAGCCTCAGGGGTCTCCTGTTGGCATTTCCTTGGAATTCCACCTCTCACTGGTATATTTAGGGCCACGAATGAATCAGAAGGATGAGGGAGGGATCGGGAAGTGCTAATGGGAGAAAACCCCTCAGACCTAGTTTATTTTACAAGTGGTAGCAGTGGGAAGTTACCCAACAATAGTGACGATGGGGGCTGGGTTGGGAAGTGGGAGAACCTTCTTCTCAGAGGTGGTGGGTAATGACCTTGAGATGGCTTTGCTGTCACTGGCTGCCTCTGCCCAAGATTCCTCCTACCCTCCCCATAAATACAACCCGGGAGATGCTCAGGGGCGGTTCTCGTGCACTCTTGCCTCTTCTGAGGGAAGGAATCATGGTCTCTAAGATCTTACGGAAGCACTCTGGTGCCTCTTACAGAAACACTGGGAGGGATGGGTGGGACTGCTGCCAGGGAGTCCAGAATTCCTTACTGGAGTAGAGGTTGTACACCAAGAAAAAGGGCATCTGGTGTTAGCAGTGAAAACAGGGTAGGGTAGGAGGAAGGAAATTAGTCCTGTTAGCTCTCAGTCATTCGATTAGCAAATACGTTTTGGTGGTTCTTTTGTGGCAGCAAAGTGCTGTGAGAATAGAAAAGAGACAGTCTTTTCCTTCGAGCTATTAATGTTTACTTCTATTTGGGCAGCCAAGAAAGGGGGTGGGGAAATATCTGATGAGCGAGATAAGACTATATTTAATAAAGTTCCAGTTGGTCTGATGCAGTCCAGAAAGGACAGAGGAGTTCAGGAAAGGGAGAGTTCAGAATCATCTGTTGTGACTAGGAAAGGCATGGGACAACATGTGTCCCAGGTGGGGCATGTGCCACAGGCAGTTACGGATGTGTTGGAGGAGGAAATTCTAGGAAGGGGGAAGATCTGGGACAAAGGCCTGGAGGTGGGAGTGAGCTTGGCACATGTTGGCAGGGAGGGGCCGTCAAGAATATCTACCCTGCGCCTGCCCTGGGGAATAGTGGGAAAGACGGCTGGATGGTGTGGGTCTCAAAAGCATGCAGAGTGGGTGGGCTTGATGTGCTGACCAGGATGGCTCCTGCCTCAGCTTCCCCATTGCCAGGCAGTCAGAACACTGTTTTCTTCTGAGCCTGTTGTGGCCCCAGGCTCCTCCTTAGTGCAATGCCTCAGGTAGTCACTGCCAGTTAAAGAGATCAAACCTATTGGCCATCCTCCAAGGAGGCTATGGGAGCCGGTCTAGTGTCTTACGTGCGTGATTCATGCAATTTCCTGTGCAATCTAGAGCTGGAAACCAGGGCAGACCTGTACTTCCACAGTGTACACAGTCAAGATAGAAACACCACCAGCCATCTCCTCAGTTGTTTTACATTTTTGGATAAAACTGTGGTTTTTAGCAGATTAAAAGTACATTTGGAAATAAATACTTTTTACTACGAATAATAAATTAAATTGCCTTCATCTCTTACTTGTGACTCCATAACTCATTCCGGCCTTGATAGTGAGCCACAGTTGAGTAGGGAAGTTTCTTAGAAATTATACAAACCAAAGAACAGAATTTGAAACGCTGTACCCTAAAAATCCAATTTATTCCAAATACTAAAAGCACTAAAGCCAGTGAACATCAGTGAACATCATGGCAAGTGTTAAACGCACATAGCGTTTTCCTTATGTGAGATAACGAGGAGGAATAGAGCCTGTGCTGTGAAAACGTGTGTGCTCTGAGATGTGCCTGTCCATGTTCTGCGAGCGATGCGGTGCAGATGGCCCCGCCCATTCACCTGCTGCTATCGAAGGAGGAAGGAGGGAGCCGAAGACTGAGCTGCCCAGAGAACCCAGCAAAGGCATCTGGAATATCTCTTTCTTAATTACAAAAATTCTTAAAGAAGAATATATAAAACATGCATATTGTAAGGAATATTGTGGTAATAAAATAAACAGCTGTGTAACTGTGCCACAGAACCCCCTTCCCCAATCGTATCCCCGTCTCTCCACCCGGAAGTAACCACTCTTCTCACTTTGATGATAGCCACTTGTTTTCGTTATGCTTTACACCTACGTTTACATTTTCCAAGCAGTAGATGCGCCCGTTTTTGAACTTTGTAAACGGAATGAGACTGTATGTGTCATGTGATGACGTGTCTTTCACTCAGCATGCTTGTCAGATTCACCTGATAGAGGTTAGCTGTGGTGTCTGCATATTCATTGCTGTCTACTGTTCTGTTTTATGAGTGGAACACAGTTTATCTTTTCATTCTATTGGTGGATATTTGAGTTATTTCTGGCGTGGTGTTATGAACACTGCTTGAACGTTCTTGTGCATATATTGCTATGTGTAAGCATTTCTCTGGACTGGAGTAGGTAAGAGTTGAATTGCTGAGTTTCAGGGTGTGCACACCCTCAGTCTTACTAGGTAATGCCAGTGTCTTTCACGGTGGCATGGAATATGCCAATCGTGTGTGAGCCTTCCTGCAGCTCTGCATCCTTGCCATGCTTCAGAGTTGTGATCCTTCAGGGCATATAGTGATATCTGACAGTCATTTCAATGTGCATTTTCCTAATTATCTATAAAGTTATCATCTTTTTATATATTTATTGGCCATTTAAGTTTCCTCTTCTGTGAAGTGCCTGTTCAAATCTTTGCCATTTTTTTTCTATTGGATTGTTTACCATAATCTTGTTTATTTTTAGGATTTTAAAAAATACATACTTGATGCTATTCTTTTGTTATCTCTATGTGTTGAAACTATCATCTTCAAATTTAGGTCTTTTCATTTTCTTTATGTTGTCTTTTGCTTTAAAAACATTATTATTGTTATTTTAGAGATAGGGTCTTAGGTAGTTGCCCAGCTGGAGTGCATAGCTCACTGGAGCCTTGAACTCCTGGGCTTGAGCAATCCTCCTGCTCAGCCTCCCAAGTAGCTAGGACTATAGGTGTGCACCACCATACCCAGCCAATTTTTAAAAAAAATTTTATGTGTTTGTAGAGATGGGAGTGTTTCTGTGTTGCCAAGGCTGGTCTCAAACTTCTGGCCTCAAGGGATCCTCCGACCTCGACCTCCTAAAGCTCTGGGATTATAGGCATGAACCACCAAACCCAGTTCTTTTTTCCATTTTTTAAGAGACAGGGTCTTGCCATGTTGCCCAGGCCGGAGTGCAGTGGCTATTCACAGGCCTAATCCCACCACTGATCAGCACTGAAGTTTCGACCTTCTCTGTGTCCTACCTGGGCCAGTTCACCCCTGCTTAGGCAACCTGATTGTCCATCACGCCTGGGAGGTCACTATATTGCCATGAAATTTAGTGCAGACACCCGATTGACATAGTGCTCTATAGCCCAGAACTCTGGGGCTCAGTGATTCTACTGCCTCAGCCTCCCGAGTAGCTAGGACTACAGGTGCATGCCACCATACCTGGCTGTGTTGTTTTTTCATCATCAGAAGTCCTTAATTTTTATGTAACATGATTTATCAATTTTTTTCTTTATGGTTTATTTTTTGGGGGGGGAAGAGCCTGATTTTAAGAAATCTTATTTTAAAAATATTTCCATACCTCCAAGATCAGGAAGTTATTCCCCTAATATTAACTTACTCCCCTAATATTAACTATCTTTCATAAGCTTTACAGTTTTGGTTTTCCTATCTGTCTTCAAATCCCTCGAAATGGATTTTGATATGTATGCTGCTTAATTTTTCCCATGTAGACGCCCAGTTGTCTCAGCATCATTGGTTGTACAGTCCACTGTTTTCCTACTGACCTGCAGTATTAGCTGTTATACGTCACGCGTCATGTACGCAGTGTTTCTCGGGCCGTCTCTGCGGTTCCACTGGCTGACTTAGCCATCCTTAAACCAACACTGCACTAACTTAATTATGATACCTTATCATCAGTCTTGATAAACAGTCTGGACTTACGCTCTGGGATCTTTAATCAATACTTGTGGGCCCCAGAAAAGATTTTATGAGCACATAGACGTGTGGGTGTGGACGTGTTACGGTCTGGTGGAGACTGGGCTGATGCTGTACTTTGGGTTATGATGCAGAACTATGTTATGTATTTCATTGCTCAAATGGTTCCAGCTTTGGCCACTGGGGTTTCTTTCTGTTGGTTCCTCTGTCCCTTTGACATTCGCCTGTCATTTTGGTTTTTGAGCACTTTCTTACTTTCTGGCACAACAAGCTGTTTCAGGTTTATCTTGTATATTTTTGGCTCGGCCCTATAGTCAGCCTGACTCCTTTTCCCTAACTAGGACTCCACAGGAAACAGAGTCCCTTCTTCAAGGAGCTCAGCCTAGCAGTAGACAGCTTCTTTGTAGGCAGGACCAGGCTTCCCTGCAGCAGAAGGGAACTTGAAATCAGGGTAATGAGCCTCAGCAGGGACAGGCCACCATGCTGCCCTGAGAGGATCGTGTGTGGACACAGGGCTGTGGCATGGCCGTGCTTTGACCCTATGCCGTATGGCTATGCTGTAGGGACAAGTGGAGCCTGGAGTGGCCTGAGCTGAGGACTGCCCTGAGGTCTTTCCACTCCCCAGGGCATTGCATAAGTAATTCCGCTTTCTATTTGCACAGCAAAATCAGGGACACAGTTTTCTAGAACACGGGGTGCCTCCCCTCCCCGCAGCCCATGATGGTCTACCCTGGGTGGTGGGCCCTTGCCTGTCTTAGAGACAGAACACTCTGCAGGATTCCAAGTGGTCAGTTGTGGCCCACAGACCACTGGCAAGTGGAGGCAGAGCTGTGGAGCCCTCGGGAGCCACGGAGGGCTGCCGCCTGCCACGAAATGCCTACTCAGCTGTTACTAGCCCCCTGTGGGTGGCAGTGCTAGTGATGTACAGAATCCTGGGACTAGTGTCAGTAACTCTATGGATATGCTGAGTGATCTGGGCGTGCACTGCTCTGGTGGCCTTTATGGTCAGGAGGTGACATGCGGTGACAAGAAAGGAAGAGCTGGCCCAAAGGGATTCAGCCCAGGGTGAGGTCCACGGAAAGGCCAGGGCCAAGAGGCAGCCAGCACCCCAGGCCGATGGTGGCCTCATATCGCCCATGCCAGAGGCCAGTCCTCGATTGCTCCAAACCCTCACTCGAGGGTTCAAAAGGTTCAAAAGGAAATGAATTCCCATCAGGGTCCAGATGAGCTTCTGAAAAAAAGCATGACAAAACAACCTCCGGAACATCCCGGAATGACCGACGCAAAGTACGCCCCGCACGGCACAGCACAGAGATCTTCAGGGGTAAACCGTGGACGATCTGAATGACAGCACGGCCCGTCAGCAACCTGCAGAGCTGCCTGGCCAAGAAATTGCCAGACGGAGGCAACACTTGCAGGCAAAGGAGGAGAAGAAGGAAAGGCCGGAGCAGGCAGGGGCAGGAGTGGAACAGGCCGCAAATGTTGGAGTGAAGTGCAGACCTTCCTGGCCCACACTCCTCTGAGCATCTGCTCGAGGACAGTAGGGACCACGTGGAGGACAAGGACTTGGCGATGGTGGGGGACAGGGAAGCAGGACATGGCGGTCCCTCAGCATCCCGGCTAGCAGTCCCTCTGAAGAGTGGATGATGATGGTGACTTAGGTGTGTCTTTCGAATATCCTGAGGGGGAGACTGGAAAAGCAGACATGCAATCCCGGGAAGAAATCCAAAGGTGTAAAGAACTCACAGCGGAAGTCCAAGGTCTGCCCAGCGGGCAGGCCTCTCTGCAGGGCACGAGGGCACAGCTGGAAAGGGAGCTCCCAAAACTGCAGCCGAGGGTTCCCGCTGCCTACACTGCACCGAGAACCCATGATGGGGTCTCACGGGAGTCCACGGAGGATGACGCCTACTGCCTGGGCCTCGACCAGAGACTTCGAAAGGTGCACGAAAACGTGAACCGCGTGTGTCAGACTTGCGACCACTACAAGAAGATGGCCCAAGACCTGGCCCAGGAACCGAAAAAAGACACTTCCAGTTTTCAGAGGGAGATCTTCTTCTGTGAGAAAATGGCCCAGGAAGGCTGGATGGCCGCTGTGTCCGCTGAGAGCGCTCCAGGCGCTCCGGGAAGAAAATGACCACAGCAGGCAGAAGCCGGCTGATTTTGAGGCCACGTTCCAGCCTCTCCGGGGTGGTGCTTTGGCTCCTGGGGTTCTGCCTGCAGCCCACAGGGGCCCAGAAGTGTCCGGGGGACCATGGGCCGACAGGGCCCCCAGAAGGGAGGCGGATCATGATGTGAGGGTTCGGGTCCAGAGTACCTGCTGGTTTGATTCTGTTTTCCCTGTAACCAGGTCCTGAACGCCCAGAGCTGTGGCAGAACATCAGCCAGTGCTGCTCCCTTTAAGGCACTTTTGATTGATCTCTTGTTAGTGTAGTTCATTAGTTGATGCTGAAGTTGCTTATATTGATGTCTGATAGATGGCATTAGGAGTAAGGTACTATTTTTCACGTAAAGATTGTTTAATATAATTCTTGCAAATACACAATTTCCACATTTCTGGGCCTCCATAAGTACGCAGGGCAAGTATTTCATTTTCATTTAGAAAAAGGGCGTCTCTTACCTCAACATCATTGTGTTTGTTATGGATAGGAAGACATAGGCCATGTCTGATCTATGAGCTGTTATTAGAAAATAGCACAGTAAATTGGCTGGAATAAACTTTGGTTTTAAAACAGTGCCGAAAGAGTCATAAAATTCTTTGTCTCTGACCCAGAATTCTTGGGTCTTCTGTCAGCATCCATTGACTATATCAGATGATTTTATTGACTTATAAATAGGGTAAAGTCAATCCCTTCATGCTTTTTATGAGCCAGATGGCATACTGATAGAGACATGACCATATGGGATAGACCCAAATAATGAGCCTTAAGGGAAGTCCTTGAGATTCAGTGGTAGATACGTTGAACAAATTATATAGTCTTTTGTCCAACAAATGGTTATCCACTATGCAGCCTTTTTTTGAGATGTAGTTTCACTCTTGTTGCCCAGGCGGGAGTACAATGGCACAATCTTGGCTCACTGCAACCTGCGCCTCCCAAGTTCAAAAAATTCTCTTACCTCAACCTCCCTAGTAGCTGGAACTACAGGCGCATACTACCACAACTAGCTAATTTTTGTATTTTTAGTAGAGACAAGGTTTTGCTGTGTTGGCTAGGCTGGTCTTGAACTCCTGACTTCAGGTGAGCCACCCACCTCAGCCTCCCAAAGTGCTGGGATTACAGGCTTGTGCCACTGCGCCCAGCCCACTATGCAGCCTTTTAATAAGGGGGACAAACCTGAACAGCAGGTGGTCGGCTCAAGAACACCTTTCCTATAAGCATGTGGATCTCCTCACTAATTCAGCTGTCAGTCGTATTGTGGCAATTAGCAATAAATTTCTTCTGGGGTTGAAGAGGAAGGTTCTACCAACTTCAGGCAATATTTACAGAGACATAAAGAAAGAAGTCATAAAGAAATATTCAAAGTTCAAAAAAAGAAAGAACATGAGTTCTTATTGATGCCTCTAACTCTAACCCAGAAACACAGGCCCTGTTCTAACCTTCTTTGGCGGTGGGGGAAGGATATTAAAAGCCATCAACTTCTGAATGATTAAACAGAGTGGTAAGCTTCTGTTCCTGGGGATTTTCTTCAAAGACAGAGTAATCTCTTTTGCCTTCACTTCACATATGGTCCAGAAGTTTCAGCATTTCATAATGTAACTTCTATTAATATTAAGAACTACAACTATCTCAGTGATTACTTTCAAATGGCACAATTTTTACTTATAGTTGATCTGTCTCCTGTTTACTTAGGAAGTGGGTTGTAAACAAGTTAATTACCATCACTGCTGACCCTAATTGAGTGCCTACTGTGTGCATGTGTGTAGTTTATGTCAATCCTCCTGTCCTTTTCCTATCTTATCAGTCAGGAAACCGAGACACAGGTGGGTCGAGGAGTTGATCCCAGGTCCTGTAGCTAAGATGGTGTAGAGTCCAGCTTCTGACCTAAGTGGTTTGTCCCAGAGCCTGTGTTCTTGACCGTCACGGTATCTTGCATCTGCTAAGAAGTACAAACAGGACCCATGACAGAGAGTAACTCCCAAACTGCCCCGAGAGAAAACGGCAGCTGATGGGATCCTGCTCAGAGGATTTGGAACCAACAACTCTTTCCAGTGGCTCTTTCTCTGGCCTCTTCAGGACTAGGCTGAATTTCTGTCAGGAGAAGGGGATTAAGAAGCAAAGGAATGGCCAAGTCCCCTAGAGAACCTGTTTTCTGCCCAGTCCCTGTTGGATTCCAAATTCTGATATGTTTTCCATGAGAAACAACCCATTTAAACCTGACACTGCTCGTTTGAACTTGACACCAGGAATTTAGCCCCAGGTGAATAGCAGTTAAGGACGAGTGTTATTAAGTAGGTGAGGCCCCTTGGGAGCAGAAATTCTTCCCAGGTACACGGTTGTCAAATGCTTTAGCTGTAAGTGCTTAGATCGTTGCAATGTGTTATTGTCTCATTAGATATTTGCTGTGAAGGGAGTGGTTATTCTTTGCTTTTTTCAAAGAAGTTTGTTTTCAATTTTTTCCATCTCACAGGTAAAAATCCAAGTGTCTGTAAGAACTAGCATTTTAAACAGATTTTGCTGCTTTAATTATTGTTAAAATGGTTCCCTCATCTGTGTGTTACATAGACATCTTGGGTATTTAGAGAAAATATGAGCTAGGGGGAGCATAACAAACTCTGATTATTCATTTCAGTGGGTGCTTGCCGGAACGGGGCCTGCTGTGAGAATGCGTCAGAGCACACACAGCCCTGCAGCCCTCCTCTGCTTGATTTTGATGAAATGTTGTGAATGATTTCCCTTGCTTTTGGCTGCAATATCTTAAACATGTGGGATGGTTTTGACAGAAAATAATTCTACCACACAGTTAACAGCGTCTCCCGCTCCCTGCTGCTGTGCTGCTCATGGCCGGCTCAGTTGGTCTTTTATGCTTGACCTTGGAAGGGGGCTGTGGCTGGGGGACAGAGTAAAAATGTAATGCAAAAAAAATTTAATGAGATGTTAAATGTTACATTCCAGGAGTTTGGCAGAATATAATATGCTTAGTTTTTTCTCTTAGAGTATTTTAAAACTATAATATGCATGCTAGAACATGTATGAACCACCAGAGAATTTGTTTTAGGAAGCGCTCATGAGTCCACTCTGCTTTTTATTTTTATTTTTATTTTTATTTTTACTGTAAAATGGTGCCTGAGCAGTATATATTTTATTGTGCCCTAGGTTTAGTTATCTTGATACAGATCTCCAAACTACTGGCTTCCTAGTGTCAGATTATGAATTGGATAGAGTGAAAAAATATCAGACTTGACTTTTTATAGTCCCCCCTACAAGAATTATTCTCCATCGTTAGCAGGCTTGAGAGCTGTTGGGAAGCTTGCTACAGTGTCGATTTCTGGGGCTTGCCCAGTAGGCATTCCGATTCTGTAGGTCTGGGGAGATTTAGTATGTGAGGGACAGAGTGGAACACACGGGCAGAGTCAGTGTGTGAAGAACGGGGTGAAACACACGGGGAGAGTCAGTGTGTGAGGAACCGGGTGAAACATGGGGAGAGTCAGTGTGAAGAATAGGGTGAAACATGGGGAGAGTCTGTGTGTGAAGAACGGGGTGAGACATACGGGGAGAGTCAGTGTGTGAGGAACGGGGTGAAACATGGGGAGAGTCAGTGTGTGAGGAACAGGGTGAAACATGGGGAGAGTCAGTGTGTGAGGAACGGGGTGAAACACACGGGCAGAGTCAGTGTGTGAGGAACGGGGTGAAACATGGGGAGAGTTAGTGTGTGAGGAATGGGGTGAAACACGGGGAGAGTCAGTGTGTGAGGAGGAACGGGGTGAAACATGGGGAGATTCAGTGTGTGAGGAACGGGCTGAAACACAGGGGGAGAGTCAATGTGTGAGGAATGGGGTGAAACATGGGGAGAGTCAGTGTGTGAGGAATGGGGTGAAACACACAGGGAGAGTCAGTGTGTGAGGAACGGGGTGAGACACATGGGAAGAGTCAGTGTGTGAGGAACAGAGTGAAACATGGGAAGAGTCAGTGTGTGAGGAATGGGGTGAAACACATCGGGAGAGTCAGTGTGAAGAATAGGGTGAAACATGGGGATAGTCAGCGTGTGAGGAATGGGGTGAAACACATGGGGAGAGTCAATGTGTGAGTAGGAACAGGGTGAAACATGGGAAGATTCAGTGTGTGAGGAATGGGGTGAAACATGGGAGAGTCAGTGTGTGAGGAATGGGGTGAAACATCAGGAGAGTCAGTGTGAAGAATAGGGTGAAACATGGGGATAGTCAGTGTGTGAGGAATGGGGTGAAACACATGGGGAGAGTCAGTGCGTGAGGAGGAACAGGGTGAAATATGGGAAGATTCAGTGTGTGAGGAATGGGGTGAAACACACAGGGAGAGTCAGTGTGTGAGTAGGAACAGGGTGAAACATGGGAAGATTCAGTGTGTGAGGAATGGGGTGAAACATGGGAGAGTCAGTGTGTGAGGAATGGGGTGAAACATCAGGAGAGTCAGTGTGAAGAATAGGGTGAAACATGGGGATAGTCAGTGTGTGAGGAATGGGGTGAAACACATGGGGAGAGTCAGTGTGTGAGGAGGAACAGGGTGAAATATGGGAAGATTCAGTGTGTGAGGAATGGGGTGAAACACACAGGGAGAGTCAGTGTGTGAGTAGGAACAGGGTGAAACATGGGAAGATTCAGTGTGTGAGGAACGGGGTGAAACGGGTAGAGTCAGTGTGTGAGGAATGGGGTGAAACACACAGGGAGAGTCAGTGTGTGAGGAACGGGGTGAGACACATGGGGAGAGACAGTGTGAGGAATGGGGTGAGACACATGGGAAGACACATGTGAGGAACGGGGTGAATCACATCAGGAGAGTCAGTGTGAAGAATAGGGTGAAACACATCGGGAGAGTCAATGTGAAGAATTGGGTGAAACACATGGGGATAGTCAGTGTGTGAGGAATGGGGTGAAACACGGGTGAGTCAGTGTGTGAGGAATGGAGTGAAACACACGGGGAGAGTCAGTGTGTGAGGAATGGAGTGAAACAGATGGGGACAGTCAATGTGAAGAATGGGGTGAGACCCGGGGAGAGTCAGTGTGAGGAACAGGATGAAACAACGGGAAGAGTCAGTGTGTGAAGAACAGGGTAAAACACATGGCGAGAGTCAGTGTGAAGAATGAGGTGAAACATGGGGAGAGTCAGTGTGAGGAACGGGATGAGACACACGGGGACAGTCTGTGAGGAACGGGGTGAGACACGGGGAGAGTCAGTGTGAGGAACAGGGTGAAACACAGAGGGAGATTTAGTGTGTGACAAACAGGGCAAAACATGGAGAGAGTCAGTTTGAGGAACAGGGTGAAATACATAGGGAGATTTAGTGTATATAAAGATATTTGAAATCTGTGCAAAAAAGAGATAATTCAGTAAATACTGGTGGAATAAATAAGAGAAGGAAAAATATGAGAAGATAAATTCAAAATGGAACAAGGATTTAAATGTAAAACAGCGAAATCATGAGACAGAAGACGAATAAATTTTTAAATAATCTTCAAAATGGAATGAATTATTTAATCATGATACAAAACTCATAAGCCATGGCTGAAAATGATGAATAAGCCTGACTATATGAAAACTTCTGAGTGGCATAAATGCCATAAACAGGAATCAAATACAAATAGCAGGTTGAAAAAAAATTCGGAAAATGTATTACAAGGGGCTAGGTTCCATAATATGCAAAGAACAATTACAAATAAGTAAGAGGAAAAAACCTCCAAATAATCCAAAACCAACCTGGGCAGAGAACATGTACAAGAATGTCATGGAACAAGAAACATTCATGGCTTCTAAAAAGTTATTCACCATCCTTGAATAAAAGTTTCTCAGAATTAATGTCAGATTTTTTTCATTGAGAAAGAACTTCAAAGTACGATGCAGTTTTACTCTTGGGGTGACTTATGAACATTAATATACTTGTCAAGTTGGCTGATCTGGCCTGTGCTCCCCTCATGCTTCTATGGAATGTTGATAATTGGACCGGGAGCTCTCCTGGGCATAAAACGATGGGGTTGAGTAGGATAACGCTACGAAGGGCCTTTACTTGTTTCTTCTACTTGCATCATTTCCTCAGTCCTTTTGGCATTCTGTAAGAAAAGAGTGCCATGCCGTCATCCTCGCTGAGACGGCTTTGCAAAGATTCATTTAAGAAACATTAATATAACACTTATGGTGTGCCCTGCATTATTCTGAGCACTTTATAATATCAGCCTCCTTTTCCCTTACGTAAACACTGAACATTGCTGTAAAATGTCCACCCAGCCTGGTGGAATGCATGGACGACATAGACCTGAGGGAGGTGAGCACTGAAGGGTATTTACTGGTGGAGATGATCGCGTTCTTTCTGTGAGTGGTACACTTGGGCTGCCTGTCTGTATTTACCCTCTCATGTGAGGTGCTCATCTGGGCCACCTGGGAACGACTCGGAGCCAAAACCCATGGCCAGGACGCCTGAGTATACTCAGGCAGAGGGGAGTGGAGGTGGAGCTCATCTCTCTCCAAAGGAACCTTCCCAGTAAACCTCCATAGGGAAAAGCATTCTTCTACCCTTAGCCTATGGGTTTGATTCGCTTCCCTCACAGGCAGGGCTTCAGGATTTCCTCTGGTATACCTGCCTTCCTTTCCCGCAGCCATCAGTGGAGGAGGACCACAGAGAATTTAACCAGCCCTGAAATTAGATCGAGGCAGCTGCCATGTTGCCAGGTTACTTCCACAAACAACAAAACAAGGACCCTTATTGGGTAGCACAGGCCTGTTGGAAATGCTGGAGCCCACAAGAATGTTGTTTCCTGATCCCCCTCCCCTGCTGAGAAGCCTCTGCGTGCCAGGGACCAGCTCAGGGCTCTTCCTGTGTCCAAGAGACGGGACAGGCCACTGCCTGGACCTCACTGGAATACAGGCTGGTTAACATCAGAGCCTGGGACTCGGCGGAGACTCCCTTTCTTGTTGTTTTCACCCTCGAAGCCTCCCTCCCAGCCCACTTGGAAGGCTGGGTGAGCCTCTAGTCCCAGGTCTTTTCCAGTTGACTGTCTCAGCACTCACCACCCTTCCCACTAAGTCCGCAGATCCCTCCACTACCCACTCCTCCTTTCTGCTGAAGGCGACTTGGGGTGATTTTTGTTATCTAGTCATTCAGCAGATGCTTACTGATTGCCTCCCAAGAGCCAGGTACTGTGAGGACCCCGGACATGAAAACAAAAGCCATCGTCCTGGTTCAAAGACATCCACAGCCTGTTTGGACAGAGAGACACTTCACAAGGGGATGGTATGACGATAGGGGTATGACAGGAAGAGGGGAAGAGCATCTAGCCTGGTGGAGGGGCTGCCAGGCTGAGCTCTCCAGGAGGCCGTGTGAGATGTTGCCACGTGTACAGGAGGAGCAGGTGCAAGAACTTGAAGTTCCACCACCAGCAGCCGATTTTAAATGGCTGTGGCTTCGGGGGTGAACGGGGGAAGAGTAAGACATGAAGCCTCATCCTGCTAAGGTGTTGGTTTGATTCTCCAGCAGCAATCAGAAGATGTTGGAGAATCCTATTCATAGGAATACTTGCTAGATTCTCAGTTTGAAGAGTCCCCACCATGGACACATGGATTGCGGGAGGCTAGAGGGCCAGGAAAGGCAACCGCGGGAGTCCCTGTGAGAAGCGAAGAGGGGGTGACTGCAGCAGAGGCAGCGGCTTGGCAGTGAGGCTGGAGGAAGGATAAGCAGGCTTTATCACAGAGCAGTGAGGGGCTCTAGAGGGGAAGCCATGTGGGGGAACTTGGTGGTTTCTGGCTTGGGAAGCAGCAGGTTTGCGAGAAGAGTGGCAGATTCGAGGGTGAGAGGTGGTTGGTCGGGCTTTGACAAGTTGTATTTGTGAAGTCCATTTGCCATGAGCAGCACTTAGCTAGTTCAAGGGGGAGGTGTGTCCAGACGTGGAAGAGAAAGGGTGGAGTCTGTGGCCCCCGAGCCTGTAACCACACAGCATGAACGTCAGGTCCCTGAGATGCTCTGCAGGACGGTGTCCACCATGGGAGGCAGTCACCCATCCTTCATCCTGACTCAGTGCTTTCATCCCCATCACTTGAACTTGATTGGTCCCCTTTGTGGCCCGGCAGCTGTTCCTGTGGTCTCCAGCTTTCCCACTTCTCCGGCCCTCCCCATCCGCAGTGGCTCAGGAGGGACTCCAGCTGGGCTCTGAATTCCACCCTCCATCCTGACCACTCAGCCTGCCCGGAGCTGGCCGCCGCTGCTGCTTTGGGATGGGGGTGGGCTTCAGATAGTCAGGGAGGAAACCCTGAGTAATGCTGGCATTGATGGGCCACGCAGACTGTGATCAGCTCTGGGAACGTCTGTGAAGGAGCAGCCAGGGGACGGGGCTGGCCTGGGGGAATCTGCATCCACACTTCCCGCCGTCGCGGTAATTCTCAGTGATTTCTGCATGTAGGTTGGTCTAGAAAGTCTAAAAATAGTCTTCACCGTCAAAACTAACTCTGCGTGTTTATACCTTGGCTTGGGTGAACTCGTTTCAGTTTACCTGTTTCAGCACCTAGCACGATGCCCAGCATATAGTAGACACTATACACTTGTTGAAAAAAAAAATGAACAAAAGTCACTAGATGCCGTACCCTCCCATCGTCGTAATGACGGGAGGCCTGTGGTGGCACCTTTCTGCCTCATGGGCCTGTGCAGTGGCCTCTCCTGAAGTGCACCTGGAGTTCTCAAATGTTCCTGGTTTTACATGTTTGCAAGGCATTCTGGGAAGTGAATTCTCACCTTCACAAAACTCTCCTCGCAGATTGTAGGCACACCGTTTGTAACGACAGCAATTTATCTGACGCTAACTGGATGTCCTACTATTCAGTTCAATTCAGGCTCTGACTACCTGGAGTCGGCGTAGACCCTGCGAGTTAAGAGCTCTGTCCTGCAAGACTGCCTCCCATTTCAGACTAGAGCTGCAAGTTTCCAGTATCCCCAAGTTACCTGCATTTCTGTGTAACAGACTACAAATTTGGGGTCTCCTATGACCTCCCCTCAAATTCAGTACTTCACTAGAATGGACTCACAGAACTCAGGAAAGCACTGTACTGTCAAAGGAAGGAATTACAACAAATTTATTCTTAAATATTCTTTAGAGACAGTATCTTGTTCTGTCACCCAGGCTAGAGTGCAGTGGTACAGTCATAGTTCACTGCAGCCCCACACTTGCCAGGCTCAAGCAGTCTTCCAGTAGCTCCTGAGTAGCTGAGTCTGTAAGCACACACCATCACACCTGGCTAATTTTTACTTTTTTGTAGAGATGGGGCCTTGCTATGCTGCTGAGACTGGTCATGAACTCCTGGTCTGCAGCGATGCTCCCGCCTTGACCGCCCAAAGTACTGGGATTACAGGCATGAGCCACTGTGCATGGCCCGAATTTAGTTTAAAGATCTCAATTGGCTTTATTCATGATTCTAGAATTGACAACGAATCATTCCATAAAATAGAATAAGTGTTCCCATGAGCTGAGCAGAGGGGGTTGGCTTTATAGACAGAGCAGAGCTGAAGAAAGCAGGAGCCAGGAACAGGAGCCTGCTAGTCATTTCAAAGATACTTTTCTTGGGGGACAGGCAGAGGGAAGGACGGGGAAACAGAACGATAGAAAAATATCAGATTAGTTAACATTTTATGTAAGGATTAAAGCCAAGGGAACTTCATTCCATGGCTACTGAAGATTTTAGGTGGCCTATTTGGGAAATTGGCTGTTACCTCTTGTGACTTCTCAGAAGGTCAGATAACCACTTAGTTTGGGTTTGGTGAAGGGGAACTTAAGCATGAGTGACTGTGTTTATTTTTAGTCTGGTCTCTTGGGGCCTAATGCAGGAGCTTAGTCCCAAGCAAAGGCCTCCTATAATATTAATTTGACATACAGTTCTGTTGTTGTGGACACAACACGGGAGTAGCTAAATGGGAGAGACAGCGAGGGCAAAGGGCGAGAGTGGGACAAGGAGCTTCCAGCCTCTCTGGGGTGCCACTCCCAGCAAACCAGTGTGCTCAGCAGCCCGGACCCTCTCAAGCCTTGTGTTCAATAGTTCCTATTGAGGCTTCATTACTTAGTCATGATTGATTAAATCTCCAGCCCGAGAGGCTGGGGTTGGGGCTGAAAGGTTCAACCGTCTTAACCATGTGGTTGATTCCTCCAGCAACAAGGCTCATCCTGAAGAGGCCACAGGACGGTCTAGGGCTATACCCTCTCAAACTCAGGCATGGTTGCAGGGGCTCTTCAAGAATACCAGAAGACACTCCTATCATGCAGGGAACTTCGAGGCTCTGGGGAGAACTGTGCCAGGAACCGGGGCAAAGACTGAGTCTGTATTTTTTATTATGGGAACATGTTTTGCCACTGAAGAGTGGTTGTTCCTTCCAATCTTAGTTCACATTAGAGGGACTTTCGCTGGCCGGATTCTTCCTGTAATCGCCTGTTCTTTAGAAGGACAGAGTGGGCCTCTGCCCCGCTCCGCCCCAACTCCGGTGCATATGACAGTTTGAAACATTTTGAGCCCCACATGTGTCTGTCAAGATGGAAATAACGGCCTGTGGCTTGTGGTGCCGGTGGGTGCTTGTGCCATTGGGGCCCAGTGGGAGTGAGGTGGACAGAGTCACGGGGTTGAGTTACGCCCTGTCTCACCTCTCATTAGGCATGTCACTTCTGCCTTCCGAAGATTTAATGAGACCCACCTCTATCATGGAAGGAGCCTGAGGGTATGCTTTTCTTACCTTTCTGTCTCCAGACCTATGTTTTAAACTGTGAAGGAATGAGCCTCTTGGCCATGGTCATCCTCAGGATGGAGATGTTGGGCTGTGGCACATGATACCTGTTCTCTTGTAAGCCTGGTGAACCTGTGCCGCTCCTCCTTGTCCTGCAGTTGGCTTGATTAGAGGGGCTGAGGAAGCACTTCACCTGTGAATGTGATTTCCTCTCACCTGCGGGCCCAGAGACATCCTTGCTTGCCAGGTGCTCCTCACCCCACCCCCAGTAGGGTAGCAGGTGACATCTCCCCCTGCACCCCATTGTGGGCAGAGATGAGCCCCACCCTTTTTCTGTGCTTTGATAAAGACTTCAGGAAGAGGCTGGGCGCGGTGGCGCACGCCTGTAATCCCAGCACTTTGGGAGGCTGAGGCAGGTGGATTACTTGAGGCCAAGAGTTCAAGACCAGACTGGGCAACGTGGTGAAACCTGTCTTTACCAAAAAATACAAAAATCAGCCAAGCGTGGTGGCACACACCTATAATCCTAGCTACTCGGGAGACTGAGGCACGAGAATTGCTTGAACCCGGGAGGCAGAGGTTGCAGTGAGCCGAGATCGTGCCACTGCACTCCAGCCTGGGCAACAGAGCAAGACACTGTCTTTGAAAAGCAAACAAACAAAAAAAGACTTCAGGAGGGAGTAGAAAACAGATATCATGCCAAACTGCACAGAGAAAAGCACTTTTCTGGAATCTTTCAAATATAAACGTTCTGCTGCCAGAAAAACTCAAGTGTAATCCCTGTGACAGGCGTGGGTCTTGTCTGTCACAAACGAGAGAGTGAATGTCGGGGTGTACGTTTCCCTGCAGTTTGGAAGCACAGGTACCCACTGACTTGGCTCCAGGGACATATTTCCTTTGGCTGAGAGGCTGGGGCCATCGTCTTTAACATGGTAGACCCTAGTTAGGCGCTCTTCCAGCTAGGACTGAAGGGTCCTCCCTGCATGTGATTTGAGTCCCATAGGAATTTGAATGCCAGAGTAGAATTTCCTTGGTAACTTTAAACCTCTTGAAGCCATTTACAGGCTCTGAGGTGGGTGGAGGAAGGGGCGGGGAGGTAGGCTCTGTCCCATCACTCCCTGTCCCTGTTTTGATTTTGTGTCTGCCTTCTTCTCTTTTCCAATAGCAATTCTTCTGGTTGAGGATTGTGTTACCTCTTGCCTGCAATATTAGAGGAGCTTCCAGATTCTTCTCCTCACCTCCATCCATTCTGTGCACCATTTTTTCCTAGACTGTGGAGCTGACGCTGTCACTTCCTGTCCTTCAGTGGCCTCTGGGTGTAGACAGACATGGTGTGCCTACCTCTCTCAGCTCCACCCACTCTGACATTCTCTCCATTCAGGCCCATGTCATTCATTTGCACATCCACCATAACACCCCCAGCAGTGCTGGGTGCAGAATCAACTTTTAATAATCTTCAGGAATGTGTGCACTCTCCTGACTCTGGGCCTCTGCTCAGGCTGTCCCATCCCAAATTCTTACCTGCATTTGCCTAGCCTTCATGGCCACACTTAAGGTGACCACCTCTGGGCGTCTTTCTGGGCTTCATTGAACAGAACACATCACTTTCTCCCCCTCTGCTCCTGAAGCACTTTATGTCGTAGTGTTGTGGATGAGAGTGCCCCCAAATGAACCCTGTTTGTCCATGCTCTAAAGCACAGGTGCCAGAAGGCAGGACCTGTGGTTTCCCTGGCCCCTGGGAGAGGGACTGGCATGCAGCAGCTGCTGGAGAATAGGAACTGCGTCTTTTTTATCTTTGAATCCACCACAGCATTTTCACATTGCAAAGAGGTCAATAGATTTTTTTAGGCTGGTATGGCCGTGGACCCCATCCAAGTACTAGCCAGGCCTGACCCTGCCTAGCTTCCAAGATCAGACAAAATCGGGTGTGTTCAGGGTGAGATTTTTTTTTTAATTGTTCATTTAAATAGAGTTCATGCCCTAAAACCTTTGTGAGAACATCCTTTTACAGATGAAAGTCCAGATATGCCATCCTGTATTGTAGCCATGGTGGGTATAACCATGCTTGTTTCCAAACTGTCACAGCACATTGCATATTTTCTCTGATTTGTGAAAGATAATATGTAAAAAGTTTCACAAAAGCATGTGTGCACAAATGTACTAACAGTGGTGTTGGTGTTTTTTAATATTGAGTCACGTAATGGGAAAAAAGTTGAAATGAGCCGTAGCTCTGAAAGTTGAAATGTGTACTGCCATATTCATCATGGTTTTCCTTGCTGTTCTGGAATTCTTCTGTGGGAGCAGGAACACTGTTTTATATATGCATATCTTCTCTTCATGGATACCAGAGACTGGGTTTTAAACTTTAAAAAGTCTCACTAATACTAGGCATCCATTCTTGCTGAGTGATTGAGTTATTATTCTATAAGAAGATAAAGGAGCTGTTGCCACACAAGCTGTTTGGTCTTTTGGGTGATTTGTATTTTACAGACGAGCATTCATTTCCTGTCTGTCTTTGACCTCTTTTCCAGGGAGGTTCCCCTGAAGGATGCTAAGGAATACGCTGAATCCATAGGTGCCATCGTGGTTGAGACAAGTGCAAAAAATGCTATTAATATCGAAGAGCTCTTTCAAGGAATCAGTAAGTACCTGAAATTGGTTTTTCAGTCCAATTGCATTTTTATGCTTCTGGGAGTCAAAGGATAACATTTTAGATCTCTGAAGTAGGACATTTCCTCTGTGTGAATTTATCGGATGCCATGGATACAAAATCTACAGCTGTGCAGTTGTTAACACCCACTTCTCTTATCCTCTCGATTCTAGAGTTCTACAATTCTGTACTCGAAGCTGTTCACTCTGAGTTCTGTAAATTAAAATGAAATAATCCTGTTGCAAAAATAATATTTATTTTAATTGAAAATTATGCATTCTATAGCATTTTATGTTAGTATATTGAGGGTAGGAGAGTTAAAATAGACAAGGTATAGAATTCAAAGTCACCCGTTAGATGGGATGACTTTAGGCAAACTGAGGGAACGTTCCAGTAATTTTTTTTGCCGGATAAACTCCTACAAAAAGTAATGTCTCCATTGTGTGTGACCCGAAATTGGGAACTGGGCGCAGGGTTGGTGTGTACAGGTACCGCGTGTGTCTGGTGAGCTAATTATGGAGGTTGATAGCCTCCATCCTGGTCCCAGTGCTGGGTCCTGTGACGCTTACGGTATGCGGGCTCCCGGGGAATCACCTTATCAGCCAGAGCTGGTTCCCAGTTAATGGCCCTGCCAGCATATCTATCTGCAGCTGCGAGGCTTCCAGCTCCACAGATTTAACCTTCATAGGTTCTCTGGTTGTGTCATTCTGTTCCGGATTCTGCCAGAGAAGTCCCTGCTGACTTCCCAGACTTTCCCGTCTGGGAAAACTGCTCTGAGACACCCTCGGGAAAGGTCGACCGGAGCATTATCAGGGACGTTGGGAGAAGTACAGGTGTTTGATGAAATGCTGGCCCTGAAGTTCCTGGAATATCCACCTTAGGAGGAGTTGAACCCCAAAACAGCAATTGTCCTCAAATATCTTAGCTCCAGACAACTCCAGAAGGGAGACTGATGGTTCGATCTCTCTCCTGCCTAAGGTCGTTTTTGTCAGAGCTCTCAAAGTCAGAGAAGCCGTGGCTTCCAGAACAGTTTTGATTTCCGTTTAGCTGGTTCGAGTGCCTTACTTGAGACTCCAGGAACCCACAGGAGGGAGTCCTGTTTGTGTTGGTTTGATGGAGAATTCACTGCGGATGAGGAATTCTGACCTGCCTTACCTACACTATGCAGAGATATGCAAAAGAAATGTGCAAAAGAATGGCCCGGAGCCTCCCCTCCCCGGCCGCTGGCCCTTCCCTTCACTGGGGTCCTCACCCCCTTCCCTTCTTACCACCTTCCCTTTCTTTCCTGCTATGATTTCATACTCCCAACAGAATAGTTTCAGACTCCTTGCTCTGAATGGCTGAACTCTAGCAGGCTGGGGCTGGAATTTCATGTGGGAAACCCCACGCCCCCACACTCCTCTCCCTTCTCCATCGTGGGCAGCGGATACAGATGCTCTCTGGAGTTCTGTCACTCTGGGTGACATCTAAGTTTGGACTCGAACACATTACATTAGCCTCACATTTCCTCAGATTAAACTCATTCTCTTCTGGAGGTGTTAGGCTTTTCTGCTATGTTCAGCTATGAAACATTTTGTTTTTCATGGTGGTTTTAACGAATGACGCTAGATAGCTCCTGAGGACGATTGCCTTAGCACCTTCCATCCTTACAGCCCCGCGTATTCCTCAGAGCCCCCTCCTCCTCCCTAGCTCCCTGGCCTTGGAAGTCCCCCAGCACAGAGAGCAGTGGTCAGCCAGGGGAGCCTGGTGCCTTCTGTGACCTGAACTTCAGCTTGAGGTCTCTGCACCAGCTGGGAGACTCTCTGAAGTTTATGAAAGTCATTATTAAAATTTTAAAAAATCAAATAAGGACCCGAAAGAGAGGAAGCCTGAACAGGAAGTACTATACTAATATCATTTTTTTTTTTTTTTCTAAGACAGAGTCTTTCTCTGTTGCTCAGGCTGGAGTGCAGTGGTACAATCATAGCTCACTGCACCCTCTACCTCCTGGGCTCAAGCAATCCTCCCACCTCAGCCACCTGGGTAGCTGGGACTACAGGTGTACACCACCACACCCAGCTAAATTTTGGGATTTTTAGTAGAGTCAAGGTCTCGCCATGTTGCCTAGGCCAGTCTCATACTCCTGAGCTCAAGCAATCTTCCCCCATCGGCCTCCCAAAGTGCCAGGATTACAGGTGTGAGCCACCACACATGGCTTGTAGTAATAACTTAAAAGATATTTATCCAGTATAAATCCCTTCCTGTTTGTGACAGGGACTTTGAACAGTTTAATTCCTCAGATCCTGGTGGTCTACTTTATGAAAAAACAAGTGCTTTGCTTAAACATGGGTAATTATGGTTTCAAAGTAATTAATTCCTGTATAAACCATCAAATACCCACATCACCTGATCTTTCATGTCACCTAAACAATTGTTTGTTTCTGTTTCATTATACTTTGGTTGTAATTGCCTTAACAAAGAAAGCTTGTAAGTAAACAGTCATGGCAAAACCTCAGTCTGTCCATCTGTCTGGCTATCCATCTGTCTGTCTGTCTATCCGTCTATCTATCTGTCTGTTTATCCATCTGTCCATCCATCCATCTGTCTGTTCATCTGTCCATTTGTCTATCTGTCCATCTGCCTGTCTGTCTCTGTCCTTCTGTCCATCTGTGTGTATATCCATCTCTCTAGCTGTCCATCTGTCTATCCATCTGTCTATTCATCTGTCCATCTGTCTATCTGTTCATCTGTCTATCTGTCCACCCATCTGTCCATCTGTCCGCCTGTCTATCTGCATGTGTAAGTACTGGTGCCCATCTTTTGCCTCTTTTCTCCTTCAGGTGAATTTCTTCAGAATGGGATTCTGTAGCCTAATTGCAGGTTAATTTAAAACACACTTCCAAGTGCACCTAAATATATTGCAACAGACTTTTCATTTATTTTTCTTTTCCCTGTTCCTACTTATATTACATGTGCTCCTCCCTGAGCTTAAAATAGAACTACATATTGCTGACACCTAGGCTCCCCAAAGCAATGTTCCATAGTCAGCTATGCCTGGAGAAAAGATGCAATACAAAGTTCAGGAGCTGTGAAAATAAAAGCCCTTTAAAAAGGTGTGCTTAGACAAAATTAGTTCACACTGACTGGAATGAAGAGATGAATGTTTCTCTTTTGCATTCCCATAGTGTTCATAAATCAGAAATGAGACAACTGTGTTTTCTGAACATTGGCAAATACAGTGTCTAACTGGAGACTGCTTACAAAAATATGTTATCTTTGTAAAGACTGAAGCTACCCTGCAAAGGATTTAGGTGCTGCTCTGTTTGGGGTGATCTGTGCACAGTTTGTCCTCCTCATATATATTGTCGTCTGATTGGTATTCCTCCAGGCACCCTTTTCTAAATCACAGTTTTAGACCTACTGTATCTGCCTGCATGTGCTAATTCTCTTCCAGGCATTTCTACCCAGGGTTTGTTTATTTTTCTTCCTTGGGCTCTTACACCCAAGGAAGAAAAGTAAAAACTTGAGGTTACTTTTGGTGTGTTCTGTCATTTTGACACTTACACATATTCTATCTTTAAATGATATTCCAAGCGTTTAGGTGTTCTAGGGAGATCGCAAGTTCTTTGGGAGCTTGTCTTTTGTATTCCCCATAAAGCTGAGACTAGTAAATGGAATGGTGCTAAATTCGGGGTTTCGAATTTGGATCTCCGTCCTCATCTCATGATATAAAGTGAAATGTAATCACTTTTCTCTGGGAATTTAAGGTTGAAGAACAGCAGATTAGACCAGCCTACTTACTCTTGATTCGTTTATTCACAAATAGATACTGTGCTCTTTTATGGGTAGGTGCCATGCTAGACCCTGGGGACGGCAAGGTGACAAAGCACAGTGACAGCGGAGGGGGGAGACAGCTGCGGGTACAGTCAGATCGGTGTCTGGTGACTCTTGGTAATCAGTGCTGCACAGCGAAGGAGCGGACTGTGAGAGGTTACTATGGGGCGAGGGAGTGGCTTTAGATTGGGTGGGGAAGGCCTCCCCGAGGAAATGATTTAAGCTGGACTGAAAAACAAGAAAAGGCCAGTGGGCAAAGAGCTATCGGGCAGAGCAAACTGCAGGAGCCAAGTCGAGGCAGGAAATGGCAGGAAGCAGCCTGGTGCTTTTAAGGAAGAGCAAGGCGTGCAGTGGGAAGCTGTGGTGAGAGACTCAGAAGGGCCTTGCCATGGGGGTAAGGGTGATCTTCTGAAACAATTGGAAGCCCCTCAAGCTTTTTTTTTTTTTTTTTTTTTTTTGAGACAGAGTCTCGCTCTGTCGCCCAGGCTGGAGTGCAGTGGTGTGATCTCCGCTCACTGCAACCTCCGCCTCCCGGGTTCACGCCATTCTCCTGCCTCAGCCTCCGGAGTAGCTGGGACTACAGGCGCCCGCCACCTCGCCCGGCTAATTTTTTTTTTTGTATTTTTAGTAGAGACGGGATTTCACCGTGTTAGCCAGGATGGTCTCAATCTCTTGACCTCGTGATCCCCTTGCCTCGGCCTCCCAAAGTGCTGGGATTACAGGCGTGAGCCACCGCGCCCGGCCAAGCCCCTCAAGCTTTGAAAGCAGTAGTGCAGAGTGTCCAATTTACATTTACAAAAAAAGATCACACTTAGAAGGAGGAAGGTCTCTGCCTGTGTCAATCAGTTGGCATGCGATTGTAGTAATCCAGGAGAGAAGTGGCTTGGATGGGGGTGGAGGAAGTGGAGCTGGATTTCAGAAATCTTCTGGAAGAAGAACCAGTAACACTGGAAGCAGATGGGGAATGAGGAAGACGGCATTACCAAGAATCATCCCCGGGTTCTGTTTCCCGGAATGAGGAGGATTGGCATAGGAACAAGTGCTCTGAGCTGGATTTGGTTATGAGCCTAGCATATAGGATTCTGGATTGTGGGGAACCCAAGTTTTGGTTTGTAGATCATTATTATTTTTTTATTTTTAGAGATGAGGTCACGCTGTATTGTCCAGGCTGATCTTGAACTCCTGGGCTCAAGTGATCCTCCCGCCTTGGCCTCCCAAAGTGTTGGGATTACAGGTGTGCGCCACCATGCCCATCTGGTTTGTGGATTTTAATTACTCTACTCAAATATCTTTTTAAAAGTATTTTAACTTTTCCTGAGGGCAAAGAGAGGTGGAGCTGCAGTCTCAGCAGAAAAATGTCTGGATTGAGGTGGGACCCAGCAAAATAGCTATGCTTTTGCTCTAGTTAATTTAAATATTGACTATGGCAGAGAAAGCAGGACTTTCTCCTGAAAATGATACTTGGAGACACTAGAGACATTAGACTAGGTTTTATATTTGTTGTTAGTTTGAGAGCAAAGTGAGAAACATTTGTTTTACTAAGGTGAATATATGGGCATGGTGGTGTGTGCCTATAGTCCCAGATACTCTGGAGACTGAGGCAGGAGGATCCTTTGGGTCCAGGAGTTTGAGGCTGCAGTGAGCTATGGTTGCGTCACTGCCCTCCAGCCTAGGCAACAGAACGAGATCCTATCTCTAAAACAAATAAAAAAGGTAAATATATTTAGAGGCACAAGCGTATTGGCTTGGAAAATTGGAATAGGGTGTTAATATGAAAGACAACAAGTTAAGACTTGTGGGTAGTAATCATGTCTTGTTCTGGAATCATTTGTTCACAGAGTGTTGTGCTATAGGCACCTTTGGTTAATAGCAGGTTTAAAAAATTTTAAAGCAAAGCAAAAGGTTTGCAGATTTTATAATAGTACAGCAAGCTGTCAGTGAAGGTAAGTTTAGCAGTTAAGGAACAAGGAAATGACAAAGACAAAGTTTGTCCACTTTCTTACCCCCAAAAACATTAATTGACCAAATGCAATCCACTTAAGAAAGTGGACAAACTTTCTTACCCCAAAAACGTTAAGTCAGTGAATGTGAAATAATGTCATTTCAGCATATGGGCAAGTTGGGTCTTCAAAAGGCCTGTCTTTTATTCCAGCAATTCTAAAGAAGAAATTGGTCAGGTGTGCAAACATAATAACAAGATTTAACATGTATGGAGCTCTGATTCTGTGCTTTTGTTGCCATTGCTGAAATATATACTAGCTCATTAATGCACCCTTGATCCTATGGAGTAGGCACTGTTATAATCCCTATTTTACAGATGAGGAGATTGAGGCCTGGAGAGGCTTGTAACTTTCCCCAGGACACACAGCTAATAAGTGAGAGACAGGCAGGCAGGCTCCGGGGCACATGCTCTTAGCTTGTCTATATCGTGTCTCATTGCACAGCCTGGTTTATTGTAACATTATTCATGATAACAGAAAACAGGAAATCACTGAACTGTCCAAAAGTTAGGAAATAGTTTTTAAGAAATCATGGTACACCGATATAAACGGGTAATTCAAAAGGATGACATAAATCTTTGCTGACATAAAAAGATAAATCGTGGAATGTGAAATGGAAGTTACAGAGCAGTTCATATAATATCCTGATTTCATGTATTTCATATTTCATATTTCATAATATATTTTAGTATATTTCATATATTTCATAATATATTTCAATATATCATATATAATGATAAATAATATATTATTCCAAGAATATATCCTTCTTGGAAGGATACATATCAAAATGTTAACAGTGGTTGTTTCATGGTGGTCAGATACCAGGGAACTTAAAAAACACTTTATTATGTAAAATTTCAAACATATACACAAGTACACTGAATGATATAGTGAGCCATTGTTTACTCAGAACGAAACTTGTGTCATCTCTATCCCATCCTGTGCTCACCACCTGTATTATTTTGAAGAGAATCTCAGACATCTAATTTAATCTGTAAATATTTTGTCCATAGTTTTCTTAAACAATGACAACTATGTTATCATATGAATAACCAGAATACTGTTATATTAATTGCTATCACAAATAAACAGTCGGTGGTCAAATTTCCAAAAAGTTCATAGTTGTCATAAATGGTTTCTTTGTTTGCATGTTACCATTTGTTTACATCAGAATGGAAATAATCTCCACATGCTGGGATTAGTTGGTGTGTCTTTTAGGCCTCTCTTAAGCAATAGCTTTCCATTGCATCTTTCTTTTTTCCCCATGTGCAATTTGTTTATCCAAGAAATTAGATCAGTTTTCCTGCAGAGTTTAAGACAGTATGGATTTTGCTGAGTTCCTTTTTTTTTTTCCTAAGTAGTATTCCGTTGCATGCATAAACCACAATTTGTTAATCTATTCACCTAATAATTGGATTGTTTCCAGTTTTGGGTGATAACCAGTAAGGGTGCTATAAGCATTCATGTACAAGTCTTTGTGTACGTAAATATCAAGGAATGGAATGGCTGGCTTATCTGGTAGGTGTGTGTTTAACTTTCTAAGATTAGAATGCCAAACTGTCTTCCAAGTGGTTTCACTACAATATATTAACACCACCAAGGTGTGGGAGTTCCAGTTGCTCCAAGTCCTTGTCAACACTTGGTACTGTCTGTTTGTAAAATGTTAACCATTCAAAAGGAAGTATAGTGGTATCTCATTGTGATTTTTGTTTGCATTTTCCTAATGACTAGTAATGTTGAGTGTCTTTTCATGAGCTTGTTTTCAATTTGTATAACTTGGTGAAGAGCCTGTTCAAATTTTAACCATTTTATATTGGGTTGTTTGTCTTCTTATTGTTGAGTTCTAAAGATTACTTATGTATTTTGGATACATATTTTTTATCAGATATTTGTTTTTCAATTATTTTCTCCCAGGCTGTGGCTTGTCTTCATTTTCTTGACAGTGTTGTTTGGAGAAAAGAGGTTTTTAATTATTGATGAAGTATAGTTTGTCAGATTTTTCCCTCTTGATTTGTGCTTTTTGTGTCTTATAGTTTCTAAATGTTAAAATAACAAAATTAAAGGGATACATCCATATAATGGAATATTATAAGGGATAAAAAGAAAATGAGCTATCAAACCATAAAAAATGTGGAAGAACCTTAAATGTGTATTGCTGAGTGAAAGGAGCCAATCTGAAAAGGCTACACACTGTATGATTCCAACTACATGACACTCTGCCAACTACATGACACTCTGGAGGAGACAAAATTGTGGAGTCAATGAAAAGATCAGTGGTTACTGTAGGTTATTGGGGGAGGGATGAATTGGTGGGTCACAGGATTTTTAGGGCAGTGAAACTGTTCTGTCTGATACTATAATGGAGGATACATACTATTATACGTTTATCAAAACCCATAAAACATACAGTGCCAAAAGTGAACCCTCCTGTGAACTATAGACTTTCCTTATTAGTAATGTCTTCAGCAAATATTGGTTCATCAGTTGTTACAAATGTTCCACTAAAGCAAGATGTTAAAAATGGGAGAAATTGGAGATGAGGAGAGGAAGGTATATGCCAACTCTCTATTTTTCACTCAATTTTTTCCCGTAAACCAAAAACTGCTTAAAAAATAAATAAAGTCTTATCAATTAAAAAAAAGAAAGGGAAAGGTGCCTTTGAGTGGTAGGGAAGCCTAATGATTTTTTTTAAGGTTTTCTTTTTTTTTTTTTAACTTTAAGTTCCGGGATACATGTGCAGAACATGCAAGTTTGTTACATAGGTATACATATGCCATGGTGGTTTGCTGCACCTATCAATCCGTCATCTAGGTTTTAAGCCCTGCATGCATTAGGTATTAGTCCTAATGCTCTCCCTCCCCTCGCACCCCATCCCCTGACAGGTCCTGGTGTGTGATGTTCCCCTCCCTGTGTCCATGTGTTCTCATTGTTTAACTCCCACTTATGAGTGAGAACACTTGGTGTTTGGTTTTCTGTTCCTGTGTTAGTTTGCTGAGATGATTTTAAAGTAGCTTATATCCCTCTGTGTTGGACACCTCGGCATTTTGGACCAATTGTGACCTCCCTGATTTCCCTCGTGTAGGTGCATCACCACTTCTTTACCTCCCTAGACTTTTAACTTCAGATTTTTTGGTCTTTGTCTCGACTCTCCCGCCTCTAGGCAGTTGTCACCTCCTGCCAAGCATCTTCCACAGTTTCCCTTTCCATCTGTGCTCCCTGTTTCCCCATGGTACATTTAAGGCTCACTTAATCCCTGACCTGGGCTTTCCAGGCCTTCTGACCCAATGAGCTTCTCACCTGAGAATCCATTCCAGTCCTATATAACATGTAGCATGTTCCTCTTTATCCTAATATTCAGGGCCTTCTAGTAATCCTAATATTGTCTTCTTTGTGACAGCAAAAGGACAGTGATAGGGAATAACTTCAAGTAGCATGTGTGTGTCCCCCAGTTCTGCGTTCTTAGGACGATGTTCCATGATCGTGAGTCATTGCTGCGTTCCAGAGACCGCCTCTCTACATGGCTGGAGGCTAGAGGTCATTATCAGGAGTGAATACTGCCAAGTCCTAGCAAACTTGGTCAAGTTACTCATCTGGATGATTCAGAAAATCAGATCAAGAAATAGATGTTACACAGCAACTGCCAGCATTGCTAACACCAAACAAAAGATAGCCAAGCCTAGTAAATACTGGAACTGGAATGAAAGGAGAGAAGAACTACATACAGTGGAATTGTTAGGGGGGAATCAGCGCTCCCTGGTCTACTACACAGGGAAAGGGAACAGCCCCAGCTAAGCTTGCTGTTTTATTTTTGTTGTGTGTAAATGCATTACAGACCAGTTCAGAGCCAGGATAAAACTTACAGGCTAGGAATTTGTTTTCACATACTGTGTTCCTGTGGAATCATTTCTAAAACCTGCTTTTCCTCTAGGCTGTCAACTTTCAGGAAAACTGAACTTTAAAAAAAAAAGTCCTTTAAACTTCTCCTAGACAGCATCTTACAAAATCCAGACCCTATTAAAATAAACACTCTGGCCTCAACTTTATGCTCAAGGACAACTTGTTCTGGAGGCTGAGTACTTAGAGCACATTTTGTAAGAGTGGAAACCTACAGGCGAGGCTCAGAGCCTTTTCAGATGTTTGTGTATATATTTTTGTCCTGCTGTATGCCCGTGTAAATAATACTGATTCAACAGTGTTCCAAGGTGATCACCTTGGTACAGAATGCCGTGGCCATTTTCCAAAACCATGTCTTTGTGTAAGTGCCTTGAACCTTCCGGTAAGTTCTGAATCCCTTAGGCCCTAAGATCGGGATTTGCGTTCGGGGTTTGCGCGCTGGTTTCACGTTCTGGTTTCCTGGTGCAGGCTCCCTTCTCCTTTTAAAGGTGCCGGCCTCATTGTTAGGATCTGGCTTCCCTCTGTCTCTGTGTGGAAGCATTTCCTTCTCCCTGTGTTTGAGGTTGGCATGTGTGTGACTCATCGCAGGCTGGGAGTTTTGTAGATGAGCAGCGTGGGTCTGGGTCCACTGACTGAACCCTGAGAATCGACGGTGACCATGAATCACACAGCATTTCTCCCCGCCATGCAAAACCCATGAGCCGTGCCCAGAAGCCCTCGACTGCTGGGGACTCCCTCCATCTTCATTGCTTCCTCCGCTTTTAGTGACGGCCGTGTGTGTTCCTTTCCCACATTCGCTCTGTAAGTGAGGAAGGCTCGGAGGTTTTAAATAACTGGTCCGAGTTCAGTGAACTGGAATGCTGACTCTCTCACTTCTCAAGACTCTTTCTACCAAAGGAGAAAAATGAAGTCTGAGAAATGTTTTACTCTAATAAGTGAAATTTTGAATATTCCGAAGATAAAGGAGCCTGGCACTCCTAAGAGGCCAGGTTCAACAGCTGATTCAGGAGTGCCGCTAGGAGTTCAAAACATGCAGGAGGGGAGTCTCCTTGAGACACAGCCAGGCCTTCCTCAATTTTGGATTCTAGGCATCAGTGCTCATTGCTGACTGGGGAGAGAAATGAGAGGCAGCAAAGAGGAAGGAGGTGGCAGAAAGCGAGGAAAGGTGTGGACAGACCGTCCTGGCATTCTACTTTGCTATCTGTACGCTCTTTGTTTCTAGATTTTCACTATACTTTTGTCATTTTAATAACTGTCTTACATATAAATTTTTTCTTTAATTTATATACTTTCCAAAGCAAAAAACTTACGGAAACAAGACATGAGGGAAGTAAAGTCGTGGAGGGCTAAAAAGCTAATGCTGTTGTGCTAACATTAGAGTTAGCATAAGGACACCACAAAGTTGATGTTAGCATAGGATGTTGATTTTGATACTGTAAAAAATGCTGAAATGTCAACTCCTTTTACTGATAAGTAAACAGCTCTTGGCTCTTGGCTAACTAGGGCAACAGCTATACCCACGAGAATTATAGTACTGTCCAAAAATATTTCAGGTGCAAAAGCAAAAGTCCTCCTCGGTGTGTAACACACTCAGGAGGCCCCTGAAATATTACTAACTTCAATAATGATGTCACTCGACACTGTCACCCCTTTCTCTTCAGGAGTAAGTAACTCTTTATTGGCAAGATCTGACTTGGCTAGATCTTTAAAGAGTACTGGTAGTCATTGGAGACTTCCTTCTCTATTTATCACTTAAGGTTGACCAAGTAGAAGAGGCATTTTGTTTACTCCCTTTTAATTGTGATAAATTTAAAAGAATAGCTTGTCCAGAAAAGGAAACTCATACTTAGGTCTCCTTTGCTCCTGGGTTAGGACTGAAGTGTTTTGGGGATGGCCTGCAAAAGCCCCGTGGCTCTCTGTTGGCTACGCAAAACGGCAAAAGCCACAGCTGCAGGAATTGTAGCAGGCTTTTCATTTGCTTCATCGTCAAATGAAGATCTCTACTATTACTTTTGAGTTTGGAGTTAAATGCTGGTGACCTTCATCTTTATGCTTAATTAAGCGTTGGTGACTGTCCATACCATCTGATCTACGCAGTGTATTATTACCTTTGAAATCAACTCTTTGTGTCCCTTGTGGAAATGCACCTCTCCTGGGGTGTTTTTGACTCTCTCTATGGTCATTGGGTAACATCCACTTGCATTAAGACTTTGTCAGGGCTCAACACATGGTCCGTATTCCGTGCTTTCAGTGCGTGTGCAGATTCTTCTCTTACTGGTTTTCTTAGACTGTACTGTTCTCTAAGCAAATGCCCATGTGTGACTTTTTAAAGATGTGGTGGGGAAAAATAAATCAATAGCACAACCAAAAAAAAAAAAAAAGACCTCGTCTTTAGAACCAATTTCCCTTTCACTTCTAATTACTGGTTCCTTAGCAAGCAAGTACACTAGCCTCTATATACACACACACACACACACACACACACACATATATATATATATTCATTTTAGGCTAGGCCTGGTGGCTCATACCTGTAATCTCAGCACTTTAGGAGACCAAGGTGAGAGGATCACTCGAGGCCAGAAGTTTGAGACCAGCCTGGGCAACATAGCAAGACCCTATCTCTACCAAAAAAAAAAAAAAAATTATCGGGGCGTGTGATGGCGCACACCTATAGTCCCAGCTACTCAGAAGGTTGAGGTGGGAGGATCCCTTTAGCCCAGGAATTCGAGGTTGCAGTAAGCCATGATCAAGCCACTGCACTTCAGCCTGGGTAACAGAGTGAGGCCCTGTCTCAAGAATAAAACAGAATCCTCAGTTTAGAGCTAGTGTTTCATGCCTTTTTCAAGGGGGATAGAAAAGTAGCAGAGAGAGCTAATGTGGTTTAATGGGAAGAGCACAGGCCTTGGGACCCATGAGGAAATCAAGGTGTAGATTATAATCAAAGCACCAGCTCTACTACTGCCTATTATTAATGGAACTTTCAGCAAAGCGCTCAAGTTCTTGAGTCACAGTGAAATGGTGATAATAACGACCATTGCGTCAAATTCACAGGGCGAGGTGAGGATGGTGTTTGTGAAAATCTTTGAAAACTGGGAGCTACTAAGGTTATTTCCAGATTGCATTGCCTTTTTTCAGAGAACAATTTTATTGAGATAAAATTCACATACCATACATTTCACCCATTTCAAGTGTACAATTCGGTGGTGTTTGGTATATTCACAGATCCATGCAGCCATCAGCACAGTCAATTTTAGAATAATCACCTCATAAAGAAACCCATACCCTTTAGCTATCATCTCCCTGGCCCCTTCTATTGCCTGATTAATTTTTATTTTGTGTTTATTTATAGAGACTCTCTGATAATTTTTAAAATTAAGTTAAGTAAAAATAAGATTACTTTGTGGATGACATTAAAATACTGTTTCCTATGAAAAGTGTCTCTGTAGAGCTTTCCAGTTAATGATCTAAATGCCTTGGCAGGACGAGGGATGATGAGCTGAGTGTTAGTAAATGACATTGCTAGGAAGATTACAATTCAAATCCATTTCTATTTTGAGAAGCAGAAAAGATAGATGAGTACTCACTGTTACTGTTGAAGTCACGGTACCATGAAAGCTGCTCATTAAATCAGGACGGGTCTGTGGGAAGGCAGGGAGGGAAGAGTGCGCTGATGAGCCGAGGCTGGGTGGGAACTGTCCCCAGGAGTGGATCTTCCTAGTCCAGGAGATCCACACCCTCGAGAAACTGCTGGACTGTTCCTCACCTGAACTTCCTAAGCCCATGAATTGGGCTTTATGCAGCAGAACTAGGGAGGAAAGGATAGGAGGAAGAAGGAAGGGAGGGAGGAAAGGATAGGAGGAAGAAGGAAGGGAGGGAGGAAAGGAAGGAAGGAGAAAGGAGCCCTTCCGGGAGCACCTCTATTTTCTGCACAGCCCAAACATTAAGCAGGAGTGTTGAAGCAGAGTGAAAATCTGTGTGTGCAGTGTTGGCTATGGGAAAGGGAACTCACCCTTGGCCTCCTTTTTGTTCTAGGCCGCCAGATCCCACCCTTGGACCCCCATGAAAATGGAAACAATGGGATCAAACTTGTGAAGCCAACCAGTCAAGCCAGCCGCCGGTGCTGTTGACCCAAGGACCGTGGTCCGTGGTACGTGGTACTTGAAGAAGCCAGAGCCCACATCCTGTGCGCTGCTGGAGGACGCTATGCTCGGTGGCCTGGCACCTCACTTTGAGAAGAGTGAGCACACTGGCTTTGCATCCTGGAAGACCTGCAGGGTGCGGGGCAGGAAATGTTCCTGAAAATGATTTTAGAAAACCATGGGAAAACCCACCACACCACCACAAAATGGCCTTTAGTGTATGAAATGCACACAGAAGGGAAGTAGTTGCATTTTTGCTAAAAAAAAAAAAAAAAAAAAGAAAAGAAAAAGAAAAAACCTTTAAAAATTCTTGGATGTACAAAAGTCTTACTGCCTTCTTATGTGTGTGGGATTCTAAAGTGGTGTTCCACTCAGATTTCCTGTGCTGCCTATCCAAATTCCAGTAACTACTTCAATGTCATTGCCTTTGTTACCTAACCAACCTTCACTGAAAGGCAAATTCAATTCAGGAGGTTAGTTTTTAGCTAGCTTTGGAAGCAAGCCTTTATTTATTACTTTTCAGAAGGAAATCAGAGAAGTGTCAGTGGAGCGCCACTCAGACTGAGACCTGAGCTATTACAGAAGCCAGGAAAAGTGTATTAGAAACTGTTGTCTACACCACTTTGAATTGGTGAACATTTTTCTAAGTTATGGTCATATATACCCAAACAAACCAAATCAAACTAAATTATTGCATATAATTTTGGGATCGGGTGGCCTAGTTTGAAAGAGTGATTTAAGTAATTACCATGTAAGTGGTGAGAGATGCAGGATATACACGTTGTTCAAGAGACCACCCGACATGCATCTCCTCCGCAGGAATACATTCCTCCTCTCTTAGAGAATTTAATGCACATAGTATTACTTTACTAAGAGAATATCTCTTGATGTCATATCTAGGGGAAGAGAATTAACTGGAATTAAATTTAATGTTTGAATCTAAATCATTGGGCAAACTTCTAATAATAGCAATTAATAATAGGTTACAGGAAAACCAGCCAGAGGAAGTATCAGCACTTTAAAATTCTAGACCCCAAAAAAACTACAAAGTCAGAAAAAGTATTTTTATGTTTCTAGCTTGAGGAGAAGGGTTTTAGGGCTAACCAGAGGTCCGACCCTGGAATGCCAAGGAACTGAGACTGGGCTTCGATGAAAACCTTCCTTTTCAGATTCCCTGTCTGCTCAATTAATTAAAGATGTTTGAATCCAAAGGAAGTAAAGGACAAAAAAGTGTGGAAAGGAAGAGAACTGATTCCTACTGAAAATTCAAGTTCTATTACCATTCTAACGTTCATAAAAAGTTGAGATCAAGAAGCAGTTGATTTCCTGCCAGGGCTTATATTAGGGGGTGATTCTTAAAGGACATTAGGATTGGTGCTCAGAAATGGTTAATCATGCTGTGTGCTAACCAGGGCCAGCTGGTACCTTCTTTGCCATGAGCATTCAAGGGACAGCTAACCTTTATTGACAATCTATATTGTGAAAGTCAGGAAAGAGATCGTGAGCTGCTTGGATTAAAGACCTGGCACTTCAGTTACTCAGCACGCCTCCACGTCACTCAACTTAAGAGAGTTCATTGACAGTGTTAGGATGTGAAGGCTGGAAAACATTTATTTTGCTTCAAGAGTTCCATTTGGCTCTCCCAAATAGGTACCTCAAAAACTGTTAGCAAGTGGCATTTGGATGTCTTGGCAAGACCTTTTGCAGGGATTTTAAGGGTTTTTTCCACCTTGTCCACATTAATGATTGGCATGATTGTGCTTGCAGGCCAAGAAATGATCAAACCCTTGTCAAAGGTAAAAAAAAAAAAAAAAAAAAAAAAAAAAAGAGTTGAAAATTGAAGTGACCTCTTTCCAGCTGACATGCAGGCTTATTTTGTAACCTTTCCTCATCCAGTTTTCCCTGAGAACCTGAGTTTATCTCTTGACAGCTGTTCAGGTTTTCAGCTGAGGGGTAAGTATCCTAGCTGAGAGTTTTGCATCTTTGGGCTGGGTTTGCAGTGGTTGTGTTTTGCATAAAATGTCTAGTCTTAGCCACACGTAGTGAGCTACCCACTAATGAGCCCATGGTTTTATTTCAAAAGCACATGAGGGTGTGAAACCACTCTGTTACCTTTCTGTATTGCCTTAGCTATTCAAGCCAGTCAGAGGACAATGTCTATATTCTCATCAGCACTCAGAGCAGCCGGTGAAGAGAGGAGATCACACTTGGGCACACTGGGATTCACATAAACATCGTATCTTCTCTGTGGATGCTGAGGCCTTGTCTACAATGAGGCTTTACAGCCTTCCTTTGTTTTGGCTCGGGATTACTTCCTGGCTGTCTAATAATTGAATCATAACCACATAATATTATGTAAAGGCCTGGAAATTACTGTTGCCAAAAAAATGTCATGTAGTTTCATGTGATGTAGCATCCTTGGCATCGTTTTCCAAAATTTGTTCTTTCTCCCTTTTTTTTTTCTTTCATGCGTGGCATGAGTGTGTATCTGTGTAAATATGATTATATATGTGTTACCGCGACATATAATCCATTTCACTGGCTGAGTTTGGCCCCTAGCCATGTGTTAATATAAGGTAGCCATGGCTTCTCAGAGGGATGACTTCCCAGTGGAAATCTCCGAGAATGGCAGTGGAGTTTTGCAAGCATTATACGTCGCCACATAATTGACTTGCCATTTTATGGTTAAAAATGACACATTAGGCTGTTGAATATGACGTTACCTTGCAGACCAAAAGGTTGAAGGCCCGAAACTAACTTTTAGCTAACAATAAGGGCTGTGCCCCAGTGGAAACTGAGTTCATTTTCTGAGAAAGGTTTGGATGACTGAAATATTTCCTCTACAATCAAGGACCTTGACATGTGATGGCTGAAACTGAGCTTTTTTGTGTGGGCTTCGGTTCTCACTGTTCTGCAATGCTCATGGCAAGTTGAATGGTGAGCTAGCTTAGAAATTAAAGGTCTCTGAGCTGTATTCAGATCGATTGGGTATCTAGCTTACCGTTTTAACATCATTTTGAAACCAGACCCCATAATCCGATGGCGCTGCCCCGTTGTGCAAACTGCTCCCTTTTCTCGTGTTTTTGTAAAGAGCTTCTGTCTGGGCCGGACCCAGCTCTTGCACAGACAAGACACCGCTGCAGTCAGCTAGGACCTTTCCGCCATGTATTCTGTTCTGTAGTAAAGCATTTCCATCAACAATGCCCAATTGTATCTGTTATTTTTGGTTTAACACACACTGATTCATACTAATAAATATTTTAAGTTTTATCAAGTTTGTCTTTTTCTTATTACAATGTTCAGTAGAATCATGTTTTAAAAATCACAGTTAACTCAGAGAATGATGATTCCCCAGGGAAATGTGCGCACCTGTACATATGCAGACATGCATAAGGATGTTCCCTGAAACACTGTTTGCAATAGCAAAATGTTGCCTTCCACTAAGGAAATGAAAAATGAAATGCGGCCCAGCCACATGATGAAAGCTACCAGGTAATGAAAATGAACTCACTATCAGGCATCAACGTGGATCTCACAAACAGAATTTGGAGTGCAGGCTGCCATCCTGCACACCCCCGAGAGAGCCATCGTAGTGGCCTGTATGAATGCAACCCTCAGGAACTGTGCAGTGCACAGCCTGGGCAACCAACCTGTGGCTCTGGCTGAGTGAATAAAGCAAGCTGAATAAGTACTAATGCATGTCAACTCACATAGAACAACAGACATTGTTTTTGAATGTGTTTGTGTGCTAAAAGAATTAGAAATTAAAACATGAACTTCATGATGGTCCTTACCTGAGGGGAGGCAGAGAAGTGAACAGGATCAGGGAGAGCAAAGTAACTATCTGTCATTTGTAGGATTTACTTCATGATAGAAATATGAAGCCAATTTGACAAAAGGATAACATTCGATCATTTCAACGCGTGTGTTTTATTCGCCTTTATATTTTTCTGTGTGTTTTCTTTTTCAGAGAGGAAGGGGAATGGAGACAAGAAACAACAAAGGATGAGGGTGACTTCTTTAACATGCAAGAAAGATTTCATAAGTGTATTTGCCAAGTCAGTTACTTTGATGAGGTATACTCACTCCCATCCCCTCTCCTCTGTTGTCTCAGCCCCCACTACCTGCCACCAACAAACACACACACACACTTTCACATTCATGCCCTTGTGGGGCTTATGTTTTCTCTGCAGAGCTTCATTTGACATCTAGATAACTGGGAAAGTGGGAGGTGAAGAGGAGAGAAGCAGCACTTTCAAGTTCTCGGCATTGCAGTCGCTGTCCGAGGCCCCTGCTAGGAAATGCTTCCGATATGTAATCAAACTAGAAACACCCATCACCAACAAGAGACCCGGTGTTCCAATTTGATGAGAAAACATGCCTTTCTTTGGCATTTACTAAGAAGCAGTTACCTGTGTATAGCAACTTTGGGAGATGGTTTTGGAAATCATCCCGTGACTGGATTCAGATGGCAGATTTTGTGCAGCCCAGACTTGCTACGTCAACAGCACTCTGCACAGGGTTTCCACTACCCCCTCCCGCAGGACTGTTGCGTCTCACCTCGGGGTGTGTTTAATAGAACCAGTGTCTGAGGAGTTATGCCCTGAGGCTGGGAGGCCTTCATGGCAACTTGCACATTTTTACAAAACAACTCTGGTGGATTGAGGGGGCCCTGGAGAGCGAGGACAAGGAGCTCAGGCTGTGTTCAGCTGGATGCCAGCATTCCCTGTGGTTGCTCTAAATAGTTCCTGTTCCTTCAAACAGTTCCTGTTCTAGCAGGTGTTGTCCAGAGAGCAAGACTTGCAGGCTGGAAGAGGAGAGAGACTTCCTCCCAATTTCGTGAGCATTCATCTCCAAGAGTGTCTCGTCTCAAGTTTCTAGACCTAACTGCAGCCACTGGCTTTTTGTACATATGTGAAGCCATCTTCTCCCTTCCATTCCAGTGTTCTATTAAAAAACTGAAAAGGTAACACCAGGTGTTGCCTGGTATCCTGAAAATAGGCAGTCCCATATATGCTGGTTAGAGTATAAATTGGTATAATCTTTCTAGAAAGCAGCTTGGCAATGTATGTCAAAAACATTTGAAATTATCATATCCCATGAGCCACTAATTATATTTTTCTTTTTTTCTTTTTTATTTTATTTATTTTATTTTATTTTTTCTGAGACGGAGTCTCACTCTGTCACCCAGGCCGGAGTGAGTGGCGCAATCTCCACTCACTGCAAGCTCTGCCTCCCGGATTCATGCCATTCTCCTGCCTCAGCCTCCTGAGTGGACTACAGACACCCACCACCACGCCCGGCTAATTTTTTGTATTTTTAGTACAGATGGGATTTCACCATATTAGCCAGGATGGTCTCAATCTCCTGACGTCGTGATCCACCCTCCTCGGCCTGCCCAACACTAATTCTGTTTTTCTATTTCTGGAAACTAATTTTACCTTTTTGTGTGTGTGTATAACAGAAATATTATCTATTACTGCAAAACACATTTGTTTTGCCCCTAACTTAAATTGGCATAAAACAATAAACAGTTATCATCTTACAGTTTCTGAGGGCAGGAAATTGAAAATGGCTTAGCTAGGTGGTTCTGGTTAGGGGTCTTCAGATGTCATCTGGGGCTACAGTCATCTGAAGGCTTGACTGGGGCCGGGATTCTGCTGCTGAGGTGGCTCACTCACTGGCTGTTGGCAGGAAGCCTTCGTTCCTTACCAGGTGGGCCTCTCCGTGTGCTGCTTGATGGCCTCATGATGTGGCACGAGCCCCATTCTGTCTGATGCAGAAAGCTGAATGTAGTCTTCCAGTTGTTCACAGTGGCTTCTATTGTCTTAGGCTTCAGCTTGTTGTCAGGATGTAACCCTCTGCCCTTTCTTCCAGGATGAGTGAATGGGTAAGAAGGACGTGTTGAAGCTTCTGGAGGGCTTATTGCACCCACAGGGAGGGGATGTGCTAATTGCTGCCCCTCATTGGCACCTCTTGCCTTCTGTGAAGGGCTGATTCATCCAGCCTGGTCTCTGGTGATCAGCCCCATGCCCACTCTCACCTCTGGTCACAGGGTCCACAGTGGTCTCTCTGTCCCCGCATCTTACACACTTGGCTCCCTAGGTTCACTTCCATGCCCCATTTAGAGCACCTGGGAGATACTGGATGGGAGAGTGAACCTCCTAGCTCCATAGCTATGGCTCCATGTTAACAGCCTGGGTGGGGCCCAGTGCTCATCCCTGCTTCCAGGAGGTGGTGGAGAGCTGGAGATGGGTCCCTTCCAGGAGGTGGTGGAGAGCTGGAGATGGGTCCCTTCCAGGAGGTGGTGAAAAGCTGGGGCTGGGTCCCTTTCCAGGAGGTGGTGGAGAGCTGGGACTGGATCCCTTCTGGAGAGCTGGGGCTGGGCCTGCCTTCCAGGGCCTTACTTAGATGGCATCTGAGTGTCAGCTGCCTGGGCCTCTCCAGTGCTTTTCTTGCTGCAGCCAGGGGGAGGAGGGTGGTGGGTGGAGTGTGTCTTTACAGCAACTTCACCCAGGCTTGCCCTTTTAGGTTCCTGAATCTTCTGTTTAGTTCCAGACACTTCCCCTAGTCTGGGACACTTTAGAGAGTGAAAAGCGCTGCTGGGACAGCAGGAGTAGAGGCTAGTTCTGTGCACACTGGGATGTGGGATCATTCTGGTCTAACCTACTATACATCTGGCAATGAGGGAGGGTGTGTTGGGGAACAGAAAACTCATGAGTTCCTGGATAAGCACCTTATCACCTATCTTTGTAAAATTGTCCATCCGTCCATCCATCCAACAAGTGTTTATTGAGTGCTACTATGAGTCGGGTAGTAGACTAGTTTTTCATGCTCCATGAGATTTCTGCAATTACCACACTTACAAAGGAGGGAACAAAGAGAAGGGAAAAGACAAGACAACTGAGAATGGCAAGAATGAGGAGTTCTTTCAACTGCAGACAGGGCAGCGTGACTGGAGGAGGCACTCTGACCACATGGGTAGGAACCAGAGATTGGGGAGTCAGCCCCACCCCTTACTCATCAAATGTTTCTGAGCAAGTTACTTGGTTTCTGTGAACCTCAGTTACCTCTTGTAAAATGGGAATAGTATCCACATCACGAGGTTAATGGCAACGTGAAGTGAAAATACTGTTTGCAAGACACTTAGGACAGGGAACTGAGTGGTTATGATGATGCCATAGGGTTCAGCCTTTGCCCTGAAGCCAGGAAGGTTCCTTTTCTCTGTCCTCTTAGTTGCCACATTCTTTTTTTAAATTCTTCTTTCTTTCTTTCTTTATTTGTTTTTTTGGTACTTTTAAGTTTCAGAATACAATGTGCAGAATGTGCAGGTTTGTTACCAAGGTATACACGTGCCACGGTGGTTTGCTGCACCTATTGACCCATCATCTAGGTTTTAAGCCCCACATGCATTAGGTATTTGTTCTAATGCTGTCCCTCCCTTTTACCCCCCACCCCACAATAGGCCCTGGTGTGTGTTGTATCCCTCCCTGTGTCTATGTGTTCTCATTGTCCAACTCCCACTATGAGTGAGAATATGCAGTGTTTGGTTTTCTGTTCCTGTGTTAGTTTGCTGAGAGTGATGGCTTCCAGCTTCATCCATGTCCCTGAAAAGGACACAAACTCATTCTTTGTTATGGCTGCATAGTATTCCATGGTGTAGATGTGCCACATTTTCTTTATCCAGTCTATCATTGATGGGCATTTGGGTTAGTTCCAAGTCTTTGCTATTGTGAATAGTGCTGCAATAGACATAGGGGTGTGTGTGTGTGTCTTTATAGTAGAATGATTTATAATCATTTGGGTATATACTCAGCAATGGGATTGCTGAGTCAAAAGGTATTTCTGGTTCTAGATCCTTGAGGAATCGTCGCACTGTCTTCCACAGTGGTTGAACTAACACTCTCACTAACAGTGTAAAAGCGTTCCTATTTCTCCACAGCCTCGCCAGCATCTATTGTTTCCTGACTTTTTAATAACCACCATTCTGACTGGCGTGAGATGGTATCTCATTGTGGTTTTTAGTTGGTACATTCTTTTTTGTTCTCTTCCTTTTTCTTTTTTTGGGAGGCAATGCAGTGTGCAGATTAGATTAAGAGATCTAGAGTCAGACCACCCATGTCTGACTCCCAGCTCTGTAATTTGCTGGCAGTGAGACCTTTAGCAGATTGGTCCCTCTAAGCCTCAGTTTCCTCATATGTAAAATGCAGGTAGTAATTCATAAGCACACATATACACACTTTTAGAATCCAAAAAACTTTGTAAACAGATTTTTTTTCCCCTGAGTTTGACATGGACCCATTTGGCAGCGGGACCAAACCTGAACTGAAGTGATGCTATTTATAATCATTATTTATCCAACCAGGAGTGAGTATTTGTGTATCTAGCTGCAGAAATACTACTGTATTTGATGATAGGATCCTCCCCCTGACTGCTGGAATGTTCTGTGATAGATATACTATTTTACTTTGTAAAATCCAAAGTTCTGAATTCTGAAAACATCTGCCCCCAAAATATAAAGTATTGTCAGCCTGTGGTATTTGTCCCTAGGTGTGTCCTGAGGACCAAGTGAGAGGGTGCGTGTGCTGAGGCTGTCACATGGGGAGCCCCGGGCAGCTCTTGGGAATGCTATTCACATGGCAGGCAACACACTCATGGTGCCTCCCAAGTGGAGCCGTGGGGTCGATGCTACAGAAGAATTGTTATGACCCTGGCACCAAGTAAGAGCTCAGAAGCAGTTACAGCCAACATGAATACAGGGGCTTGCTGTGTGCCAGACGCAGTTCTAGGGGCTTTGCATCATATTATCTCTTTTTATCTTTATAACAGCCTTTATGAGGCAGACACCATTTCATCTCCACTTTACAAGTGAGGAAACCCAGACACAGGAGGTTAAGAAAGTTACCCACGACTTTCTGATCAAGAGAGACAGAAGTCCAAGATTAGCGACTACTGTTTTCTCCTTTCCTCTCATTATAAGTGCTGCACATAGTCAAAGAATGAAGAAAAGGAGATCCATGATGAGTGAAAATTTCCCAGGAGCTACTTTCAAACTGTATTTCATTTTATCCGCAAAACAAATCTGAGATAGAGCAGAATTGTTCTCCTTCTACAGAAGGAGCATGGAGGGCTTAAGGGATGTAAAGAGGGCAAGTGCATTTATGTGGAGGTCCGTCCTGTGTCCTATTCCAAAACCCATTCTTGCGTCTCAAGAGTAAGTTCTAACAGGGGAGTTAAGGGTTAACCAGCTCAGGCTGGAAGAGCTGAATCACCCAATTAAAGGAGACTTGCTGCTTTGATGAGAAGATCTGATCCAAAACTGCTGGGGTGACTCTCCTTGACCCTACCACTTGGGCAGCTTGATTTATCTTTTCTGTATCCCTGACCTTGATGTTGAAATCATTACTCAACCCTCAGTGAAGCTCTTAACTGGCTTTTTTTGAAATGACTCATGCATCGGGGTCCATCCAGCCATCTTGACTTTGTAGGGTCTGAAGCCCTGAATTAGCTTCTGAGAACCCAGTGCCCAAACGGGTGTCCCCAGGTGGGTCTGGCGGACCGTAGGTGGCAGCTTTGTTGGTTCTCCTTCACTTCGCTTCTCTCTGGATGTGCGCATACGTTTTCTCTCATTGCTAAGGCACGCCCCAAGCTTTTTGCTTATTTGTTTTTATTTTCATCTTAAAATCACCCCTGCACTGTTCTACCCCTCCCATCAACCTACCTATATGCATAAATCTTCTCTAGTTTTGCTCAGCTGTCTTTTTTTTCTCCTCCAAGCTACCCTCTCTTCCCTTCTCACTAAATAAATTCTTAAATGAGAATCATGATGTAGTCACTTGATCACCTGAATTCGGTCCCTCCCCCAGCTCTGCACTTTCAAAGCCTATCCCCTTTCCACTCTCCACTCCCAGAGGGCAGGTAAAGCTGTGGGCCCCTCCCTCCCTCCTGGACACTCCTCCAGCCCAGAAGCTGGCTCTGTGGTTTCTGCACTCCTTTTGCTGCCTTTTTCATTTTCTTTTGCTGGCTCTCCTTAGAGCTTAAATGCAGGTACTTCCTGCAAATGTGTGTTCCTATTCCTCCTCAGTACACCACCTTCCTTCTGATTTCATCCAACTTTATGGCTTCAACTGTTGCCTCTGGGTGTCTGGCTGCTTCTAAACTATTGTCTAGCCTGACTGCTTTCCCGAGACCAGAGCTTGATTTGCAGCTGCGGAACGGGTGCGCTGAAGCCCCCTCTGGCATGCAAATAGTGTTGCACCTTGTCCGCAACGCCGTTCCTGTGCTGCCTTCTCTCAGAGGCTCCGGCTTCAAATTGGAGAGCCCGTTTCAGCTCCTTTCAAGCACTGACCAAACCATGGAAATTCTATTTCTGAACTTCTCAAACCTTTTCACCTTCTTTCCACTGTCCTAGCATAGGCTTTTCGTATGTTCTATCTTGATTATTGTGATAGTTTCTCAATAGATCTCTTTGAATGTTATCTTTGACTCTCAGAGCTAGCATAGAATATGCTAGCAGGGAGTGATACAGGTACAGAGCAAATCGTATCATTTCCTGAAAACTTTCTGTGAGACGCTTCTTGCAAATTAAGTAAAATTGCAATTCTGTAACCTGTGGTGAAATGCCCCTTTCATTTAGCCCAGCCTCCATCCCGGCCCCATTGCTGCCCAGGGTCCCTGCTCCTGTCACACCCTGGTTGCTTTCTCCTAACTGGAAGGCTCCTCTCTGCCTGGCAATATACCACTCTGCATCGGAGGCTGGGAAGCAATTTTAGGAGGCTTTCCTGGATATCCCCAGGAGGAATCATAGTCACGACAGAATTAGGGGCAGCAGGTTAGCCTATAAGTTAGGGTCAAATCGTGTTTACCAGAGATAGTGCATTCTTTGCACTAAACATCATGAGTCTAGTATTAAAATGTCGTTTTTCTTTTCTACACTCAATGTTGTAGCAGGAGACCAGGAAGTTAATTGTGATTTCCTTCCCGAGTCAAAAAAGAAAAACTCACAAGATATGGGCACTTTGATCCTATTGTGCAAGTTTTCATTGAGTGTCTGGGTTATTCCACAATGGGATGTAAAGACTGTAGATTCCAAGGCATATCTCACCCTCAAGAAGCCTATATTTGGACTGGGAAAGAGAGATTTGTACCATATGACATCATTTCATTAAATGTGTGGTGCCGACAGGACTGTGTTAATCTGTGACATTTTACTCTTTTTGGTTTAAACATTTGTTTTTCAATATTATGATTTTAAATTTTGAATGTATTGGAAACATGGGAATAGTGCCTTTCACCTCTCTCCAATTTCCTTTATTTTATTTTTTAAAATTAACACATAATAATTGCACAAATTTATGGGGTACATAGTGATGTTTTGATACACACAATATATAGTGATTCTCCTTTCTCTTTACTCAGAGGCCAAGGTGGAGATGGTGGTCTCCCAGATGTTCGTAAAGGTCATTTTAGCAAAAATATTTTTTTAATTAAGTGTTTTAGTATAAACCATCTTCAACTGTTTTCCATTATACAAGCTGTAATCCATCCATGCCTTTATTCATTCATGCATTAAGGGCCCACTGAATGCCACATTCACTTATGGTGAGAATGAGCTCAGGCCCTTCCCAGGAAAGCTGGTATTGACCATCTGTCTGAACATCTAAACATTGTCTGAACATCGAAGCTACAACACACTAAAAGATGATTCCTGGGGCCTGCTGCTTTGCTTCTTTCTACCTGCTCCACTCCACTGTGGCTCCATTTGTTCTGAAGGCAGGTGTAGCCTTTAGCAGTCTGCTCACTTGTCTGGCTTCTTTGGAAGGTGGGCGTTGATAGATTCAAAGAACGGCAAGCAGAGAGCAACGTCTTTACACCATGAACTATGGCCAGCAGCCATGTGCATTTGTTAGGTCTTTTTAGTAGCATATTTGTATTAAAACATCAACAAACTTACACCTACCCTGAATCTTACCAAAGCAGCTCCAAATGGAATTTTTCAGTAAATATTCACACCAGAGAGCTTTAAACATTAGACTAGAAAGTCAGAAGTGGTCAGAGTAGGACCACTGCTCACAGCTCTATCTTGGCAGGGTACCCAGCGATCCTCAGTTAGATTTTCAGACTCTTTAGAGTGGGATCTAGAAGAGAAATCTTTCTTCTGCTAATATTGCTCACCTCTTGTAACAGACATTGCAGGTACCCTCTCCAAGCACAGTTTCTCAGCACTGGCCTCTATTCTCAGATGACTGCTCACTGCAGACACCTGTGATTCTTTCAGGGTGGTTGCGGGGACATGCAGGGTCTGTGCCTAGGGCAAGCAGAGGTGCCAGGCTTACTGCCTCAAGACAAAATGTTCCAATGAAGGCTAGAGAGTTGGCATTACTCCCTCTCAGCTTGCCTTGGGCGTGAGCTTCAGTCGTGCACCGTGGCAACTGACTTGATCACCTCCTAAATCCTCCTCCGATGTCTCCTGGGATTGTCTCCCAAATAAACTACTTGCACTCAAATTTTTGTCTTAAGATCTGCTTTTCAGAGTTTAACTAAATGGATAATTTTTGTATTCAGTGATGAAAGAAACAATACACAAGACAACATGGGAATGCCTTAAATGTGTATTGCTAGGTGAAATCAATCTGAGAAGGTTGCATAGTGTATGATTCCATTTTATGACATTCTGGAAAGACAAAACTATAGAGACAAGGAGCAAATCAGTGGTTGCCGGGGGTTTGCAGAAGGATGAGGGTTGACTAGGTGAAGCACATATTTTTTTAGGGCTATGAAACTATTCTGTATGGTACTGTAGTGGTGGTTAATAATACCATCCATTGGCTGGGAGCAGTGGCTCACGCCTGTAATCCCAGCACTTTGGGAAGCCAAGGTGGGAGGATCACAAGGTCAGGAGTTCGAGACCAGCCTGGCCAACATGGTGAATCCCTGTCTCTACTAAAAACACAAAAAATTAGCTGAGCATGGTAGCAGACGCCTGTAATCCCAGTTGCTTCAGAGGTTGAGGCAGGAGAATCGCTTGAACTCGGGAGGTGGAGCTTGCAGTGAGTCAAGATCATGCCACTGCACTCCAGCCTGGGCAACAGGAGTGAAACTCCGTCAAAACAAACAAAACCATCCATTTGTCAAAACCCAAAGGACTCCACAGCATACAATAATATATGCAAATTTGAAAAAAATCAACCAACAGAACAGGATTCTAGGATGAAATGCAGATGGTGACAAAATAATATACAGTCATAGCCTGGGTAACATAGTGATACCCCGTCTCTACAAAAAAAAAAATACAAAAATTAGCCAGACATAGTGGTGCACAACTGTAGTCCCAGCTACTTGGGGGACTGAGGTGGCAGGATTGCTTGAGCTTGGGAGGTTGAGGTTACAGTGAGCCTGTGTTCACACCACTGCACTCCAGACTGGGCAACAAAGTGAGACTCTATCTCAAAAAAAGAAAAAAAAAGAATAAATAGTCATGCATCTCTTAATGACAGGGACACATTCTGAAAAATGTGTCATTAGGTGATTTTGTCATGGTGTGAACATCATAGAGTGTATTTACACAAACCTAGATGGGAGAGCCTATTGTTCCTAGGCTATGAGCCCATACTGAATACTGAATACTGTAGGCAATGTACCACACTGTAGGCAATGTACCATACTGAAGGCAATGTACCATACTGAATACTGAATACACTGTAGGCAATGTACCATACTGAATACTGTAGGCAATTTTAACTTAATGGTATTTGTGTGCCTAATCCATATCTAAACATATAAAGGTGCAGTAAAAATATGCTATAAAAGATTGAAATGGCCGGACGTGGTGGCTCATGCCTATAATCCCAGCACTTTGGGAGGCAGAGGCAGGCGGATCACCTGAGGTCAGGAGTTCAAGACCAGCCTGGCCAGCATAGTGAAACTCTGTCTCTACTAAAAATACAAAAATGGCCGGGTGTGATGGGGGGCACCTGTAATCCCAGCTACTTGGGAGGCTGAGGCAGAAGAATCACTTGAACTGGGAGGCAGAGGTTGCAGTGAGCCAAGATCACGCCATTGCACTCCAGCCTGAACGCCAAGAATGAAACTCTGTCTCAAAAAAAAAAAAAAAAAAAAAAAAAAAAGATTATAATGGTACACCTCCATAGGGCACTTTCCATACATAGAAAGTTGCTCTGGGTGAGTCACTGAGTGAGTGGTGAATGTAAAAGCCTGAGACATGCCTGTACATTATTGTGTACTTTATAAACTGTGTACTTTATAAACACTGTACCCTTAGGCTACACACTAAATTTATTTTTAAAATAAAGTAATTTTGCCATGGCATTAGGACAGCTATGATGCCACTAGCTAATAGGAATTTTTCAGTTCTGTTATAATCTTATGGGACCATTGTTGTATGTGCAGTCCATCACTGACCAAATGTCATTATGTGGTACATGACTTTAACTATATTACAAATGTGTGATATAACTTCACTGAAGGTGTCGGGGGAAAGAAATGCTGACGTGAAGTAACTTTGGAAATGCTGGAAACTATAAAACTAAAGATAAAAGGAACTATATATAAGCACTGTGTTCTAGTTGATAAAGTTGCTAGCCATGGAGGTACAGGTCTACTATTCTGAAACCATTCTACATGCATACTGGGATTGGGCAAATAGGTAAATGGTTGGTGGATGATGGGAACCAAGTCACTTTTGGAGTAGGTTACAGACAAGCAAGAAAGGCTGAAAGGAGCCACGTGGTACTGAATTAGACTTGAGGACATCAGTATGAACTCATGATTAGCTTAATATAGACACTGGTAAGCAGATATAGAAGTAATTATAATTTGTGTATATGCAAGGGTTACTATACATACATATATTTACACATACATGTAGGTATATACTTCCTAATCGTGTTCACTGGGAGGGTCTAGAGACAATGATACCCAGCATCAAGGAACACACCTAGCCTAGGTCTTAGTTTCTTTTTTTTTTTTTTTTTTTTTTTTTGAGGCGGATTCTTGCTCTGTCGCCCAGGCTGGAGTGCAGTGGCGTGATCTCAGCTCACTGCAAGCTCCGCCTCCCGGGTTCACGCCATTCTCCTGCCTCAGCCTCCCCATTAGCTGGGACTACAGGCGCCCGCCACCACGCCAGGCTAATTTTTTGTATTTTTAGTAGAGACAGGGTTTCACCATGTTAGCCAGGATGGTCTCGATTTCCTGACCTCGTGATTCGCCCGCCTCGGCCTCCTAAAGTGCTGGGATTACAGGCGTGAACCAGTGCGCCCGGCCAGGTCTTGGTTTCTAAATACTATTCCCCAGTTTTAAAAAACCTAGAAATGGATGATTCTACAGCTGGGGTAGTGAATATACAGGATGAACCAGAAGTATCTTGTAGAGCCAGAAAGTAAGGAAGTGCTTACAAAGCAAACCAGCAGGTGTATATCAAATAGGACATAGAAGCCATCAGAAAGAGCTCTTAATGACCAAAGCTGACAATTTGAGCAGAAAATAAAAACATAGTATTGGATTATAACCCAAAGTACAAAATAAATACCCATAATACCCATAATCAGCCGGGCACAGTGGCTCACACCTGTAATCCCAGCACTTTGGGAGGCCGAGGCAGGCAGATCATGAGGTCAGGAGATCGAGACCATCCTGGCTAACACAGCGAAAACCCGTCTCTACTAAAAATACAAAAAATCAGCCAAGCGTGGTGGCGGGCACCTGTAGTCCCAGCTACTTGGGAGGCTGAGGCAGGAGAATCGCTTGAACTCAGGAGGTGGAGCTTGCAGTGAGCCGAGATTGTGCCACTGCACTCCAACCTGGGCAACAGAGTGAGACTCCGTCTCAGTAAATAAATACCCACAATCCACACTGATATTAATAAATGATGGAATTAATAAATTATTGGGGGGAGAGGCAAATCTCCCAAACAGAAGAATTCCAAATCATTTCTGTGGATACTTCTCCCTCAAAGAAGTAGAGCATAATCTCCACCCTTGGGCATGGGCTCTGCAGGGTGACTTACTTCCAAAGGGTACATACAGTAAGGGAAGGGTAAAATATTCACAGTAAAATCATTCACTGTGGAGAAACCTGACAAACACCACCTCAGCCAAGTGGTCAAGGTCAACATCATCATTGATAAGTCATGTTGATAGTATCAACCCTTGATATGTTTAATTTATGATGAAGTTGATGAAAATGACACTTTACCTCTGTGGTCTTCCTTCTGAAAACACATAACCCTGGTCTAACCATGAGAAATGCACCTGACAAACCCCAATTGAGGAACATTTTTCAAAATATCTGACCAGAACTTCTCAAAACTGTCAAGATGATCAAGAAAGGAAAGTCTGAGAAGCTGTCACAGCTCAGAGAAGCCTAAGGAAACATGACAATGAAGTATAACTTGGTATTCTGGATGGGGTCCTGGAACAAAGGATAAAAAGGATGTTAGGGAAAAACTAATGGAATCCAAATAAAGTATGGGTTTTAGTTAATAATAATATGTCAATGTTGGTTCCTTAGTTGTGACAAACATACCAAAGTAATGTAAGATGTTAACAATGGAGAAAATTGGATGTGGGGTGTATGGGAACTCTGTACTATCCTTGAAACTTTTCTATGAACATGCGTATTCTAAAATTAAAAGTTTATGGCAAAAACGCATTATTATGCCCAAAGAGCTGCTTCTCTCTGGAGTAAAGATTGGAAGGAATGTCAGAGGTGAGGGACAGCCCGCTGTGTGCCCCAGTTAGTACCGTAACTAGGATAGAGAGCGTGGGATTAACACTGCCCCCAGAGAGTTAAAGAAACAATGACTAACAGAAATTCTCGGGCTTACAGGATATTAGATAAGAAAAGAAACAAAGTTTAAACTGAAACTATGCCCCAAAGAGTAAGAAACCAATGACTAACAGAAATTCTTGAGTTTGCAGGATGGCAGATAAAAGAAACCATTTGTTGAAATGCTGAAACTCCCTCAGCTTGTGAGATTTCAAAACTGGCTGAAATCGGTTGGAACCAAAATGGCCAACTGGAATTTGCACAGAACAAGCTTGCTGATGTCACAGCCCATGTTTCCACCGTGTGTTTCATACTAACTCCCCCTGAAATTTATACATGCAACTCATGAGGTGGGCATTATCAATAGGTAACTGTGCATGTCCGAGGAGTTTCCAGACCTTCCCTTTCCTTCCACCAATTATCCACTAATCCTGGAATCCACCCCCTAATCCTTTCCTAATAAGATTACTGCCTTGAAACTAGCACAGGGAGACAAATTCGAGCTGGACTCGTCTCTTTGCTGGTTGACCTGCAATAAAAAGCTTTGCTTTTTCATAGTATTGCCTTCTAGCTCATCAGACACTACCCTTTTTCACTTGGTAATAGGGTTAAGATTCTTTTACCTCCAAATCTTAATTTGAAGATATGATTTCCTCTTTTCTTACAAAATTCCACAAAATGCACCCATTTTGCATCTTACTGTGTTGATTAGTGGTGATCTATATTAAATTTCCCCCTCCCCATTGCCTATCCATTAGGCTAAATAACCAAGAGTCTGAATCTTTATAGGGAGAATATTTTTATTATTCCATAGTAAATTGGTGGGCACTGGGGTATATATAGTATTAAAAAAAAAAAAGCCCATAATATATACATATGCTCTCTTTAACTCTCTGAGATGGTTGAATTTTTAATAAGTTAGCAAAAGGAGTGAATTGTAGACTAACTTCACTTTAAACTATTCCTCATATTAGAATTCTCATTGAATTAAATCCTCGAAAGTTTTAGCACTATTATTTTTATTGCTGTTACTATTACTACTGGTTTGGGGCTGTAGAGGAGGCAGTCTCAGAATCAAAGTTTCAGAAGTTTATATATAAATATATCACCAGGAGAAATCAGAAAATCAGAAAAGAGAAAATTGATAAGATTTGACTACATAAAAATGGAAATGCATTGTTCCCAAAATATCATCAACAAAATTAAAAGGAAAACTGAGAAAAAACTATGACAATGACTAGTAAAAGGAAATTATATATAATTATATATGTTAAGAAAATTAATATATATGGATATGCCTTCCTTTCAAGAAATATTAAGCAAAGGCCATGACATAGCAATTTGTAAAGAAAGAAAAGGAAATTGATGATAAATATTTTTTAAATTTCAATAAAGAAATGCAAATTGGTACTAATACTAATGTTCAATAAAGAAATGCAAATTGTTAATAATGACAACTTTTTTGTCCATCAATTGCACTTTTATACTTTGCTGATAGAACAGCTTTTCGTAAGAACATTTTGGCAATATCTATCAAAAGTCTCTGGAATGTCTGCCAATTGATCTAGGGATTCCATTTTTATAATTTTTCTACGAAGAAAATTAGTATGTGGAAAGACTTCTTCATAAATATGTTTATTACTACATTGTTTATAATAGTAAAAAATCAAAACCAATCTTTACCCATCAACAGAAAATTATGTAAATAAACTACAATTCATCCATTCAAAAGAACACTAATCAGCCATTAAAAATGGTTATATAGGTCAGGGGTTGGCAAATTATAGCCTATTGGCCAGCTGCCCTTTTTTGTAAATAAAGTTTTATTGGGACACAGCCGTGCCCATCCATTTATGTACTGTGTATGGCTTCTATATTTGCTGCTAGTTTGCTATGGCTGCTGTAACAAACCACCACAAACGGGGTTGCTTCAACAACAGAAATGGATTGTCTCACAGTTCTGGAGGCTAGAAATCCAGTCGAGGTGTTCTGAGAGCTGTGAGGGAAGGACCTGTTCCAGGCCTCTCTCCTTGGCTTGTAGATGGCCGTCTTCTCCCCATGCCTCTTCACATTGTCTTCTCACTGAGCGTGTCTGCGTCCACATTTCCCCCTTTATAAGAATATCAGTCATATTGGATGAGGGGCCCCACTCTACTCTTGTATAACTTCATCTTAAGTAGTTATATCTGCAATCACCCTATTTCAAAAAAAAAAAGTCACATTCTGAGGTACTGGGGATTAAGACTCTAGCATATGAATTTTGGGGGGACACAATGAACCCATGATAGCTACTTTCATGTGACTGTTTCATGTGTTCATTCTCAACAGCAGAGTTGAGTGGTTCTGATAGAAGTGAGGTCTGTGAAGTCTGAAATAGTTATCAGCCCCTTACGGAAAAAAGTTGCTGACCCTTGCTGTAAGTGAGCATGTTTTGACATGAAAAATGTTTTGTTATAAAGAACATTTATTTATTTACTTATTTACAGACAGGATCTTGCTATGCTGCCCAGACTGGACTCCAATTCCTGGGCTTGAGCAATCCTCCCATCTCAGCCTCCTGCGTAGCTGAGACTTACAGGCATGTGCTACCCTGCTGGGCCAAAAACATTTATTTTTATGATAATATAATACTTTACTTATTCTGTTCATTATTAACTAATATTTGAGAACATTTACAATATTAATGAGACTTAATCTAGGAGAAGTTCAAATTAATTTTTGTTTCTTTGAGATAGAGTCTCACTCTGTCGCCTAGGCTGGAATGCTGTGGTGTGATCTCGGCTTCAGGTGCACTTCCCGGGTTCAGGTGATTCTCCTGCCTCAGCCTCCCAAGTAGCTGGGACTACAGGCACATGCCACCACACCTGACTAATTTTTGTATTTTTAGTAGAGACGGGGTTTCACCATGTTGGCCAGGCTGGTCTTGAACTCCTGACCTCAAATGATCCACCCACCTCGGCCTCCCAAAGGGCTGGGATTACAGGTGTGAACCACCACGCCTGGCCTAAATTTATTTTTCTTTACGTCTCGATACCATCTAAATAAGACAGAGAGTCTTATTTAGAGATAGACCAAAATAATTAGGGTCAAACTTATGATTTCAAAAACATAAATAAGTGGTTGGTGTTAGTGTGTCTACACATAATTCAGTTTTTGCTGTAAGGTTCTTTGGAGGCCAGATGCGGTGGTTCACACTTGTAGTCCCCACACTTTGGGAGGCCAAGGAGGGTGGATCACCTGAGGTCAGAGTTTGAGACCAGCCTGGCCAACATGGTGGAACCCCGTCTCTACTAAAAATAAAAAAATTAACAGGGTGTGGTGGCAGGTGCCTGTAATCCCAGCTACTCAGGAGGCTGAGGCAGGAGATTCACTTGAACCCAGGAGGCGGAGGTTGCAGTGAGCCGAGATCGTACCCCTGCACTCCAGCTGGGTGATACAGTGATACAGTGAGACTCTGTCTCAAAAAAAAAAAAAAAAAAAAAAAAAAAAAAGAGTTATTTGGCTGCAAGAAAGAACATTTTGTTTACTTGTTTACTTTGATGATAAGAATATCTCTTAATGCTGGGATGGCCTCTTCCTGGCATTTCTTCCGTTGTAGATTTTTTAGTGCGGTAATCAGTGATTGCATGAATGGAGTTGAGTGGAGAAGGACTCATCACGTTAATTCCAAACACGAGTGCCTGGCCAATGACTAAAATAAGTAATAACGAGGGAGACACATAACACAACTGCCCAATGTTTTTGACACCAATAGGTTAAGCCTAAAGAGTTTTGCCAAAATTCAGGAATAAAATCTCGTAATAAAATAAGCACTGAGTTCTCTGCACAAGCATAGACCAAGAGACTCAAGGTTCAAGGGAGGAAAAATTGAGGAAAGGCCCAACGCCCTGAGGTGCCCTCCCCATTCCCTGCCCTATCTGCGTACAGGCGCCCAGTGACCTTCACTGGAGGAAACGTGGAAATATATTCTTAAGTGAAAACGATTACAAAATAGTATCTTTTTTGGAAAATTATCTCATCTGAAAATATCAGCCAAGTGCAGTGGCTCACACATGTAATCTAAGCACTCTGGGAGGCCAAGGCAGGAGGACTGCTTGAACCCAGAGTTTGAGACCAGCCTGGGGAACGTAGTGAGACCCTGTATCTATAAAATTTTTTTAAAACAACAACAACAACAACAACAAAACAGGTTGGGTGCTGTGGCTCACGCCCGCAATCCCAGCACTTTGGGAAGCTGAGGCTGTCAGATCTCTTGAGGTCAGGAGTTCGAGACCAGCCTGGTCAACATGGTGAAACCCCATCTCTACTAAAAATACAAAAGTTAGCCTGGAATGGTGGCACGTGCCTGTAATCCCAGCTATTCGGGAGGCAGAGGTGAGAGAATCGCTTGAACCCAGGAGGCGGAGGTTGCAATTGTGCCATTGCTCTCCAGTCCGGAGTGACAGAGGGAGACTCCGTCTCAAAACAAACAAACAAAAAACAATTAGCTGGACATGGTGGTCCTCGCCTATAGTCCCAGGCACTTGGGAGGCTGAGGCAGGAAGATTGCTGGAGCCCAGGCATTTGAGGCTGCAGTGACTAATGATGGCACCACTGCACTCCAGCCTGGGTGACACAGTGAGACCCTAACTCTTAAAAAAAAAAAAAAAAGAGAAAATATCTACATGTGAATAGACAAAAGACCAAGAATGTACATCACACTATTATAGCAATGATTCCTGAGGTTTGAAGCACTATGAGTAATTTTTATTCTCTTGTTACTTACTTGTTTTCTAATTTTTATATTATGAACACATATTATTTTTGTAATTATAAACCAAAAATGTATGCCAGCAAAAGATATAACAAATTCATACATAGGCCGGGCACAGTGGCTCGGGCCTGTAATCCCAGCACTTTGGGAGGCTGAGGTGGGCAGATCACCTGAAGTCTGGAGTTCAAGACCAACCTGGCCAATGCGGTGAAACCCCGTCTCTACTGAAAATACAAAAATTGGCCTGGTGTGGTGGTGGGCGCCTGTTATCCTGGCTACTGGGGAGGTTGAGGCAGGAGAATCACTTGAACCCAGGAGGCGGAGGTTGCAGTGAGCCAAGATTGCACTGTTGCACTCCAGCCTGGGCGACACGAGCAAAACTCCATCTCAAAAAAAAAAAAGAAAAAAATTGTGCACAATATTGTCCCTATAAGGGTGTGGTAGAAATGGTTTTACATGTAGTGTTTATTCCAACTTCCTTCTGATATGCCTCCCTGCGCTGCAGAGGCTGGGAACAAAGAGTCATGTTTGCTTGACTCCCTTGCAGCTCAGTCACTGGGTATGAATTAGCGTCTACCAGGAGATGAACCTTCTTGAGAAGAAGGCCACAGTATCAGCTCTGCCTCTGTCTGAGCAGGGGCTCAGTGAGGGTTGGAACAGATCACCAGAACTCATCTCCAGCTCTGAGCTCAGAGGGAGTCCGGGCTGGAGCATACTCACCCCTGGATGGTGACTGTAGCAGAAGGTTATTAAAGCCAACAGTTTGCGTGGCGGCCTTCTAATTCCCTATCTTCCTGATATCCTGGAGGTTGTAGTGATCCTAGCAAGCCTGTTCTGTATCATGGCTCAGTGTTCTGGGAAACATTCCGGGATACCTAGCCTAAACAGGCAGCTTTGCCAGCAGTTTTATAATTGCCCAAATCATCCCAGGCCCAAAATAGCTGGTTGTTTCTGTTTCCTGAGACACAACCTGACTGACATAAGGGCTCATGAGCTATTTGGGGGTGAGCTTGTGCTGAAAGAAAACATACATTTTTATGACAAGTCAGACGGAAGCATTAATATTTCAAGTTGCTTGGAATCCATCTGAATTGCAGAAGGAAGAGTAAAAATATCAGGAACAAGTGCCAAACCTAAAACACACGAAGATCTCCAAGTATAAATGTAACAGGATCATGGATTTCCTCTCTTTTACTAAGACATGCAGGTACAATATCACTTCTACATTTCTCTAGAATGGCTCGTTCTTCCCATGAGCCTTATCTCAGTGGGTTTTGGAGTGAGATGGTGAGGAGCAGGGAAACCAAATTAAGTTTGCCTGTTTGCGGAATCTCGGCTCAGAGAACCCTGTTCCACGGTGTAGCAGTGCAGTCTTTCAGAGTTCTCGGGTTCTCCTCGCTGTCTGGATGCCCAGGGCTGTGTGGATAAATGTAGTACCAGGTGCTCTCGTCCTGTACTGGTTTCCCATGTGAATTGGCTGGTCTGGCCTGGTCCCCAGCCTGAGATCTCTTGAAGGACTCACTGGTTCCATTTAGGAAAGGGGCATCGTGATGTTACCCATGGCTGGAGTCTGTGATTCCAGTCCTTGCCTCTGGTCACAGATCCTCCTCCTCTGTGGCTTCTTCCCCTAGGCCTGTTTCACCAGTCTCAGAGCACTCCCAGGGGCACTCTGGGGTGTACATGGTTACTGGATCCTTAACCTCCTCCCTGCAGGCTGTGGAGCCTGCCCCAGGTCCACACATCCATTCCCACCCTCTGCTAGTGGTCATGCTGCATGAGGACAGTGCTGTGTTGGATGTGGAATCCACGTGTGCTCGTCCTGGCCTTCCAGGTGGAGCAGGAGGCCGATGCCCCTCTGCTTTCAACTGCAACTCTTTTTTTATCTTTTTTTTTTTTTTTGAGACAGTCTTGCTCTGTCACTCAGGCTGGAGTGCAGTGGCACCATCTCGGCTCACTGCACCCTCTGCCTCCCAGGTTCAAGCAATTCTCCTGCCTCAGCCTCCTGAGTAGCTGGGATTACAGACACGCGTCACCATGTCCAGCTAACTTTTGTATTTTTAGTACAGACGGGGTTCCACCATGTTGTCCGGGCTGGTCTTGAACTCCTGACCTCAGGTGATCCGCCCGCCTCGGCCTCCCAAAGTGCTGAGATGACAGACATGAGCCACCGCGCCCAGCCGCACATCTGACCAGCTTCTGTGCCGGCAATCAACCTGGAGAAAGGAGGTGGGACACAGGCATCTGTCCCCTTGCCTCCGCATCTACTGGGATGGCAGGGGTCATGTTTTCACCCTGCCTCTCAGTGATGGAGTTCCTCTTTGTCCTCATCCACTCCCTTCCAAACAGCAGGGACCCTGTACAAGATAGGGTCCAAGGAAATAAATTAACTTACCAATGAGCAAGGGCCAAAGAGGCTGTCCACTTTGTGCTAATAAAATCTGTTCATGATGATTTCTGCAAATGATGCACACCCTCCCTGCCTCGCCTCCTTTCTCCTAACACTTACTAGGAAAGAAGACACTGAGCAGATAAGTGGCTGACGTTTATTTTCATACTCTGCTTTAAAATAGGGCACCATGAAAAGAGACCCGTCAGCTGTGGAAGCCGTTGGCATTGGAGAGGGAAGACAACCTCCTGTCCTTTAAAACATCACATAAGAAAGGCCCGAAGTCTCCCGGTGAGAGAGGGGAGAGCTTTCCTTGGCAGTGTCTGAGGAAACAGAGTGGAAGCATGAGCTCTTCCTGGAATGGGATTCATGTCATCAAGAACTATGGATCTGCGGGGCCAGGCATGGTGGCTCACGCCTGTAATCCCAGCCATTTGGGAGGCTGAGGCAGGTGGATCATTTGAAGTCAGGAGTTAGACACCAGCCTTGCCAACATGGTGAAACCCTGTCTAGACTAAAAAAATACAAAAATTAGCCTGGTGTGGTGGTTGCATGCCTGTAATCCCAGCTATTCGAGAGGGTGAGGCAAGAGAATTGCATGAACCCGGGAGGCGGAGGTTGCAGTGAGTCGAGGTTGTGCCACTGCAGTCCAATCTGGGTGACAGGGCAAGACTGTCTCAAAGAAAAAAAAAAAAAAGGAACTATGGATTTGCTAAGGCCAATAGTCTCTCTATCCCTTAGTAAAACGTGTTTTGGTATAAAAATCCAGATAATTGAACCATTGCCATTAGATGTTTTGAGGTTTCTATTGACAATGTGGAGGTCTTATCATTTAGATTTCAACCCTTTTATTTTTAGTTTTTAGAGACGGGGCCTTGCTCTGTTGCCCAGGCTGGAGTACAATGTAGTGATCACGGCTCACTGCAACCTTGAACTCAGTGGCTCAAGGGAGCCTCCCACCTCAGCTTCCTGAGTAGCTGGGACAGGAGTGCGCCACCATGCCTGGCTAGGTTTTGTATTTTTTGTAGAGATGGGGTCTTGCTATGTTGCCCAGGCTGATCTCGAACTCCTGGGCTCAAGAAATGCTCCCACGGTGGCCTCTCAAAGTACTGAGATTACAGGTGTGAGCCACCACACCTGACCACTTTCGACACTTATATTGTTGGGGTGAAACTGAAACATATGAGGATTTGTTCAAAGTATATGTAGAGAAGGCAAAATTCCACACTGATTCTTCCTGCCTTGGACTAGATGTGTTGTGCAGAGTGAGGGTAGAAAATGAGCCAGTGGTCCTGAACTCATAAATAAGTCTCCCTGGGGCACAGGTATTTGGCTTCCCGTTCCACAGGATGGGGTAGATGTGGCTTATGGAACCAAGATTATTCACAAAGAGGTTGTTCTCCTGCATGTAAAGGCTGGAAGAGCCGTGTACTTGGATGTGTCTGCACGGGAGGGGGCACAGGCTAGGCTGGTGGGCCTGGGAGGTGGGGGAGGTGGGGAAAGAGGCCGTCTGGCAGGTGCTGAACATTTGACATCGTGGGACACTTTGCAGAGGAAGCTAACATGGTTTCGAGGAGACACTTAGGAGCTGGTCACAACGGGTGAGTCATAAAGAGAAAGCTGGAGCTGGGGGATGCTGGAGGGAGATGAAAGGAAGGCTGATTCACAGAACCCAGGCTGGACAGCACTCATTTTCAGAACCCAGGCTGGACGGGACTTGTGGCGAGCAGTCCAGCACAGCCTCACAGTGCGGAGCGTGAGCTGTGGAACCTGCCCTTACCCTAGCTTTGCAACCTTAAGTGAGCCTCATAGCTTCTCATGTGTAAACTGCTCATCATAATGGTTCTGACCTCAGTGGTTTGTTGTGTTATAGGAAATGATGACAGTGAATGCATAGTCCCAGCCTCAGCACAGGGCAGCCACCTTGAAGCTCTCAAATATCACTGTTGTGAATACAGAGAAGGAAAACCAACTGTAACGTGCTACCCAAATATAAGTTTTACTCATATTTTGATGTTAGGATGGATAGCTTGCAAAAAGTTGGAGGGTACGGCCTTTATTATGAGGCATCTATGAAGGATCAGGAATGGATGTAGACAAGGACCTAGTAATGGAAAGTGTTAAAGCTGGAGCCCCTGGAAAACCAGAAATGAGGCTGGGCTCTCAGGAAGAAACAAATGAAGGTGATGCTAATGGTAAGTAGGGGAGCAAAGAGGGTTGCCTTAAAGACCTATGCAGTTAGGGAGTGGGCAGCGTGTTGAACCAGGAAGGGGAAAGTTGCGGTTTAAGAACATGCATACAGAAGATACATGTAACTACACCCTGTTTGTCCTTCTGTTGAATGAGTTATTCAGATCAGTACACCATTCATCAGACTTCATTCGTGGTCTCTAAGAGTGACATCAGTCTTCCTTGGAATATGATGAGAATTTATTTGGTTCTTCTTTTGCTTTTCTATTTGATTTATTTTATGTTATTTGGTACAGAAAGTTCATTACAAGTCCTGTCCAGCAATGTGCCTCTCCTGGCCCTAGAGTTCTTGGACACAGTCCAGGCCAAAGAGAAGGCCTTTCTCCCCATGGTCAGCCACACGTTCCACATGCCCACAGAAGAGTCTGGTGCTCCACAGGAGGGTGATGACCTACCGAAGTCCTCAGCAAACACCAGCCATCCCAAGCAGGGTGACATCCCCAAGTCCCCAGAAGAAACCATCCAGCCCACAGAGGGTGACATCTGCAAGTCCCTAGAAGAAACCAACCAATCCAAGAAGGACGACCTCCCCAAGTCCTCAGAAGAAGTCATCAAACCCAAAGAGGGTGACATCCCCAAGTCCTCAGCAAAACCTATCCAGTCCAAGCTGGGCAATATTCCCAAGTCCTCAATGAAGCCCATCCAGTCCAAGGAGGGTGACATCCCCAACTCCCTAGAAGAAGCCATCCAGCCGAAGGAGGGTGACATCCCCAAGTCCCCAGAAGAAGCCATCCCACCCAAGGCGGGTGACATCCTCAAGTCCCCAGAAGAAGCCATCCAGCCCAAGGAGGATGACAGCCCCAAGTCCCCAGAAGAAAGCATCCAGCCCAAGGAGGGTGACATCCCCAAGTCCCCAGAAGAAGCCATCCCACCCAAGGAGGATGACATCCTCAAATCCCCAGAAGAAGCCGTCCAGCCCAAGGAGGGTGACATCCCCAAGTCCCCAGAAGAAGCCATCCAGCCGAAGGAGGATGACAGCACCAAGTCCGTAGAAGAAACCATCCCACCCAAGGAGGGTGACATCCTAAAGCCTGAAGAAGAAACAACGGAGTTCCTGGAGGGGGACAAGGTGAAAGTGATCCTGAGCAAGGAGGACTTTGAGGCATCACTGAAGGAGGCTGGGGAGAGGCTGGTGGCTGTGGACTTCTCGGCCACGTGGTGTGGGCCCTGCAGGACCATCAAACCGTTCTTCCACGCCCTGTCTATGAAGCATGAGGACGTGGTGTTCCTGGAGGTGGACGCTGATGACTGTGAGGAGGTGGTGAGAGACTGCGCCATCATGTGTGTCCCAACCTTTCAGTTTTATAAAAAAGAAGAAAAGGTGGATGAGTTTTGCGGCGCCCTTAAGGAAAAACTTGAAACAGTCATTGCAGAATTAAAGTAAACATGTATTCTGAAAACACTGCAGACAGTCAGATGTTTATAGCTTTTGAGTTATCTTTTATTATTTACACAAAGCGATCGGGTATAACAAAAGTGTATGTCCAAATGACACTGCTCGTACATGATAATATTAACTCTACCCTTTTCAAAATACAGTCCAAGCATTAAAGTACATTGTGATTGTGTTTCTGTTGGTGGGAGAGTGTAAAATTAGAAATTCCTTTGGTGAAGATTGCTAAGTCCCACGGTCTCCTATTTTTCAATCTTGATATGTATTTATTTTTCACTTGCCTTTGAAAATTCCACGCATTTAGTGTTTGTAGCAAGACTGAAAATTTAGATAATTTTTCTATAGAGGCAGATGACTGCAAGATGAATGGAAACTTCTTTTCTCATGCTCACGTATCTTTGGGGATTCTGATAAGATACATTTGGAAACAAGGAATTTGAAAGATCCACATCTTAGTTAACCTCCTTCTTCTGCCGGGAGTGCTATGAAGGCCTTGGGAAATCCAGTGGGTTTTCCAAGACCTGATTTGTTGGTGACAGAAGTGAGATCAAGGCCACTTCCAGATTTCAAGTCCAGGGCTCTACCTACTATAATCTACGCTCACAAAATCGAAGACAAGAGCTCGGAACTTCAGGTTTCTTGGAGGTTGAAGTCCTCCGGATCTTTGCTGCCATTATGACATCAGTGCCCTGATGGCAGAGTTCCTGGTTTGTCTCCGTGGTAACTGGGTTCCTAATACCTAGAACTTCCTCTGACATTTTTACTTAAATTTGTTCTTATTTTCACTATTGAATAAGCCAGCCTTTAACATGACTGTACCAGCTTAGACATATAGGCCTAGACTTTAATGAATTAACCTAATCACAGTGCTACCAGTGTCTTGTTTGGGCAACTCAGTAAGCCCCAGATGTCTGTGAGCCCAAAGGCCCAGGTGTGAACCATAGATGGAGGCTTAGTCCAGAGTGGGTTTTTAAAAATGAATAAAACCAGCTTCATTAGGTATAATTGTTATACAAAGAACTGCACATATTTAATGGAGGGAGTTGGATGAGTTTGGATGTGTTGCATATGCCCTTGATTACCACACTATCAAAGTAATTAACACCCTCACTGCCTCCAGAAGTTTCCTTGTGTCGCTGTGCTTTATTGTTATTACTATCATGGAAAAAGCACTTAACAGATGTACTCTCCTAACACATTTTTAAGTGTCCAGCACTGTAGCGTTAACTACATGATGCCGCACAGCAGATCCATGGAACTTACTCATCGCTATGGCTGAAATTTAACACCCATCGAACAACTAACTCCCCGTTGCCCCTCCCGCACCCTCTGGCAGTCACCATTCTACTTTTTGCTGGTACAGAGTGTTTTTAAAAATTGGAATTCCTGGCCGGGCGCGGTGGCTCAAGCCTGTAATCCCAGCACTTTGGGAGGCCGAGGCGGGCGGATCACAAGGTCAGGAGATCGAGACCACAGTGAAACCCCGTCTCTACTAAAAATACAAAAAATTAGCCGGGCGCGGTGGCGGGCGCCTGTAGTCCCAGCTACTCAGGAGGCTGAGGCAGGAGAATGGCGGGAACCCGGGAGGCGGAGCTTGCAGTGAGCTGAGATCCGGCCACTGCACTCCAGCCTGGGCAACAGCGTGAGACTCCGTCTCAAAAAAAAAAAAAAAAAAAAAAAAAATTGGAATTCCTTGCCAACATTTCAAACATCAGGATTAAAAAAAAAAATCTAGACGTCTAGCTTTTCTTGAAAAACTGTAAGATCTGACAATCCAGGCTTGCCTTACCTCGAGAAAACCAGTCTAACCTTGGGGTCTGAGTGGCAGCTGCCTCCATCCGATAGGGCGCACTCTCTCCAGCCTTCTGGTGCAGAACCTGGCTGGGTTCTTCACTGAGCCAGCTGAATTGCAATCCCTATTGTAAGTTCAAGACTGGGACTGGGTACGGTGGCTCACGCCTGTAATCCCAGCACCTTGGAAGGCCGAGGCCGGTGGATCACCTGAGGTCAGGAGTTCAAGACTAGCCTGGCCAACATGGTGAAACCCCGTCTCTACTAAAAATACAAACATTAGCTGGGTGTGGTGGTGGGTGCCTGTAATCCCATCTACTCAGGAGGCTGAGGCAGGAGAATCACTTGAACCCAGGAAGTGGAGCTTGCAGTGAGCTGATATCATGCCCCTGCACTCCAGCCTGGGTGATAGAGCCAGACTGGCTCAAAAAAAAAAAAAAAAAAAAAAAGACCGAGAATGCCCCATCTCTTCCCATCCGCACCTATCCCGACTCTCCTTAGTGGTACCTCAGTTACAGGCTTCATTTGCACCCTTAACAATGGCCTAACAACTGCAAACGAAATGAAATATCCTATAAGCTTGACCTTTTTTCCAAAAAAGATTTGGAATTGCCTACAGAAGGATTGATGATAAAGCTAACACACCAGAAAGAGGAATCAGAGCCGTGAAGGGAGTAACGTGTCAACTCTGTGGGCTCACATCTTGGCTCTGACACAGCAGCAAATTTTGCTCTGAACTCTTGGCAAGTGGGAGAGAAAAGAGAAATTCAATAATACCCAGATGTCATCACCCAAAATAAGCAGGCTTAGGAATTCGCAGAACAGTCAAAGCTTTTCCTTAACTAAATTCCTGAATGACATTTCTCATCTGCGACCCTAAGTTTGAGACACTGAATGATGGATGAAGTTCTTGACAAGATTTTTTTATAATAAATTCAGAACAGTTTTTCATGTGGATGTTCTTGGTAAGAATCTTAGTGAAAGCGGAAGCCATGATGGTCAAGTGCTTTTCGACGAGAGGATTCCGGATTCGAGGTGTACTGCATTCTCATAGAAATGGGCTTTTAGTGACAGTGCATAGATCTACCTGTTATTTCCCTCTGATAGAGAGACATTCTTCTGACTTTTTCAATCAAATTTGTTCTTATTTTCCAAATGAACAAGGTTAGCTTCAACATGACTCTACCAACCTAGACATATAGGCCTAGACTTTAACCAATTAACCCAACCATTGTGCTACCAGAGTCCTGTTTGGATAACTTAGGGAGCCTCCCAACACTTTTAAATTAAATTAAATTAAATTTTGAGACATTTTCTCACTCTGTTGCCCAGGCTGGAGTGCAGTGGCATGATCATAGTTCACTATGGTCTTAGGCTCAAGTGATCCTCCTGCCTCAGCCTCCCGAGTAGCTGAGACTACAGATAAAGCCACCACGCTTGGTTAATTTAAAAATATATGTATTTTTATAGAGATGGCGTCTTGCCATGTTGCCCAGGCTGGTCTCAGACTCCTAATCTCAAGAGATCCTCCCACCCAGACCTCCCAAAGTGCTGAGATTAAAGGCATGAGCCCCCCACAACACTTTAGAGTGTGCAGTTCTAAGGACCAGGGACCCTGAAATCTAACACTAGTGACTTATACTAACTGCTTTTTCTGGTACCATAATATTAAAGACATTTCTGTCAAAGGTCCCTTTTTATATTTAGGTTACTAAGTGATGTCATTGACAATGACCTCAAAATATCCTTAAAAATTATGGTGATAGTAGATTCTTAAGATGATTTAATAGAATTCTTAATGTAAGTCAAAGGAGGAGGCAAAGCACAGTTCTCTGAAGGCATTCTGTAGGGCCAAGAAAAAGCAACGCAAGTGTGTGGCTCTCTGATGATCTAGTTTGATCCAGAGATAAAATCTAGACTAGCAGATAATGAATTTATGTCCCTCAAATTACACATTGTGAGAACCACTTATCTCACAATGTGTACATCACAATGTGACTCACACCTGTAATCCCAGCACTTTGGGAAGCCAAGGTGGGTGGATCACCTGAGGTCAGGAGTTTGAGACCAGCCTGGCCAACATGGTGAAACCCCATCTCTACTAAAAATACAAAAAAATTAGCTGAGCGTGGTGACAGACGCCTGTAATCCCAGCCACTCAGGAGGCTAAGGCAGGAGAATCTCTTGAACCCAGAAGGCGGAGGTTGCAGTGAGCCAAGATCAAGCCACTGCACTCCAGCCTAGGCAACGAGAGCAAAACTCCATCTCAAAATAATAATAATAATAATAATAATCAACCAAGCAATTGTTTTCATCTCTAATATTTAACATGAAGGACAAATAAGAAGCAGTTCTAATGAGAAGATCCCAGATAATCATATGAGCTGTGAACAATGATAATCTAACCAGAGCCTTAAGAATCAATGGAAAATCTATTAGAATTAACAAGAAAACTCAACAAAGTGTCAGTAATTGGAGTAATATCTAAAAATCAACAGCTTCCGTGTGATTCTGTGGCAAATAATTGGGAATCTGTGAAAAAAAAAAGTCTTACAATAGCGACAAAATAAAATGTCTAGCAATAGTCCTAATGAGCAGTAAGGATGATTAAGAGTAAATTAAAACATTTTTAGATGTATACAAGTAGGTTTGAAGAGAGTGAAACGGTCCATTTTTTCTCATTGGAGAAAAGACTGAAAGATGTTGATGCTTTCCACTTAATTAGTAGACAATGTAATTCCAACCAATATCTCAATGGGATATTTGATAGAACTTGACAAGATATGTAAAACTTCACTGAGAATAATAGACAAGAATAGGTAGGAAAAGTCTCAAATGAGAAGTAATGAAGAGATATGTGCCCTGTCAGAGAGTTACATGTGTAGTTGGTACATTAATTATAAAACAATGATATGAATGAAGGAAAAAGAGAGCAATGAAACATAATAGTAAGCAAGAACCACACACTGGCATGTAAGTAGTAATATATGACAAAGGAAACATTTCAATTTGATGCAGAGTGAGTGGATTTTTTTTCACAAAATTATATGGGGAAATTTTAATATTTGAGGGGAAAAATCAATTTATATCCCAATCCCACACCAGCCACTGAAATAAATATAAGTTGAATTAAAGGATAAAAAACAAAATATGGAGTGATTAAAAAACAGAAGAAAATTTAGTTGAAATTTTAAAAAATGTTTTCCAGACAGGGTCTCGCTTTGTTACCCAGGCTGGAGTGCAGAAGTGTGATCACAGCTCACAGCTTGAGTTCCTGGGCTCAGGTGATCCTCCCAACTCAGCCTCCCAGGTAGCTGGCACTACAGGCATGCACCACCATGCCTAGCTAATTTTTAATTTGAAAAATGTTTTGTAGAGACGGGGTCTCACTATTGCCCAGGTTGGTCTTGAACTTCTGGCCTCATGCAATTCTCCCACCATGGCCTCTCAAAGCACTGGGATTACAGGCATGAACTACCGCACCTGGCCAAACATGTATTTGATTCATGGATGGAGAAAGGATTTTCTAGACACAATTGCAATTAAAGAAGTAGATTTGAACATATAAAACAATTCAACTTTTTTTTTTTTTTTTTTTTTGAGATAGAGTCTTGCTCTGTTGCTCAAGCTGGAGTCCAGTGGCACGATCTTGGCTCTCTGCAACCTCTGCCTCCTGGTTCAAGTGATTCTTCTGCCTCAGCCTCCCAAGTAGCTGGGATTACAGGCACCCACCATCATGCCCGGCTAATTTTTGTATTTTTTAGTAGAGATGGGGTTTCACCACGTCGGTCAGGCAGGTCTCGAACTCCTGACCTCAGGTGATCCATCCGCCTCGGCCTCCCAAAGAGCTGGGATTATAGGCGTGAGCCACCACGCCTGACCCCAATAACTCAATTTTTTAAATAACAAAATATAAACAAAATTAACAGGAAACAGAAAAAGGAAACAACATTTGCCAAATGTACAACATTGGATTTAATATATGTGCTATAAAAGTACTCTTACAAATCAGTAAGAAAAATAGAATATTCTCATAAAAATAGGCAAAAAACATAGTTCACATTAGAATAAAAACAAGTTTTAATAAAAATAAAAATAAAACTGGGCACAGCAGCAGCTTAGGCCTGTAATCCCAGCACTCTGGGAGGCCGAGGCAGGCGGATCACTTGAAGTCAGGAGTTTGAGGCCAATATGGCGAAACCCCTTCTCTACTAAAAATACAAAACTTAGTTGGGCGTGGTGGAGCATGGCTATAATCCCAGCTACTCCAGAGGCTGAGGCATGAGAATCACTTGGACCCAGGAGGTGGAGGTTTCAGTGAGCCGAGATCATGCCACTGCACTCCACCCTGGGTGACAGAGTGAGCTCCTGTCTCAAATATAAAAATAAAAATAAAAAATGTTCACTAACAGGGAATAAATAGGAAAATATAAACAAAAATCAATGAGATTTTGACAGTAGGGATGTAGGGAAACCGTCAGTCACATACTGCCAATGAGAGTTAAGACTGCTACAAGCCCTTCTGGAACACAGCGGTATGTTATGTTCTTACAGGGCAGAAAGGTGCAGAACTTTGCAAACTAGCTTGTGTATTTGTCTGCTCAGGCTGCCATAGCCAAATACCACACAAAGGATGGCTTAAACACCAGACATTTACTTCTCACAGTTCCAGGGCCTAGAAGTCTGAGATCAAGGTGTTGGCCGTTTTCACTTCTTGTGAGGTGTTATCAGCAGCACAAGATCAGACACAGCCAGGTCTACACAGGCTTGTGTCTTTCCACAAGGTCATTTGATTGATGCTTACTCAATTAGAAAAGCCATGAGCCAGGCATAATGCTGAGATGCCTGTAATCTCAGGAACTCGGGAGGCAGAGGTGGAGGATCACTTGAGGCCTGGACAACACAGTGAGATCCTGGTCTCTAAAAGAAAATAAAACAGCCAGGCACGGTGGTTCATGCCTGTAATCCCAGCTACTTGGGACGCTGAAGTAGTAAGACCACTTGAGCCCAAGAGTTGGAGGTTGTGGTGAGCCACGGTCTTGCCACTGCCCTCCAGCCTGGGTGACAGCACAAGACTCTGCCTCTAATAGTAATAATAAGAAGAAGAAGAAGAAAAAGAAGAAGAAGAAGAATGGTTTCCCATGTGCTGCACCCTGAGAGGAGTCCTCAGTCCAGCCTGTGAGCCCCATCTTAATCACTTATGGGTTGAAATGTGTCCCCCTGAAATTCATATATTGAAGCCTCAACCCCAAGAGGCAGAGCCACACAGTCTGTGCAGTCCAAGTTCCATCCAAGTCCAAGTTCCAAGCTAGGCTTGGGTGGGTCCATCTCCGTTGAGATCTCTCCACCAGTATGAATTATGGCCATGCCTTCGTATTTTTTTTGTATATTTATTTTTTATTTGTATTTTTTATTATACTTTAAGTTCTAGGGTATATGTGCACAACGTGCAGGTTTGTTACATATGTATACATGTGCCATGTTGGTGTGCTGCACCCATTAACTCGTCATTTATATTAGGTATATCTCCTAATGCTATCCCTCCCCTCTCTGCTCTCCCCACTATAGGCCCCGATGTGTGATGTTCCCCTTCCTGTGTCCAAGTGATCTCATTGTTCAATTCCCACCTATGAGTGAGAACATGCGGTGTTTGGTTTTCTGTTCTTGCGATAGTTTGCTGAGAGCCTTTGTATTTTTCTGGTGATCCAGAACATAACTATCAGAAGAAATACACACATGTCCATGACAGAATCATTTCTCAGTGACTGAGTTGCCAAGCCCCATAAGGTGCTTCCTCCTGCACGCTCACCTTCGCAGCTGCCCCCTCGTCTGCAGGCTGCTGCTTTTACCCCACTAGGACTGCTTCATATTGCGGTGTGCAGCGTCCTCACTTCATTCGTCTTCTCTCAACTTGTCCCAGCAGGCCTACCAGGGATAAGAAAATGGACTCATTGCTGAGTCATTTCCAGGCCTCCAGCCCGCTGAATTCTAGTGAGTGGTGCCTCCCAAATGGGAGATGTGGGGGTTACCTGTTACCCTCCTCTCGACGGGCTGGCCAGAGTTCTGAATTTCATTTGCTGTACAGAGCGCCCTCCTCCTTCCTGTCAGTGGCTAGCTCCTCCAAAATCATTGTGAAAAGGCCGGATGCAGTGGCTCACACCTGGCACTTTGGGAGGCCAAGACGGGTGAATCACCCGAGGTCAGGAGTTCCAGACCAGCGTGGCCAACATGGTGAAACCGTGTCTCTACTAAAATTACAAAAATTAGCTGGGCGTGGTGGCACATGCCTGCAATCCCAGCTACTCGGGAGGCTAAGACAGGAGAATCACTTGAACCTGGGAGGCAGAGGTTGCAGTGAGCTGAGATAGCGTCACTGCACTCTAGCCTGGGCAGCAGAGAGAGACTCTGTGTTAAAAAAAAAAAAAAAAAATTTCCACTGAGAAATGAAAACAAGAAAATAAAAAACAGGTCAAAATACTAAAAAGAGAATTATCTCTATTTTATTTCAATTGTACAAAAGACACAATGTGTTGTCATTGTCTATCTCTGTGTGAGGATTTTTTTTACCTTCATTCTCATTTTGTTTTTTCCTGATTATATAACAAAAAGAAAAAACAATCAATTGAATACTTTGAAGACTCCAACTGTTTAGATACTGCCAGGGAACACAAACAACTACTAGAAAATACAAAATCTGGGAAGCCTGAGCAATGGGGAATAGGTGAATGGCCCAAGCTCAAGGGTGTTCTGGCAAAGCCTCCGGATGCTGGCCTTATCCAGATGTTCTGTGTTCTAGTTGTGCATTTTGGGCCTTCCAGGCTTCAGATTACAAATGACCTAAGAACAGACCAAATCGGAAGTTCTTCTGTTTGGAGATGAACTACCTAAGTGATCATGGGTGTTATGGGATAGATGCAACTGACAAAAGGCTGACTCAAACCTGCTCCAGCAAAAATGGAGAGGGTATTGGATCTTGAAAATGGAAATTCTAAGGAGATCAACTACTTTAGGTAGATAGATTCAGGGATTCAAACAGCATCGGAACACAGCTTTCTACCTCTTAGCTCTGCTGTTTGTCTTGATTTTATCATCAGTTGCTTCCGTGGCTCATACTCACAGATAAAAAGGTGAGGCTGTTTCCTAATAATCGCAACAAAAGTCCCAGGAAAGATTCTGATTGGCTGTATCATGTGCCAATCCCTGAACCACTCTGTGTATTTGGAAGAGTTGAAGGACTCTGATTGGTCAGGCTTGGTCACTTGTGCACACTCGACGCAGGGTCAGCCCCATCAAGCCTTAGGAGCTGAGTGGATTACCATGGAAAGTGGGAGGAAGGAAGAGCCGCCTGCAGTCAGGCATATAGATTGCAAGGGATGGCATTTGAGCACTCAGCATTAGACCAAGAGACCACATTAAGAATATGGAGAATATGGTCAGAATCACCCTTATCCCACTTATAAATCCCCATGAAATACCAAACCCAGTAAGAAGAGGTTGTACTTCTATCAAATTCCTTTTAAACCCACCTTCTCATTTCACTTTCATCCTGATTTCACATTCAATCTGATTTCCTTGAATCTGTAACTGTTCAACCTTAAAACTAAATAGTTATCTGTGCTTTATTCAAATGACAAATTATCTTATAATAGTAACTTTTGCTAACGCTGGCATATGGGATATAAATCAAAAGAGAATCTGAAACCTGGTGAGTGAATGCTTAGAAAGATCCAAAGGATGGCTGGGCGCGGTGGCTCACTCCTGTAATCCCAGCATTGTGGGAGGCTGAGGCGGGCAGATCACGACGTCAGGAGTTTGAGACTAGCTTGGCCAAGAGACTAGCCTGACCAACATGGTGAAACTCTGTCTCTACTAAAAATACAAAAATTAACCGAGCGTGGTGGCAGGCACCTATAATTCCAGCTACTCGGGGGGTGGAGGCACGGGAATTGCTTGAACCTGGGAGGCCGAGGCTGCAGTGAGCCGAGATCGTGTCATTGCACTCCAGCCTGGGTGACAGAACAAGACTTGGTCTCAAAAAAAGAAGGAAAGAAAAAAGAAAAAAAGAAAGAAAGATGCAAAGGATGTAAACAGGGTGAGTCCGTTCTGGGGTCTGTTCTTCTAAGTGATGCTTTTGAAACATGTTTTTCTCTAAATATGAACAATCTGGTTCTTCATAGACTATGCCTTCAGTGTTCAACACTTGTGTCTTTTTGAGACTCAAATGGTATTTCAAATAAATTATATTCAGCAAATACTAGAAAGTTATGGTATGTTGTTACTTAGAATTCTATCATGATTTTTGGCAGATTTTTAAGTTTCCCAGAACTTGTAAGGGAACTGTGAAATGCTACACTCTATGGAGATAAAAGTTAACTAAAAAACAAAGCGAACCAAGAGATAAAAGGAAAAGTTAGGCTGCAAGTTTTGAAATAATAATGGCACTTGAACCATGAGATCCTTTAATAACCACAATGAAAACACACACCCAGCGCAACAATGACGAACACTTGGATGGAGATAGCACGCAGTCAGATAAAACCCAAGGCTGTAGCTTAAAGATTTAAGGAAATAAAAAATTTCAAATTCCAGGATGGAAAAAAGGTAATTTATATGAAAATGAAGAAGTTGATGATAGAAAATGGTACATAGGAAGAAGTTAGGGCCAGTAAGACAGGCAGTACTTGAAAAGAAGAAATGTGGACTGTGAAAACGAAAAGAAAATGTGGTCATTCTACTACATATTGATTTGAAGTGTATATTACTTTTACACACACAAGTTGAGGGCCATCTTTGTTTAGGTCAAGATGGTAGTTTCAAGTAAGAGGGAGATATGGCATGGGAAGGACAGCGAAGAGTAAGGTTGTCCTTGTACATTACGTTTCTGCGGACCTTAATGCTATTTTCATGAATTCCTGGTTTAGAAAACTAAAAGTTCTCTGACCTCTGGAGAGGCAACTTTCTGGTAGGTCTTGAGAAAAGGTGGAAAAAAAAAATGCTGCTTCTCTCTCCCTACCCTATGAAAGCCACAAAACGTTGGTGTTTAAAAGACAAAGCTAAATGCAACTCTAATGACTCATAGATCAATATCTTTCACTGACCTTAGGAAGATACACGAGGAAGTCACCAGTTAGCTAATGATTCTCAATTTAGAAAGGGCAGAGGAGGCTAGCTGCCTCCCAGAGAAGGCTTTAAGGAAGGCTTCCTTTCAGTCATACCAGCTAACATGGCGAGACTGTAATATATTGTCGTGCTATCAGAAGCAGCTACATAACTTGAATTTGAGAGCATTCAACCTTAATGGATTTTTTTTTTTTTTTTTTTTTTTTTTTTGCGACAGGGTCTTGCTCTATTACCCAGGCTGGAGTGCAGTGGCATGATCATAGCTCACTGCAGCCTCAATCACCTGGGCTCCAGTGAACCTTCCTCCTTGACCTCTCGAGTAGCTGGGACTATAGGTGCCCACCACCACATATGGCTAATTTTTAAAAAGTTTTAGTGGAGATGAGGTCTCACTATGTTGCTCAGGCTGGTCTCAAACCCTTGAGATAAAGTGATCCTCCTGCCTTGGCCTCCCAAAATGCTGGGAATATAAACATCAGCCACCAAACCAGGCTGAATTTTTGTTTGAGACAGCGTCTCACTCTGTTGCCCAGGCTGAAGTGCAGTGGCATGGTCATGGCTCATTGCAGCCTCAACCTCCCAGACTCAAGTGATCCTCCTGCCTCAGCCTCTCAAGTAGCTGCGACTACAGGTGCATGCCACTATGCCCGGCTATTTTTTTTTTTTTAGAACATGAGGTCTCACTATGTTGCCCAGGCTAGTCTCGAACTCCTGGGCTCAAGTGATCCTCCACCTTGGTCTCCCAAAGTGCTGGGATTACAGGTGTGAGCCACTTCACCCAGCCCAGTAATGGAGTCTGATGATTCCCACCCTATGTTCATTCCCCTAATTACTTTGATTTCTTACTGTGAGGTTACAATTACTCGTACTTACTTTCAAATAATCTCCATTTGTTTTGGCATTTGAAGGTTTTTTAAAAAGTATTTGTAAGTCCAAATCATAAACCTATTTCATTTTGGATTGCTATTTTTGTATATGTATATGTCAGACATAAACATGCTAAAATAACGTTGGTAGTTATATAAATTGGATACCAGTGGTGATCATTCATCCTCTTCAGGCCCACCTACGGCACTTATTCTTTCCTTATGTGCTTAAAAATAAGAGACCAAGATTTATTATGTGTGGTTCAGATGCTACTCATGTTTATTATTGATACTCAGGTTGAAGACAGAAAGATCAATGCATGTCAGGAGATCGACTGCTATAGCAATGAGCCCTATTTGCAACCCACAGACAAACTGTTTCAAATACAATGAATATTCAGAGTTCACAGGTGTGCTCTAGGAAAACTGTTTGCAGGTGAATACAAAACTGAAAACTCCTCTATTTTGAATTAAAACTAAGAAATTATCATCTAATTCTTAGGATTCTTCTGTGCTTTATTGACTTGCTTAAATACGAGGTCTTGATAACCCTAGTTTTATCTCCCTGAATGAAGATTACATTCCTTTTTAACAATTCAAGTGAAACACATCCAAATCTCCCCTCTCCAGGAAGAACAGTGGTTGAGCTGAACAGCAAAATAAATAAATACATACATACATACATACATACATAAATAAATAAGTAAATAACATTTCTGTGCCTTGGGTTCTGTGTCAGAGATAATTTTAACTAAATCATTAAACTGATATGAAGATTATTAATACCAACTGTAGAAGGTTGAATGGTAGCCCCAAAGACATCAAGGTCTAATACTATAAACCTGTAATTGTTACTTCATTTGGAAAAGGGCCGTTGCAGATGTGATTAAGTTAAGGCTCTTGAGATGAGGAGATAATCCTGGATTATCTGGGTGATCCCCAAATGCCATCACAAGTGTCCTTAGACAAGAGATGTAGGAGATTCGACACACACTAAGAAGAAGTCAGGTGAAGATGGAAGCAGTAGCTGGAGCAATGCGGCCACAAATCAAGGCTCCCTGCCAGTAGCTGCCAGAGGCGAAGAACAGTTTCTCCCCTGGAGCTTCCCAAGGGAGCGCAACCCTGTCAACACCTTGATTTTGGACTTCTGGCCTCCAGAGCTGTAAGAAAATACCAGTTGTTTTAAGCCACCCAGTTTGTGATAATTTGTTACAGCATGCATTGAGAAATGAATGCACCAGTGAATAAAATATTTTTGCAAAAGATGTTCAAATGCAAGATAGCATTAGGGATCAGCGTTAGGATATATTTAAGGGAAATGTGTTCCTGCTTATGGAATAAGCATTTCTAGTATGTTTTTTTCTTCTTCTTTGTTTTAATCAAGATTTCTTTTTTTCTTTTTAAATTATTTTTAATTGACAAATGATAATTGTGAGATACCGGTTCACGCCAGTCAGGATGGTGATTATTAAAAAGTCAAGAAACAATAGATGCTGACGAGGCTGTGGAGAAATAGGAATGCTTTTACACTGTTGGTGGGAATGTAAATTAGTTCAACCATTGTGGAAGACAGTGTAGCGATTCCTCAAGGATCTAGAACCAGAAATACCATTTGGCCCAGCAATCCCATTACTGGGTGTATACCCAAAGGAATATAAATCATTCTACTACAAAGACACATACACACGTATGTTTATTGCAGCACTATTTACAGTAGCAAAGACATAGAACCAACCCAAATGCCCATCCATGGTAGGCTGGATAAAGAAAACGTGGTACATATACACCACGGAATACTATGCAGCCATAAAAAAGAATGAAACTGTGTCCTTTTCAGGGACATGGATGAAGCTGGAAGCCATCATCATCGGCAAACTAACACAGGAACAGAAAACCAAACACCGCATCTTCTCACTTGTAAGTGGGAGTTGAACGATGAGAACACATGGACACAGGGAGGGGAACAACACACAAAGGGCCTGTTGGGGGTGGAGGCAAGGGAAAGGAGAACATAAGGACAAATATCTAATGCACGCAGGGCTTAAAACATAGATGATGGGTAGGTAGGTGCAGCAAACCACCATGGCACATATATACCTATGCAACAAACCAACATGTTCTGTGCATGTATCCCAGAACTTAGAGTAAAAAAAAAAAAATTACATTCCCACCAGCAGTGTACAATGGTTCCATTTTTTCCACATCCTCACCAGCATTTGTTATTGCTTGTCTTGTAGCTATAAGTCATTTTAACTGTGGTGAAGAAAAAACAAAAACTATCAAACCTTTTTTTTTCTTTTTTAATTATTATTATTATTATTATTATTTTTTGAGACAGAGTCTCACTCTTGTTGCCCAGACTGGAGTGCAGTGCATGATCTCTGCTCACTGCAACCTCTGCCTCCCAGGTTCAAGCGATTCTCCTGCCTCAGCTTCTCCAGTAGCTGGGATTACAGGCGCGTGACACCATGCCTAGCTGATTTTTGTATTTTTAGTAAAGACGAGGTTTCCCCATGTTGGCCTGGCTGGTCTTAAACTCCTGACCTCAGGTGATCCACCTGCCTCGGCCTCCCAAAGTGCTGGGATTACAGGCGTGAGCCACTGCACCCCGCCTTTTAATTATTTTTAGTTGACAAACGATAATTGTGTATATTTATTGGGTACAATGTGATTTTTTGATATATGTATACATTAAAAAAAGATTCAATCAAGCTAATTAACACATGCATCACCTCACCAACTTACCATTTTTTTGTTGGAAGAACATTAAAAATCTATTCTTTTAGCAATTTTGAAATATGCAATACATTCTTTGTTAACCGTGGTCACCATGCAGTACAATAGATCACTAAAATGTATTTTTCTAGTCTAATCAAAACTTTGTACACTTTGGTCAACATCTTCCCTTTCCCTACCCCTCTCCTTCCCTGCAGCCTCTGTTTCTACAAGTTCCCTTGCTGAGTTCCCAGACCTAAGCCAGTTTTCACATTCAGAGCTCATGGCTGGAAGAGATGGCCAAAGCCCCATGAGGAAGTAGGCAGCAATGCCATGGCAAAGAAATACCATGATGATTCCTCCAGGACTGTCCCAGAGGGACCTATGGCCATTTACTTGGGTCACTATATGTTGGGGAGGAGGGAATACCCAGACGTTGCAAAGATTGTTGGACACAGGCACTCAGTTGACATGAATACCTCGAGATCTGAAATGTCATCCTGCGTGTGTCCCTTCCCCATCCCACCTTAGAGTCCTGGCTAAAGTAATATGTTTTATATGTGTACAATCAGCCCCTCAGTTGCCACGCATCTACTTAGTGGTCATTTTCTTGGGCCCTGGCAGCTGAAATAACACCTTTGGGTCCGGGGTGTGTGGGGTAGGAGCTATCACATTAGGGAAGGCTAAGTAGGAGCCTCTAAAGCTGCCCCCACCCCAGGACCAAAATAGTAAATCAAAGCACTACTGCATCACAGGGTTTAATGCCTATTAGAGCCTGAAAGGATACAAGGTGGTGGTCCCTCCTATCACGTCTCCATTTGCTCAGCCAGTCTGACGCTTGCAATGATCTGATCGTAGAATATCACAAGCCTAACCGAGCTGCTGCCCTACTACAGCTGCCAAACAGAGCAGTATTGTTGCTAAAGCAGATTGTTAAAACCTCAGGTACATGTTATGTGGCCACTGATTTGGCAAATGTGCTCTTTTCTATTCTGAAGAGCAACAGTTTGTATTCCTGTGGAACAGACAACAGCATTAATTTACTGTCTTGCTTCAGGGCACTGTGAACTTTTCTACCCTCTGTCATCATGTAGTATGAAGAAACCCGGACAGTCTGGACATCCTGTGGGACATTACAGTGATCCATTACATGGGTGACATCCTGCTGACTGGGCAGAACAAACAAGAGGTAGCCAGCATTCGGGAGGACTTGTTAGGACAGGCACCTACCACTTCAGTAAAGTTTTCAGGGGTCCAGTAATCAGAAGTGTGCTGGGATACTTCTTCTAAATTAAAAGATGCATTCTTGCTCTAGCATCTCCTACCACAGAGAAGGAAACACAGTGCCCAGTAGGTCACCTGGACCGAAGCTGTATTCCTAGCACGGAATGTGGCGAGAAAAGACAGATGAAGGCCGGGCGCGGTGGCTCAAGCCTGTAATCCCAGCACTTTGGGAGGCCGAGGCGGGCGGATCACAAGGTCAGGAGATCGAGACCACAGTGAAACCCCGTCTCTACTAAAAAATACAAAAAATTAGCCGGGCGCGGTGGCGGGCGCCTGTAGTCCCAGCTACTCAGGAGGCTGAGGCAGGAGAATGGCGGGAACCCGGGAGGCGGAGCTTGCAGTGAGCCGAGATCGCGCCACTGCACTCCAGCCTGGGCAACAGCGTGAGACTCCGTCTCAAAAAAAAAAAAAAAAAAAAAAGAAAAGACAGATGAGAGAAACTGCAGGGGAAGGAGTTGGAGGGAGATAGCAATGGGGTCTAAGGTTGATTTAAACCCACTACCAAAAAGAATAGGTCCATCATAAGTCTGAAACTAGTAAAATAGTATCTGAGGAGTTCAGAGCACAGACTACAAACAAGAGAATTAAAAATATGCTTGTTTTAAAGGGCTAGTCTTGGAAACACATAGCTTCTGGGGGAGAAAAAGCAAAGCAAAAGAAAAAAAGATGGGAATTTGTCAACACCAAAAACTGCATACACTCTTACCTTTTGAACTACAAGTCCCATTTCTAGGAATCTACTCTTCGGATATACCTCCAACAATGTGAAAATACATATGCACAAGGTTATTCACTGCTAACCACAAAGACTTACAGTGTGGTAGGCATGAGACAGGAATATTTTCACCTTGCATTCATCTGCTAAACTGACCAATCTATAAACCAAGCTTGGGCTCTTTCCTCTTCTTCCATCTGGTTGTACAAAACCCCCCATGAGGCCATAGGTGTGAGCCTGAGGTAGGGAGCTGGGGTAACCACTGTGGGTGATATAGGGTTTGGGCAACTTGCTCATTGATTGTTAATTGCAAGATATTAGAGACAGCCTAAATGCCTATGCACGGGAAAGTGGTTGAATAACATCCCCTGAGTGAAGTACTATGCAGCTGTAAGAACAAGGAAGTGCTCTATGGCCTGTTACAGAGTGAAACTAGCATAACTAGCAAATATCCCATGTCTAGGATGTATTAAGTGGAAAAAAAAAGCACAAAAAGAGCATAATATTCTACCCTTCAATTAAAAATGAGCATTATACAGCTTAGGCAACATGGGGAGACCTGTCTCTGCAAAAAATTAAAAAGTTAGCCTGGTGTGGTGGCACACCCCTGTGGTTCCATCTACTCAGGGGGCCGAGACAGCAGGAATACTTGAGCTCAGGAGGTTAAGGCTGCAGTGAGCTGTGTTCATGTGACTACACTCCAGCCAGGCAACCTTGTCTCAAAAACAAAAGTGCATTATATAAGAAAATATACATACATCTGCTCATTTGTGCCAAAGAGTAAATTAGGAGCTGAAATTGGTTACCTACAGGTGTTGGGTGATAACAGAGGGGAAATAACAGTATTGCTGAGAATGGGGTCACAGGAATTGGGAGAGATACTTTGCAAACCATGTTCATACTTAGAACCATGCTAGTTTTCACTCTTAGAGCCATGTTAATGCTTCACAAACTCCCAAAATAAGTGGTTAAAACAATGGGGATGGGACACAATGAAATGCTAAACGTAATAAATGAATTTACTATAATTGTATTATGAATGGATTACATAACCACACTGAAGGGGTGGGAGAGAAAAGCATTAGCCAAAGTTACTTTGGAAAATAGTATTTTGATTGTATATTGTGAAGGAAAAGGCAAAATGAACTAGACACAAATATTGTACTCCAGTTTCCTATCTGTTTTTCACAGGGGTATGCAAGAATGAGACTCCTTCATATGCATATTATGATTCAGCAGATCAGTAAATTTATGGAAGGTGATGAGACTCAAACGTTATTAAGAACATCGTAAGGAAGAGAAACTATATTTCCAATTCATTTAGTGGAAGTGGATCATCGTAAAGGTCTTCATCCTCATGGTCTTTACGTTGAGTGGGCTGAGGAGGAAGACAAGGGAGGAGTTGGTCTTGCTGACTCAGGGGTGGCAGAGGTGGGAGAAAATTCCCGTATAAATGGACCCACACAGTTCAAACCCATGTTGTTCGAGAATTAACTGTCATTCAAAATAAAAATTAGAAAACCATAAATGTATGTTGAGCAGCTTCTGTGTCTCAGGCCCTGTTGCAGATGCTAGAGATATGCCAGTGAACAGCATGAGGCATGAGGCCCCTGCTCTCATGGGGTTTACATTAAGTCATAAGTCTCATGCTAATCACTCACCATTTGTAATAAAGACAATGAGAATATTACCCTGTACAGATTGAATTATTCTGACTGAAGGTTTACATAATTTATAGTGACACTTGGCTTCTGTCTTAATGATGTCACAAAAGAAAATGTAGAATCAGGGACCAGACATTGTTTACCACACTGCTGAACAGCTCTGGAATTTATATACTCATTTCCAAAAGTACGTAGTTACTAAGTCTTCTTGGTGGGCACAATCTAATTTCAGCTTAATGCATTTTTTCTGAACTTGAACCATGCTGATAAGATTGATGTGTGATAAGCCACACCTGATAATTGCCCTTTATATGTAAGTCTAGAAACTTCAAGAATGAGCCATACACATTTAATTAAATCTATGACTTGTATCTGAATTGTGATTTCATTTCCATTATTTAGCTTTACAATTCTTCAAAATCCACAATTCTATTGATCTTTGACCAGATTAAAAATAGGAACAATGAGAGTTGCCATGGCCATGGGCTCAGTTTGTTTGTCCCAGCTGTGTATGATCACTTTCCCCTGCGGGGAAACTGGGCGAGGGGTGAGCCTGGTGGTTCAGTCCTCTGGAGACCTGATGTGTGTTGGGCTTTTTCTTTTTGCCAGCACGCTCTGGCATTGGCAAACAAATCATTTAGAGGGAGCTGAGAAGAGATAAACGGAATCTGAGGAAAGTAGACGATGTGTGAGTTTTCCAAGGGTTCAAGAATGTTTATGACAGCTGTCAGGTCAATACTATGTTGTGAGCCACTAAGGTGGATACTTTAAGTCTTCAGGGTTTTCTCATTCCAAAAAAGAGCCTAGCTGCAAAAGAGTGGCTTCTGCAACACAGTAAGGCAACCCTGGAGGAAGTCGGAATGGGGATAACTGAGCCATCCATGTCATTAACCATGGCCTCCTTTCCTACCCACCTCTCTGGCCACTTTTCTTCCACCCAAGCTAACTCATTCTACTTAATGAGATATTTGAAAGCTGCAGTTTCCCAAGAAGCAGTACGAGGCTCTGGTCATTTCTCTGTCTGTATTAGGTGACCTCCTACATGCCCGTGACCATTCATGTTCAAGACTTGGAGGTTCAGTTTTCAGCGCAGAGCTGCTGCTCCTGAGTTCCCACCAGAACATTCTATTGCTTATTTTTTTTTTTGATGGAGTCTTGCTCTGTCACCAGGCTGGAGTGCAGTGGTGTGATCTCGGCTCACTGCAACCTCCGACTCCCTGGTTCAAGTGATTCTCCTGCCTCAGCCTCCTGAGTAGCTGGGATTACAGGCACGTGCCACCACGCCCAGCTAATTTTTGTATTTTTAGTAGAGACAGGGTTTCACCATGTTGGCCAGGTTGGTCTTGATTTCCTGACGTCGTGATCCACCTGCCACAGCCTCCCAAAGTGCTGGGATTACAGGCGTGATCCACCGCGCCCAGCCAAGAACATTCTATTGCTTATTTGACGTTTCCTCATGAATATCTCAAAGGCATCTTACATCAAACTGGCTTAGTGATCTTTCCTTCCCTGCACCCCAACATCAGAATCTGGTCCTCTGTCTCTGTGACTGGTACCATCATTCATTCACCTGCACACACCAGAAGAAGGGGAGTGATTTCTCAGTTTCTCACTTTCTCTTACTACCCCTGTATCTAATCAATAGCTGCTTGGTTATTGATTCTACCACCTAAATATCTCTCAAATCTGTTCGTATTTTCTCCATCCCACTGTGTCTACCTTAGCCCAAACTACCATTCTCTGCAATACCATCCTCTGTAACACCATCTTCTGTCTTCTGAATTATAGCACTAATCTAAACAGTTCTCCCCATTTTCCCTCCTACTCCCTCTAATCCAATCACCACATTGTAGTCAAGAGAACTTTTAAGAATTGCTCATAATGACTCTATTGTTTAAACCCTTTGATGGTTTCCTATTTTCTTATGATAAAGACTCAAATACTTAATATGGCCTAAAACAATCTGCATAATCTGGTTTTTCAGCCTCATCTCCTGCTACTCACTACCCACTTTATTCATCGTAACACACCAGCCTTTCTTCTACAATTTGCAATGAGCCACGCTCATGTCAACCTGGCCTTTGCATATGCTGTTCCCCTTTCCTGGATATCCAGATATCCTTCAGGAGATACTTCTTATTACTCCCTGAAGGAGATAATCTTCAAACCTTCAACTCAGTTCCCACAGGTAACTCTCCCAGTACCCTAGACCTCTCATTCCTAGTGTTTACCACAATTCAAATAAAATAATTGTATAGTTATTTCACATTTGTCTCTCACTCTTGAATGTAATCCTATAAGGGTAGGAACGATGTCTATCAGTTCATGACTAATCACCAGTACCTGCCACAGTGCTGGGCACACAGCAGCAAATTAACATTTAATATTAATAAGGTAACAGTGCTGGAATCAGGCACTCTTATAAACTCTTCATGTGTAGGAACTCATTGAATCCTGGTAACAAACCTAGAATGTAGGTATTCTTCTTCTCATTTTACAGATATAAAACAGGCACAGAGAGGTGAAGTAAGCTGCCAATATCACACAGTGGAAAATGGAACTTGAGCCTAGCAGTCTAGATTCAAAGCCTGTACTTTTACTTTACTGCCTCAATATTTATTGAAAGCATGCCTGTTTAAATGTTCACTGAAGTGAATTACTCAGAGAATTGCTCCTAAACAAATTCATAATGATAGAGCACCTCTACTGTAAAGTTTAACATGTTTAACTACGGAGAAGGAGAGGGGTATAAGTACTTTGATACCATCCATACTGGAAACTTAAAATCTTTGCCAAGCCCATAAGAGATAACCTGTCCAAAGGTGAATACTACTAGATTCAAATAGGTTGAAATAATATTCAAGGCCTTTGTACTTCTTAGGCTCATGAAAATTTGATTGCTTGATATGCTTGAGTATATATATATATATATATATATATATACACACACACGCACACACACACACACACACATATATATACACACACACATATATATATTTGCTAATACTTTAAGGCCTTTCTGTGCTGCATTAACCAATCTAAAAAGAGCAAACAAAATGAACATAGGTACCATGGTTCATTATTCCTAGCTTAAATGTTAAACAATGGATAAGTCAATTACATTTTAAATTGTTGCCTTGACCACTGTGGGTTGTCATTTTATTGTGGCTTTGGGAAGAGCAAAAATGCACAGAATAGAACATTGGGCAACTTCCCCTGCCCACAGTTGAGCTCTATTACTAAGATGAGATGCTGTCATCTGTGTTTTCATTTCCATATTTAACAACAAAAGTGGCACTTGCCAACTGTTATAAAGTTGTTCTGAGTAGGGCGTGATGATGTTTGTAAAGTTTGTAGTGCTGGAAGAGAGGTACTAATAAACACCAAAGCACAAACCACTTAAATAGTGCACTATTTGATGTGAAGCAGATGATTCAAAATGACTCAGTGATGATTAATCTAATGCTCTTAAATACAAATAGGGGATTCATCCCAAGATGTTTCACATATTCTTAGAATATCAGAATTTTAAATTCTTATATATTTTAAGACTACACCTACAGGATTTTGAAGCAATATTGAGAACTGAACAAACAGTTGATTCCAATGATAGATGACTCAAATGGGCAGAGATTTCTTAATAATACAGACTGGGAAACTAGAATACATCCAATTCAGGCTTCCCATTAAATCTATAGTGAATGGGTGATCACTCATCCTCCTGTAGGGGAGTTACTGGGAATGTCCTCCGCATGCTATTCTGCTGGTTGACTGTTTGCACATGGTGGATTCCCAAAAGCTTTCTGGTAAGAGAAGTGTCCCTCCAGCTATGGAGGGACCAGATCAGCCTAGGCTAGCTGGCCCGTGGAGGAGAGTTCTTAGGCTGGCAAAAAACTGGAGTTTGTGAGGGCCTTTAGGGTTGTCAATTCACAACTAAACCTATATGGGACACTATCCTTTGGACTGATTGTCAATTTTAGCTAATTTTTTCTTTCTTAAACAAAAACAAAAATAACTTGAACCCCTATTTTAATAAACATACAATTTTTTTGTATTCTACCCTAATGACAATCGACATTTCAAAATAAATTTTGTGAAGAGAAAGAAATCACAGTAAAGGTAAATTTAGAATATGCTTCAAACTACTTAAGCACTGTATCCTCCTGCGTCTGGAGTTGATTTCTTCCAGTGGGTTCCTGGTCTCGCTGACTTCAAAAATGAAGCCCTGGACCTTCGCGGTGAATGTTAGAGCTCTTAAAGATGGCACAAACCCAGGTCAGGCATGGTGGCTCATGCCTGTAATCCCAACACTTTGGGAGGCCCAGGCAGGTGGATCACGAGGTCAGGAGATAGAGACCATCCTGGTTAACACGGTGAAACCCCTTCTCTACTAAAAATATAAAAAAATTAGCCAGGTGTGGTGGCGGGCCCCTGTAGTCCCAGCTACTTGGGAGGCTTTGGCAGGAGAATGGCGTGAACCTGGGAGGTGGAGCTTGCAGTGAGCTGAGATTGCGCCACTGCACTCTAGCCTGGGCAACAGAGCGAGACTCCATCTCAAAAAAAAAAAAAAAAAAAAAAAGATGGCACAAACCCAAAGAGTGAGCAGCAGCAAAATTTATTGTGAAGAGCAAAAGAACAAAGCTTCTACAACTTAGAAAGGGACCCAAGCAGGCGGCCCCTGCAGGCTGGGGTGTACAGTTTTTATTCCCTTATTTGTCCCCGCCCATGTCCTGCTGATTGGTCCACTTTACAGAGTGCTGATTGGTCCATTTTACAAACCTATAGCTAGCTACAGACCACTGATTGGTGCATTTTACAAAACTCTAGCTAGCTACAGAATGCTGATTGGTGCATTTCACAATCCTCTTGTAAGACAGAAAAGTTCTCTAAGTCCCCACCGGACCCAGAAGTATGGCTGGCTTCACCTCTCACTCCAAGGAACCACATGGCTGAAGACACATTCCTCCTGGGTGGCACGATCTTCTGTGAATGCCAGGCTAGCGATTCCAGCAGGCTAACGATTCCAGCGATTCCTCTGATACCTGGATCCCACATGAAAACTTGGACTTGGTGCCTACATCTAGACTGCTGTTTCGTCTCATTTATTTTCTAGACAAACTGTGCTGCTCCACAGCGTTAGCATCAATATGTCTTTTGTTTCGTGGAGCTTCCTAGGGATTTAAATTCAAACCGTATCATAAAATACAATAAAGGTTTATTTACAGCACATTGGTTTCATTTGACGTTCCTGTACCAGACTACCGTGGCAATCGGCTAAAGTTTTGTCAACAAGTTTGCTGCTGGGATTTTTCTCATTTGGTTCAGTTTACTACCGCCTATCATAAGTGATGCAGATGGGTTTCGTTTCTAACATGTGAACGTGACAACTGTTTTGGTTTGGATCCATCATTAATCAAAACTGAAGAAGGTTATTGGGTTCGATGGTGTAGATTTGGACTTTTATTTCTAGCTTCTGTGTGCTTTGTCATATTTCCCCTTGCTTCCTAGACGAGATGTGTTTCCTTATCTGATTTTGCATCACTGGAGACAACTCAGGAACCAGGAGAGGCTGGATTGGATACCACAAGGAATGCAGCCCTGCCAACAGAGGGACGGATAGAATTAGAGCAAACGGACACATCCCCCCAGCCTGTTCTCCACAGGGCAGATTTTATTAGTATATTTCTAACATATGGGCCTCGTTTCAGTCTTCAAAAGTTTTTTTTCTAGCGCAAACTAGACGCGCTCTGAGCCAAAATTAGCGTCCGCGAACCCCACCCCATTCGCCTCCAACGGACCTAGCTCGCCTTTCCGCCCACAAACAGCCGTTACTACAGTTCCCAGCAAGCACCGCGCAGGGCCGCAAAGGGCCAGGCCCTCGGCGAATGCCCCGCCCCGCAGAAGGCATGCCGGGAGTTGTAGTGAGTGGGCGCTTCCCCACTGCTTCTTGTCCCTTCCACTGGGCATTCCCACTTGGAAGACTGTTAAGCGCTGCCAGAGCAGTTTCTCTAGTTCCGTATTCGCAGCTCAAGGTGACAGAGGACTGCGCCGCCAGCCCTGCGCTGCGCATCGCGTCGGCCCCGCGGACCTTTGCCCCGCCTCCCTCCACACCCGTTCCCTTGACAGCTGGGCTGCGCACGGGGCCGCGGCAAGCCGCGAGCGCGCAGGCGCAGCAGCCCCGCGCCGCGCTAGGCCGGCCTGGAGGGCGGGACGAGCGCTAGTGGCTCCTGGCCGCCGGGGCGCGCACGTAGGCACGCAGAGGCCGTCACGTGGGGCGCCGAGGATCGCAGTGCGCGTGGCCGTGGCGGCTGGTGTGGGGTTGAGTCAGTTGTGAGACCCGGAGCTGGTGACCCAGCGGGTGGCCCACCGAACCGGCGACACAGCGACAGGCGTCAGGGCTCGGGAGCTGCGAGCCTGGCCTCGTCTTAGAGCTCGGCCGAGCCGCCGTCGACCCCCGCCCCCAGTCAGCAAACCGCCGCCGCGGGCGCGCCCCCGCTCTGCGCTGTCTCTCCGATGGCGTCCGCCTCAGGGGCCATGGCGAAGCACGAGCAGATCCTGGTCCTCGACCCGCCCACAGACCTCAAATTCAAAGGTAGGCAGGACGGGGACACCCCAGGGCTGGCTGGGGCGCGCGGAGGGCTGGCGGGCGGCGGGGGGCGCGGAGGACAACTCGGCCGCCCCGGCCAGAGGGAGCGCCCCCTCCCCCACGCCCCGGCGCCTGCCCTCTCCCGGCTGCTGCCTCGCCGCCGCCTCGGCCGGCCTGCCCCTTGCTCCGGCCCGCTTCGTCCCCTCCCGCCCGCCCGCGCTGCGGTGCGCGCGCCGGCCGGGGCGAGGCGGACGGGAGCCGGGCCCTGGCGCGGCCGCCGCCGCCGCCATCTTGCGGTCCCGCGGGGGCGCCTCCTGGGTGTCCGGTCCCGCCCGAGCCGCCGTCCGCCCGGGCCCGCGTCCCTGGTCCCCGAGGCCGACGGCGTGCTCCGGCGGGGCGTGGGCGGGTGGGCATCGGCGGGCGTGCGCTCTGGGCTGCGGCGGGGAGTGGGCTCTGGAGGTGGCGCAAGCTGCGTCCGTCGCCCGCTCCCGGCTGTCAGCGGCGCGGGGAGGCCAGGGCGCGGCGCGGGACCCCTCGGGAGTGAGACCGCCCCTCGGCCCCTGCCCCGGCCCGGGCAGAGCTGGGAGCAGCCGGCCCTCGGGCTCCGCGGAGCGCGTCGTTTCTCACCTTTCCGCCCGGCTTAGAACTCGGCCGTCAGGTGTAGGGCGCGCCGGGGAGGCGGAGAAGCCCTGGAGGTGCCTGGCGAGGGCTGCCCGGTGCTGTTGGCACGGACCCAGGCGCGTGCGGGCAGCAGCGATGCGTCAGCTGCGAGCGGAGAGTTGTAGGTTCATAGTAAGCGGGGCTTCCTGCCTTCCACGACATTTCAGTGTGCCACCCGCGTGCTTTTATTTAGCCCTTCGGTTGCGCTCCTCTGCTGAGAAACCTTCAGTGCGTGTGACTTTTGCTTTTACGTTTGCGGTTGCCGACAGATCCTGAGAGGCCTGATAAGGTGTGACCCAGCTCTGGAGCTTTGTAGGTTTTTATTTTGTAGCGCTGCCTGTGGTAAGTTTTTAGTCTGACTTGGTGATCCTGGAAGAATCCCAGGGGCTGTTTGGTGCCTTTCCTTAGTCGATATGTGTTGTACTTTAGGAAAGAGAGTAAAACTGTACAGATTTTTTTTTTTCTTCTGTATTCTTAAGGAATACTGAAAGAGTGTGAACATCTGATAGAAAGTAGGTTTCTTCCTATCTTAAGTGTAAAGTGAGGCCCGTTTTGGAAGTCTATGTCTTGTATTTCAGTTGTTGAATGAGAACAATTTTTGTGAGGTGCATAGCAATTCTAGTGCTAAAAGAAAAAGTTAAATCCTTTATTGTTGTGTGAGGTTGAGTCCAAGAGAAGACCAACTACATTATTTCCATAGGAAAAACTTCAGTTTTAGGAATTTAAAATATATTCTGGAATTATGAGATTAATATTGCGTAACTACATTGCAAGCTTTTTAGTGCATTTACAAATTTCTTTGAATAGAAGTAAGTGTAAGCGAGCTACTTGTTGGGTAAGGATTTGGTTTTAAGACAAGGTGCAGTGAATGTATTTTATTGCAAGTTTATGTAAGTTGTGTGATTTTTTTACGTAGTTTTAGCTGGGGGAAAACCTTTGAGGAATTATGAAAAGTCCTAACTCAGCCATTATCTCGAGATAATTTAATGTAAGCCTGTATGATGTGTTTTTTAATATTTCGTTTTTATCTTTTGATTGGCCGTGTTTACAGTGAACATTTCCTCTACTGGATAACTGTGTAAGTTGCCATGAGGGACTTATAAGTATGTGTAAGTTGCCATTAGGACAGTTTTAGGCCAGGAAATGTCCACAGTTTGAAGTTTTTTCTCCTTAGGGAAGTTGTTATGTTGCTATAGTAAGAGACTAATAATAGTGGAGAAGCAGGTTTAAAAAAACAAGCAAAAACCCTACACAGTGACTTACTCTCATATTTCCTTTTTTGGGGGTATTGGAGAATTACAGCTATGATTATAGAACACGTTGTTCTTGTGTTGCCAGTAAAAATGATAAGACTAGCCAGGGAAACAGAAAAGGTATATAGATGGTATAACAGAGACTCAACCCTGTCTGAGGAAAGAAGCCTTCTCTACGTGCCCCATCCCTCCCTTAGGAAATTTTTAAGGAAAAGGCTCGTTTTTCATTTCAGGGGAGGTTTAGGCCAAGAGAGTGGTTGAGTAAACACACTGCTGTGAGAGAATGCCTGGTACTTAAATGCCCAATAGTTTGTTGTGTGTTTCAGTTTAAAGACGGAGATAATGGGGGGGATTGGGAGGTGACATTTGGTGTCTGGTTCCTTAATATTATTTTTTTAGTCAAAGGTAAATTGTTTGCTTGATGGAAACCTTTGTGTATTTAAGTGCACAGCTCAACACTGAGGAGACTCATTTAGAATCTACAGTCTACTTGTGCTTAGTTTGTGATAGAAAAAAATCGTTTAACTGACTTATCCTAAATCATTCAAAACTTTCTTTTTAAGTGAAGGACTTTAAAAAGACAGTTTTGCAGAATTCCTTGTCATCTTCTGGTAGGTTTATTTTAGTTATTTTGATTCTGAGTTTGAGATGGTTTCTCCAGGAGTGACTCAGGTAATCATTCTGAGAGTGGATGGTTTTTCTTTTATACACCCAACACAACCATCTTGAAGATGAATTAACAGCATTTTGCAGAATTTTGCAAAAGCAGATACCAACTAGTTCAGTACTACATTTTTCTGTATACCTAGTATTAAAAAAAAAGTTTTATATAATCATTAACATACAAAAGTGCATTTATGATGATGTAATAAATTCTGAAGTAGATCTCTTGTGTTGATAAAGAAAAAGAAGTAGACACCGCTTTACTTCAAATTCTGTTTAAACCTTGGAAGTAATTTTACCTGGATTTCAGATTTGAAAGTTGGTATTTTATGTGAAAGATTTTTTTTGTCTTTAAAATTTTTTACATGATAAAATTCCGTTTGTAAGTATTACACATTTTATTTTTCTAACTATAGCAGTTTTTTTGTTTTTTATTTTTTGAGATGGAGTCTTGCTCTGTTGCAGTGGCTTGATCTGGGCTCACTACAGCCTCTGCCTCCTGGTTCAAGCATTTCTCCTGCCTCAGCCTCCAGAGTAGCCGGAACTACAGGCATGCACTACCATGCCCAGCTAATTTTGAATTTTTTTAGAGACGGAGTTTTGCCAGGCTGGCCTCGAACTCCTGACCTCAGGTGATCCACCTGCCTCGGCCTCCCAAAAGTGCTGGGATTACAGGCGTGAACCATCACACCTGACCCCTATTAGCAGTTTTGTAGGGAAGTTTGAAGAAGAAAGTTTATAAAATGCTAAAATAAATTTCAAATATATTTTTCTTAATGATCAGAGAGGAAAATAAACCAAAATCCTTGTGTTGAGAGTGGCCCATAACGATAAATCAACAAAGAAAATTAAGCGCTCTGAAGGATCAAGGAACGTGTGGTGTCGACATCAGCTAGTGCATCTTTGCGTAGAAGCATATTATTAAGAAGCAGCACGGGGGAAAATTAGAGAATACTCGTCCTCTGGATGGGTATTTAGCACATTTTTAGGTGTTTCCAGTCAGCTCTTCTTGTTTCCTAGTGGCCATACGAAGTGCTTGGGGTAATATCCCCAACTCCTCTAAAGACAAGAATGTAATCTTTAATCGTATTTCTCCATTCCTTAGTTTTAAGATAACTCTCAATTGCTCACAGAATAAAAGTCAGATTTTTTTTTCAGTAGGACATACGATCTCTTCCATGATGTGCCGCTTCCTCTTGTTAGTTAACACCTGTTAATCTGTACACATCCATACTTTCTTCCCTGAGAAAGAAAATCTCTGCTCATACCCAAGGTTCGTTGTTCCTCTGTTTTTGCTGGCTAAGGTAAAATTCCTTATGACTCAGACCATGTTCCATGAGATGTTTGCCCGCAGATTTTCAATCACTGGCTGCATTGTTTTAACATATAAATACCCCAGAGTCTTTCATTTTAAAAACAAATAGACATGTACATCTTTGACCATAACTCCTTCTAGTATATGTCTCTCCCTTTCCTTCATTTCCTTTGCATTCAGACTTTTTGAAAAATAGTCCATATTAATTGTTTTTCCAGTTATTCACTTTTTATTCTCTCCTTAGTCCACGGCACTTTTATCCTCACTACTTACTGCTAACTTAATCATTTCCAGTTTTTATCTCTCTTGACCTCCCCCTGGCTCTTGACATTACTGACAGTTTCTCTAAAAAAACCCTCAATTCTTCTGGCTTCTAGAATACCATTGTCTTCTCATTTTCTTCTTTGCTCCATTTATTGTCTTATTTGTGGCATTTTTCTCAAATGCTCATGTTTCTGAGATTCTGATTTGGTTTCATTTATCTCACTCTGTGAACTTTGTTCATTTCATTGTTTTGAGGTTTTCTCTTTATCTTCCTTGCTCTTTGCTGGTATTGCTACACCCCCAAATCTGTTTTAATTCACATTTTACAGTCAAGAGCACATACTCAACTTACTATTTAGATTTGAATGTTGCAGATATTCTAAACTCAAAATATCTCAAATTTTTTACTACCCAAGCCCACTCGTCTTCCCATATTTTTTATTTTTATTTTTTTCAGACAGGGTCTTGCTCAGTTACTCAACCTGGAGTGCAGTGGCATGCACGTTCTTGGCTCACTGCAGCCGTGATCTCCTGGGCTCAAGTGATCCTCCTGAATAACTAGGACTATAGGTGTATGCTACCACTCCCAGCTAATTTTTTACGTACATATGGGGGTCTCGCTATGTTGCCCAGGCTGATCTCGAACTCCTGACCTCCTCCTCCTGCTTCAGCCTCCTAAAGTGCTGGGATTACAGGCCTGAGCCATTGCACTTGGCTTTATTTTTATTTTTTAGTGGCATCATGATTACTCACACCAGAAACAATATGCATATCTAATAATTAAAATCCTGTGTTTGCTTTTGACATAATCCCTTTGACATAATCCCTTTAATGCATTTCTACTCCAAATTCATTTATTTTTAAAATTCATTCAATTTTGGATCTAATATGATTAGATTTGAGTATCACTACATGTCAGGTATGATGAATAAATATTAGAACTACAGTTGTGAGTGAAACACAAGCCATGTTTTCATGGGACAGTTCTAAGAAGAGAGATAGATACTAATCAAATAATCAGAAGAATAAAGTATACCCCTGAAGAGATATATAGTGCTATGAGAATGTAAAATAAGGGTCTTTGATCAGGCTGTCACAGTTGAACTAAGATTCCAACAATGAGTAAAAGTTATCCTGGTGAAGAAGAAAGGAAAATGCATGTTCAAATATCCTGTAGCAGGAGGGACCGTGAAACATCTACCGTACTGAAAGACGTTGGTGTGGCAGTGGTGAAAATAGCCAAGATGAAGGTAGTGCTGGTTTAGTAGGTCAAGTTAGGAGTTTTGTTTTTATCCTAAGCCACTAGGGTTTTTAAGTGAGGGGAGGAGCAGTAAAGGTGAAGGGAATGGAGTAACATCACATTTGCATTAAAAAATAATTCTGGTAGCAAAGTAAAATTATACTAGAGGGGAGAAAGAGATGAATTAGGCAGCTGCAGCAGTCCTGGCAAGTGTTGACCCCTTGGACTGAGGTCATGGTGTTGGAGGTGATGAAAAGTTAGGTTAAATCAGTGAGACTTGGTCTCTGTGCACTGAGAGAAAAGGGTATGAATGAGATTTCTGCTTATATAACTGGGGAAATGGTGCTATTTGTTTAAGAAACGGTGGATGTCTGGATGAGGATGAAATGCATCTTGTTTGGGGGTGTGTGAGAGAGGTGTAGGAGGAAGATCATGATCTCTTTGGGTATGGTAGATACCTTTAGGTCTTTCAGGATTATTAACAAGAAAGTGGATTTGGTTAAATGGGTGTGTTACTTAAGGAAAGGTCTGGGCTTTGGATAATTTCCTTACTTCAGGTGATTACCTTTTATATTTACTAGTCAGCAGACATCTCCTTTTTTTTTTTTTTTTTTTCTTAAAATGGAGTCTCGCTTTGTTACCCAGGCAGTCTCGGCTCACTGCAACCTTCACCTCCCGAGTTCAAGCGGTGCACCTACCTCAGCCTCCCGAGTAGCTGGGATTACAGGCATGCACCTCCATGCCTGACTAATTTTTGTATTTTTAGTAGAGACGGGGTTTTGCCATGTTGGCCAGGCTGGTCTCCCTGACCTCAGGTTATCCACTCGCCTCTGCCTCCCAGAGTGCTGGGATTACAGGTGTGAGCCATCATGTCCAGCCTCCTTTTCTTTACTGTCAGCTCTTTACCCTGTCCTCCACACTGCTGCTAGAACTATGCTTTGAAGAAAGGAGGCTGTTACTGTTAGTCCCTTGGTTAAAGAACTCTAAATGTTTTCCCATTATGTACTTGAAAAATCCAAAATCCATTGCTTACCTCTCCAGCCTCAATGTCTGCTGTTTTTCTTCTGTCCATAACTTTGGCTATATGAACCATTTTCCCAAACACTCCAGGCCACTGCAATGCTTTGCACAGGCTCTGCTCAGAATATTGTCCTCCCTCATGTCTGTCAGCCTGGCAGCCTCTTATTTTAAGAATCACTTCCTCTTGAAAAGTCGTTGATACTTCTACCAGTCCAAGTTGGTCAGAGCCTTCATGCCACTGTTGAAGCTTGTGCTTACCTGTAATGGTAGTTTCACATTAGATGGTAGCTATGCTTACATATTCTCCCCTCCCAAACTATACCATGAACTCTTGAGTATATAGCTGTTTATGTTTGTAGTAACAAGATCTGGCATCATAAAATGATTGCCCTATAAGTGTTGATTGAATTAATAAGACTCAAATGATTTCTCCAGTAATTTTTATTTTTTAGTCTTGGATCTTGACTCAGTTGGAGTTTTCACCTGCCTTTGCAGGTAATAGTGTTTTCAAAATTTTGTACTTCCAGAAAAGGGGTGGTAGGGTATTTTGTAAAGAGCTGACTAACCTTTACTAAAGGTAGGTTGTTTCATGTTTGTGCTTTTTTCATTTGTAAAGTGAGAGGTAGGACTAGGTGATTTCTTGGGTGTTCTGTCTTTAAAAGTTTGTGTGAATATATACAATTGAGTACAAAAAGAAAACGCTATTTTTCTGTGAAGTGGAAAAATGCATATAAAGAATAGGGAAAATTATACTTTTAATCCTTTAAAAATATTTTATTGTGTGTATTTGAGGTATACATATAACATGTTATGGGATACATACAGATAGTAAAATGGTTACTTTAGTGAAGCAAATTGACATATCCATCATCTCAACGTAGTTTCTTTTTATCTTACCTTTACTGAACGTGTAGTGAAATCATCTTTGCCTTTCAGACGTGGAAATTAATATAGGATGGATCTTGCTTTCTTTTGATCATAAAGTTAGTTTTGGGAGAAAATTAAATGTGAGAGAGGACTGTTAACTTGCAAATATTTGTTTACTGGCTTAATTCATTTTATAATGGAAATATGACTCAAATTAAGTTTTAAACATTTGAAAACTTTCAAACATTGATGAGCACCTTATAAACCTCAATATGCCTTAATTTAGTAAATTAAATTTAAATATAAATTTAATAAAATTAACATTTTTACCATAATCATACTTGTTTATTTATATGTTTTTGTTTGCCTCCGTGTTTGTATTTTTTCACAGCGGTCTTGCTCTTGACACCAGGCTGAAGTGCAGTGGTGCTATCATAGCTCACTGCAGCCTTGAACTCCAGGGCCCAAGCGATCCTTCTGAGTAACTGGGACTACAGGTGCATGCCACTGTGCCCAGCTAATTATATTTTAATTTTTGTAGAGACAGTCTTGCTATTTTGCCCAGGGTGATCTTGAACTCCTGGTCTCAAGCGATCCCCCTGCCTCAGCCTCCCAAAGTGCTGGAATTACAGGCATGAGCCACCATACCTGGCCTGCCTCAGTATTTTTAAAACAAATCCTGGATAATAGCATAACATTTCATCCCTAGATACTTGAGTTTGCATTTCTAACCAAAAAAGGACATTTTCTTTGCATAATCATGATACCGTTAACACATAATAAAATTAACAGTAATTCTTTAATATCCTCTAATATTTAGTCTATTACAAAGAACAAAATCACGCTTAAGAGTTTATTAATAAGCAATCTCAATGGCATAGGAAATCAGGTATACCTGGCCTAACAGGAAGAGGCTGTTTATAATCTAGATTCAAGACCAGCCAATATATATGCTGGTGACTGACCAGTCAAAATTTTGATGCCTTACCTTGGAACACAACTATAGATAGATGGTATAGGTTTTAGACCTTCAAGGTCAAATGACTTGGGAGACAAAACAGTGGCTAATTTGGAACAGTGGCAAGCAGAAGCAACTAATTGAGAGAAAAAAGGCAGAAAAATGTAGGCAGAGAGGTCTTAATGATCCCAGGAATTAGTTTCTCTTGAATGCAGCGTCTTCTGTGATGCCAGTTATACTTCATTTCCTGTGCCATTGAATTGCTTACATCTTTGTAATGAACTCTTCAGTATGGGTTTTTTTTTAAATAATAAAAATTCTTTGCTTAAATGAGGTTGGATTTGATATTTTCTGAAGACATTTGTAACATTATAATTTAACATTTCACTTTATAAAAAATAAATTCTGTAATTAGTTATACATATTGCACTTTGTAATTGTTATTCTGTAACACATATTTCACTTTATAAAAACAGTCTAAACTGATGTCTTAAATGTTTATAAAAGAAATCTCCACATCATTTGTGTTGACTTATGCATCATTAATGTACCATAGCATGCTTAGCTGCTTTTCTCTGGTGTTTGGATGTTCTTTATAACTAGTTATCACGAATGTTTGATACTGTTCTGAAAATTCAGATTTAAAGGAGTGAGAAGTTTAGTTACATATCTTTCAGCCTTTTAAGGAAATGATTAGATTGAATTACCATTAAAAAGTAAGAATGTTAATTAAAAAAGAATTGTTGCTGTGAGAGGACTTTTAAACGTACATTTATTGTATAACTTGACAAACTTCTCATGGGCCTATGTTTTGACAGGTCTTTTGTAGGTGTATGTTTCATGTATGTGTATATATGTGTGAAGTGTATATGAATATGTATATAATTTTAATTCTTGAATGACATGTAGTGACTGTCATACTTTAAAGATATAGGGTGCCTTTGAATCATACAGTGTGTTTCCTGTTTAGTTTTTCTTGTGAAAATTTTTTATTTTTTAAAGCCTGTAAGGCAAGAATCTCTTGGTTTTGTTTTCTGAGTACTGTTCCCACTGAGAGAAACCTTACTAACAACAGATCCCCAAAAAATCTGTGGTTCTGAATTTTTTCAGCTTTTTTCTTCCAGGATTTTACAAATAAGACGATTTATAAGCAATTAAGCTACTATGGGTGCATGTTTAAAAGTCCCTTCTTATATAAAATCAATGCTAAATGTAGAAAATGAAAGAAGTATAGATATAAAGCCGATAAAAATTACTCAGTCTCACAAAATAACGACTGTTAACATTTTGATAAACTTTTTATAACTATGCTGTGTATAACTCTATGTATCTATATCTTGTATGTTTTTAGTTAAGATTATTGTGATCGTTTTTTTCATGTTATGTTTTCCCCTGGCAAGGACTTTATATCTAAATAATTTAAAAAAAGTTTTATTTCAGGTTCTCCAAAAATGTACCTTATTTTCTATTTCTTCATATCCTACCTATGTGGAGTCCAAAAACTTAAACTTTGGATGTGGACCACTCGTTTCTATTTTAATCCAGATATTACACTAGCATTGTTCTTTTACAAATAGATTATGTTTGTGTAAATCTTATTCTTCTTTGGAAGTTTAGAGTGGAGGGACATAAAATTGATATGAAAATGTTGTAAATCAAAGTGTTCCACTTCTATGTTAAGACTATTGTTTATTTTCTCTGCCTTGTTTTCAAGATTATGTCACCAGGATTGTTTAGGTCAGACCGAGCATTGTATGTATCAGAATACCTTAAAAAGCACTCCTAAAATGTTTAAGGTAGTTTTTTAAAAATGTCAATAAAGGTGTGATGGGTTTAAGATTGAATTATCTCTCATCTTTACCGTAGGGTAGAAGATGTTCTTTAAGGTGGTAAGTAAAGTTAATCATAATGTCGCATGATTTTACAGCTGAAAGAAGCCTTAGAGATCATTTTGCCTACAAATTCTAAAATGAAGGAGGTTAGACTGGGATAGAGAGGTGAAGTGATTTACCCAAGGTCAATCACCTAGGTAATGGTTCTAGCTGTTAAGCCTCTGATTGAACATACTACATTATGCTTTTTTTTTTTTTTTGAAGTCATGGTATAACATCAGTAACAGAAATCAGCATTTCTCTTTCCCCAGAAGGTTGCCAAAAGAATGGAAAGAAGTGTTTTAATTTTTTATTTAGGTACCTGTTTATGTAAAGGTGATGGATGAGTATTTATACGACCAGAACAATACTACACTGTATGAAAACGGTGTAAAAGAAGTAAAAGACATGGTCCTTTCCTGTTGGTAACTTTTTCACACTGTAATTTTAGGCTCCCAGAGTGGGAATACTGGTTTATAAAAAATGATTACATGACTATATTAAGTGGATTTTGGAGAGTTTTCATGATACATTCTGAAACTGTTAGTTGATTGTGTAACATGGATAAACAGGGACAGTGAGGCAATTTCAGTAATTAAAGCCCATAGAGGCTTAAATAAAATAGTGCAGTCTTGCTTTTCCGTTAATCTCAGGATCCATATTTTTATGATGTTAGTGAAATCTTATAAAGAGATATGTTTTAGTGCTTCAATGACTAAATTTTTTTAAATAGAACTAAGACTCATTTTCTTTTCCAGAAAGTAGTACTCTATTTGTACACTATTTATACAAAAATGTTTCTTCAGTAGCTACTATGCCAGGCATTGTGTTAGTTGCTGGGGATACAGCAGCTAACGAAACAAAGACCTAGTCTTCATGGAGCTTACCTCAAGCCTGATATTTCAATGTGTTTGAAAAAAATGTATAGTAAAAAATTTGTAATAAGAATGTTTTAGGACTTTCTTGGATGTAAAATGTAAAATATTTTTAGAGTGCTTGATACTTATTTCAGGAAGTGTTCAGTGTTGACCTATGTGACCAGGAGAAATACAATACCCATTTAAAAAACCTTTTTCATATATGGCTAATTTGACTGCACTTTCATGCTTTATTGCTGCAGAAGTCTACCTGGAATACTTATGAATTAGAAAATAAATACCGCTAGGTTATACGTTCAAAATGTATGAGAGTTCAGGCCCTAGAGTCAGACCTGGTTTGACTTCCCACTTTCATTGCTTTGAGTTGTATGACCTTGGACTAGTGTTTACCTTCTGAGTTGAATCATCTGTAAACTTGGTATATTAAAATACAATGAAAGTATCTACTTCATGGACTTGTGAGAGTTAAATAACATAGTTTGTACAAAGTTATTGATACATGAGTGCCCAATAAATGCTAGCTATTCCCTTAGTAGATATTCTGTGTACTATATAGTATTAATATGTTTTGTATATATGATTGCGTTAACATGATGCCACAGATACTCAGCAGCATAACCCTTATGTAACTGGGAAACAGTTCAATCAGTGATACAACTTAATTCTAAAACCTGTTGGAAACATTGAAGGTAGTCATCACCTGCATTGCTGTGGCTACGTTGTTTGTGTATTTGAGCAGAGCACCCAGCCTTCCTCATTAGTCCGCACTGCGGTAGCCAAGAATTTACAAAGACCTTGTCAAGAACTGTGAAGGGACTGAAAAATTTTGCCTGCTGCAGTTTTGTAGATGTTGGTAGACCATGTGAGATTTCCTGAGTTAGACAATGGACATAATTTTTCATGGCACTGCAAGTGGAATGGGATTTATATTTGTGTTGGTTTTCCTTGCCCTTCTCAAGTTCCATGGAGGTGACAGAGGTGTTCAGGTAGAGACTGCTCACATAATGAGTTTGCATCATAACTAGAAACCCTGAACTTAGAGAACCTGAATCTTTCATAGTGGGCTGCACAGAAACCTACCTGACCTTTAGTCCAGAGGAAGACCTTATCTTTATTATATTGGCCGCTGAACAAACCTGCCCCTCTCCTCAGAAGGGAGGTGTTGTCTTCTAAGACACTTCACTATTTCATACATCCTTGAAAAGATAGTCTCGGTAAAAACTCCCAGGACTTCTCCTTGCAAGATGTGCAGAAATGCTAGAGGCCCATACAGAATTGTCTCCTAAACACGCCTCTGAGTAACTAGCCTAAATGGGGTCACAGAGTTCATAAATTAATGTTCATGTACATTGTCTGTTTATTCTTAAGCTACATTTTTGAGGCGTTTTCTGAAATGTTCTGTGTGATATACTCCTGCTTATCCTGTATTAATTTTATACTCTTTAACAAAACAAATACGAAAGTTGATACGCATACTGAGGTGTTCAGGAGTGACCGTGCTGATGTCTTCAGCTTGCTTTGATGTGCATCAGAAATGAAGTGGATGTCTGGACAGGGCAGATAGATACGCTGCAAAGTAAATACAGCACAATGTTGATTGTAGAATGTGAGTGATGATGTATGAGTGTTTATATAGTTATCTCAATTTCTGTGTCAAATTTTTCATAATAAAATGTTGGGGGAAAAGCTAACTGTTCCCCTCTTCCACAGTTGATTCTCTTTGCAGCTGAACTGAACTCAGGATTTCAAGATAACTTTGTTATCAGTAGTTCACATCAAAATATGGATGAATGATAACAGTTTTTAAGAGTGGTTCTTTTTGTTTTTTGTTTTGTTTTTGGTAGCTCTTCTTAGCTTAGTGGGATTCCTTTTAAGACTGGGCAGTTTGGAGAAGAAAGGTCCTGCTATTTAAAAGGAAGCCGTTGTTCTGAATGGTTGAATTTTACATATGTGGACTGACTAAAAAGGGTATTTCATGCTGGAAAAAAGGTTTTTAGGCAAACGAGGCAGGCCAGTCCCACTTGACTGCCTTAAAATTGGCAACGAAGGCAGCTCTGGGTGAGCTGCCTTAAAATTTTCTAGTATTTTTGACATCTCACGTTGTAAGTTTTAAAAAAACTTATGTTCAGACTTTTTTACTCAGAGGCCACATTTGTGTTTGTGTTACATTTCTGTTTGATTGTAAGAATTTGGGACTAGGAGCAGGATTTTGACTTAATGGCAGTGACAGCTATAGAGGAGTTGGGACAGAATACTTAGTGGCAGGAAATGGTCAGGCTTCCAAAGAACAACAGCCACATAATTGAAAGGTAGAAGTATTTTAATTGTAGATTTTCAATATAAGAGTGCAAATAAATGTAACTTGTATGCAGTTTTCTTTTTTTATACGGGATAGTTCATTATAAACAGTGACATATCTCTAACATAAGTTTTTATCAGTACTTTTGATTAAAATGGACTAGTTCAAAAATTGTTTCCTAAATGTTAAACTAAGCATTTATATCGGGCAAATGATAGGATTTCCCCATTTATAGGGATTAAGTTTCAGAAATCCTCGAAACATATTTGTTCACTCCATAAATTGCATCAGATGTTCACTTTGTCATCAAAACTGCTTTTCACTGTTTTTTTCAAATTTTCAAGGTTATGTCAAGGATTAGTTTTTTTAAAAAAACTTTTTTGTTTTTCATAAAGAAAAGATATATACAGTTCAAGGAATTATTAAAAATTAAATACTCATATAATCACCTCCAGGGTGAGAAATAGAACTTGGCTAGCATTCGGCAAAGCTCTCCTTTTACCCTCTCCCAGTTACTTCCACTGCAGGATTAACCATTATCCTGACTTTTATGGTAGTCACTTGTTTCTCTTGATGGTTTAATCACCTAAGCCTTACAAAGGATACATGTTCAATTAGTAAAGCAGGAGATTATTGGTTTAATTCAGGGGTTCTTAACTCTAACTTCATACCTCATTTTTAGATTTTGTAATGTTCCTATTACTATCCTGAAAAGAAATTCATATATAAAATGACCAATAACATATGTAATTAAAAATTTTAAAATATATATACCCTAGCTATATAACATAAGGGGAAAAAAAGGAAGTAATTTTATAATGGAATGCTCATTTTAAGTGTGTTTGGGCATGACTACCCTAGAAGACATAATGAAGAAGTCAAATACTTGTACCCTACTTAAGTTTGTAGTCAGATGTTTGTATCTACTTAAGATGAGTACGTTTGGATTTAAGAGAAATAAGACGAGTTATCTGAATAGTACTGACAGTTTTTCTTAACATTGATAAAAGGGCAAAATAAGAATATGCATATAGGTAGATTCATGTGAAGGTGTCACCTACAAATGCCTGCTGACTAATTCAGATGTGTTGTATTGGTGATTCAGGTATCATGAGTGGCATTGCTATTGGTAGACTAATCTTCTGTAATGGTGAACTCACCTTTTAACATTTTGAAGAAAAGAGTACACATTTTTCCTGTTCACATAATAGATGAATACTTGGAAAAGAGATTTTCCACCAATATGAATTTCTGGAGGAGTATTTGAAAATGCGATGCAGTGGGAACATAGGACTTCATTGTGTGGGTCTGCATTGCAGAATGTCTACTGTCCTGTTTCCTGCCCCCACCTCCCACCCCAGTAAGTACCACCCAATCATAATGCCTAATGAAAACACCTTGTAAGGGGCAGTATCACCTAAAGGGTTATGTTTGTAGCACTTTCAGTAGGTATATAACTTCTCTTTTCCGAAGATCTTAAGGTAGATTTCTTCGTCAGGCCTTTTAAATCAGCAGCTCCTGGGGGTACATGATACAGCCCCTCTATCCCTGAACCCAGCTCTCTAACTCGTTTTACCTTCCATAAAAGTCAGTGTAAAATTTTTGTGAATATTTACCTATGTATGTTTTTCTGAGGTGTAGGATACGGCTTTCATCAGGTTCTTAAAGGATTCTGTAACTCACAAAAGTGGACCACATATTTCTTCCCATGACCTTTTTTAGCTGTTAAATCTGGTTATTCCTTTGCTAATGGTCATAAGTACTTGATAATTTTCCATTTTAAACTAGGAAAGGGGCTCAAATCTTAACTATCTGCTGGGAGCAACCCTCATTGAGAGGCTAGGTTAGAGGGATATACAATGGAGCAGAAAATCTCAAATTCGTTTGTTGGGTGGGTTTATTATAGGTAATTCTACATTTTACTTGCAAGGTTAACATGCCGTGTTAAGAGTTTTGTTCTGAATTGGTGGGGTGTATTTCTTTTGATATATTATCATCATCTTTAGATAATTTATACTTTTATGTCTAGAAATCCCACAATCTGTATTGACAATTTATAATCCCTGGTGGGCAATATCATGAAATGTAAATACTATTTCAGAATTTGTACAACTCTTGTAGAGTTTGTTGATCAAAACTGACCCACAGTCATTTTAAAAATCAGTTAAAAAATTATTTTACCTTAGTTTGGATAATTGGTACTTTTTAAAATTGGAGAGAATTAAATTAATAAAACATTCAAATACTAAAAACTTACATAATTATGTTATGAAAATACATAAATACATAATTAAAAATAGGTATTCATATTATGGATTAGGATTGTTCAAAATTAAAATTTTGTGACATGTCTTTTTGTCATGTTACTAAGAAATTGGATCTTTATTTTAATCTGTGCTTGCTACTAATGTTAAAGTCCTCAAAATAGTCCTATAAAATTTTACATTAATTTAAAGTGTTTGTACTAATTATGGATTTGAGAATGTTAAGAAATGGAATTCGCCTTTAAGACTTCTAGTTTTATCAGTTCAAAACATATCTCCAGCCAGCCATTTTGTGGATTCCTGTAGTAAAATGGACACATTGGAGTTTTTTGTCTTTACTCTTATACTAGTTTTATGGTGGAGTTGTTAATCAGATGCTTTTCAAAAAGAAAATGCAAGCACTTGGGGTTGAAGAAGCAGCAAGGGGTGTATGTTGTAAATGGAATGATTAGTTTGGCCATATAATGAAACAAGCAGTTCAGAACATTGTACTTTATCACATGTATGCTTTTTTTCCCCAATATTAAAATGCTTTCTTTTCTAAAACCTGCCTTTACATGCTTTCTTCTAATTTTCACTCATTTTTATCTCCTTTCTCTCATCCTAGTTCCAAATTTTTATTTATTAGAAAATATTTTACTACTCACAAACTTTAAGCATAGGATAAAATCAGTTTACTTCTTAGGGCTTGATAATAAGTGTCTTTTAATGACCTTGCCTTTGTAAAATTTTAAAAGACATGCTTATTCTTAAAGTTGAAATAAAGAAAAGATAGCCTTTATAATAGTTGTCTTTGATTCCAGCCTTCTAGCTTTTTTTAAAAAAAATATAACTTCAAACGAATTGTTTTTAGAATCATTTAAAATTACTTTTGGAATAGTTAGAACTGTGGTTATTGTTCCCAACTGGAACATGTTTTTATCTTCTGCCTCCAAATTAACCGGTATTTATTTTGTTGTCTAAATTAATCTGCATAATTTTTCTTTAGGCCTTTCTTTAGCAAAATGGATGAGCCTTTTGGGTTCTTTGTTTTGTGATTTTATGTTGTTTGGGTGCAGAACCAAAGCTTAAAAACTTTGTATCTAGAGCATATGGCATAATAAACACTTAACAAATATGTGAATGAATGAATGGATTGAATGAATGAACAAACAAAATTGAGGTAAAGCAAAAGCACTGATGTCATAGGGTGTAGGGTCTTCAGTTGTAGAGATTTTTGCAGTTGGCCTAGTAAAATGAACTTGAAGATTGACACTGGTTTGCAGACAACTGGGAAATTCTGATATTTTCAGCAATGTGTTAACAACATACTATAAAAATACAGTTGTAAACTTCATAGATCAGAAGTTTCACAGTACTTTTTTTGATAGAAATCATACATGTTTATGGTAGAAATTTTGTGAAATACAGGGAATGAAGAAGAAAACACGACTTTTTTTTAAGTCTACCACCTGGAGAAAGGCAGTGTTAGTAGCCATTTGGGATATTTATGCCTACAAATGTCAACACATAATTAAAATTGAAGTTACGTACTTTCAGTTTTGATTCCTTTGTTGTGGAGAATCCAATTAAATTTTGTTTTCTCTTTAATTTTTAAACTTTACAGGCCCCTTCACAGATGTAGTCACTACAAATCTTAAATTGCGAAATCCGTCGGATAGAAAAGTGTGTTTCAAAGTGAAGACTACAGCACCTCGCCGGTACTGTGTGAGGCCCAACAGTGGAATCATTGACCCAGGGTCAACTGTGACTGTTTCAGGTAGCAAATCATGTTCTGGATTTATGTACATTTGAATTTTGACATTTTATGATTCTGTTTTTGTTTAATAAGGTTTCATCTGGAGGGAGGGAGATAATTCTTCTATTATTCTGGCTTTGCCTTTAAAGATGTCTTGTTATTGTACTATATGCAAGCTGTTTCAGAAAATTTCTCACTCTCATCTGTGTAGGGAGTGTGGTCAGTTTATAAGAAATTATTGTCAATTACAAACTTTATATCTAGTCTTTATTTCTACAGCTAACCACTACCTTCTCTGCCTTTGTTATTTTATCTTTGAAAAATTATACCATTTTTCTGATGGGTCATTCTCCTTCAGATCATGATCATATTATACGTTGCATGCAGCTGTAGAAGTGTCATAATTCTTCTGCTTAAGAAGGTATAATGCCACTTTTTTGCCTACTGTGTCAAATCAGATGAGTCTTTATGTCTTTCATTGTAAATGTCAACAGTGTCCTGCGTGTGAAAACTTTTATTTTACTACTCTCTTACGTGTTTACTTGTCAAAGAAGTATGCTTGCCATATATGGATTGCTTACTCCTGCTATGGAGTCGATACTGGTACCATAGCTAATTCCCCTATAAACTGTTTTTTTCTTTCTCAGTCCCTCTGACTTCACTGATATAGCTGAGAAATAGGAACTAAATATGAGAACTTATATGGTTCCATGTATTTTACTTAGGGGAGAACCTCTGAGGCTGCATTTACTCTTCCTTTACAGCAGTACTTCTCAACTCCCACTATGTGCTGTAATAACGCAGGGAGCGGGAACACACATGGATTCATCTCTCTCAGATCAGAATCTCTGGGAGCATGGCTTAGAAATGTGTACGTTTATGCTGGGCGCGGTGGCTCACACCTGTAATCCCAACATTTTGGGAGGCCGAGGCGGGTGGATCACGAGGTCAGGAGTTCAAGACCAGCCTGATCAAGATGGTGAAACCCTGTCTGTACTAAAAATACAAAAAATTAGCCGGGTGTGGTGTTGGGCACCTGTGGTCCCAGCTACTTGGGAGGCTGAGGCAGAGAATTGCTTGAACCCAGGAGGCGGAGGTTGCAGTGAGCCGAGACCACACCACTGCACTTCAGCCTGGGCGACAGAGTAAGACTCCATCTCAAAAAAAAAAGTGCACATTAAAAAAAAAAAAAAAGGCCTGGGTGATCTTGATAAGTAATCCCAAGATACAATAATTCCATATCAGTTTTCAAGTCCACAGCAGAATTGGGTAGAGAGAGAGAGAACCCAGGGTAGGCTCATTGAGAGTATTTAGAGGTGGAACCTGAGTGCAAAGGCCATGAAGGACAGACCATCGAGTTTTTGGTGACGCTAAATCTTCTCTCGGCAGGTATAGCCAAAAACCTCAACAGCGAGGAAAAAGATGTTTTAGTGAATCTTGTGTTAAGGAGGCCTGGGAGGAGTGCCTTTCATGTTTCTTTGCTAAGTCTAATTCATCAGTTCTTGGGATGAAGAGATGGGAAATAAAGATGAAGGAATGCATGCTCTCTGGATGTTGCTGCTTTCGACTACATCTTTAAGCCTTTAGCACAATTGGAAGAAGAGATAATTCTTTCTTGTTTTCTTTTTTCTTTTTTTTGGAGACAATGTCTTGCTCTGTTGCCCAGGCAGGAGTGCAGTGATGTAATCTCAGCTGACTGCAACTTCCGCCTCCTGGGTTCAAGTGATTCTCATGCCTCAGCCACTTGAGTAGCTAGGATTACAGGCGTGCGCCAACAGCCTGGCTCATTTTTATATTTTTAGTAGAGACAGAGTTTCACCATGATGGCCAGGCTGGTCTCGAACTCCTGACCTCAAGTGATCCGTCCACGTTAGCCTCCCCAAAGGCTGGGATTACAGGCGTGAGCCACTGCACCTGGCCAGAAGATATAATTATTTCAATCCACATGGCTAAAAATAGTTTATTGGTACAAACAGTTATATCCCTAGGAATCCAAACAGCTATGCAGAATGATTTTTTCTTTGAGGGGCCTAGATTGCTGGTTTCTGTGTATTAATATTTCTTGAGAAAATAACGTATCAAAGCATTTTCTTCCACAGAAACCTGCCTTATTAAAACCTGCAGACAAACTGGTTACTGATTACACAAACATGCCCTTGGATTGCTCTACTTCAATGAGAATTTGACTTTTCCAATTTTTAGTGTAGTTTATTTCCATTTACAGTCACTCAAAGGTATGCTTCTTCCAGCAACCTTCTCTGGTTAATTCTCTGTACTACATGCTCATTTCTCTTTTTCCCCGTGTCCCTTTGACACTTTTTTTTGAATTTGTTCCAATTTGTGCACATTTTTATATATGTTTTCAAGATCGTCTTTGTCTCGTTTTGTGGTCTGCAACCTAAATTAGAGTGTAACTGCCATGAACTTAACCATGTTGTAAGTTTTCTTTTTATTCACAGATTTTTGGTTCATAGTGATTAGCTTATAATGATTACTTAGTGAAGGTTGCTAATGGAATTTTATTTAGCTTAAGCTGTATTCTGAGGCATTTTATCCAGTACATTTCCTGCTGCTGTGTATTTGGCCCCTTGAAAAAGTTGTCTTAACCTTGATAGCAGTTAATGGACTTATCAGACACACCTTGTGAATAAGACTTTATTACATAATTGTTATTTTCTACATTTATTTACTCGTGTTTATCTTTTCGAAAGTGTGGAGATATATCTTAGAAATAATCCAAAGTTAGGGAAATAATTTCTATAATACCGTGTACATACTTTGTGTAACTGTTGATTCATTTTTTATATAGTCTCATATTGGACTCACGTTACATGAATTTAGCATGACTTACAACCACATGGAACCTTAGAAAACTTAAAAGTTGGGAAATTATAAATGCTTAAAAATTTTGAATGTTATTGAGACTGTAGAATATATTTTAGAAATCAAGAGGCTATATGGTTTCCTTGTGTACTTTTGTTTTCTTAGAAGATTGAAATAAATTCATAAACTGAAATAGATGTTTATTTAAAATACATTTTTGAAAAATTAATTATATTAATATATGGGCTGGGCACTGCGGCTAACGCATTTATTCCTAGCACTTTGGGAGGCTGAGGAAGGCGGATCTCTTGAGCCCAGGAATTTGATACCAGCCTGGGCAAAATGGCGAAAACCCTTTCTCTACAAAATGAGCCCAGGGAGGTTGAGGCTACAGTGAGCAGAGATGGCGCCACTGCACTGCAGCCTCACGACAGAGTAAGACTCAGTTTTAAAAAGCAAAAAATAGATGGTAGTGAGGTTTTAAGTTACTATTTCTCCTTTAAATATGCCAGCTATATAATTTTAAATCAGAAAACACTAAAATGAAGCCTAAATTCATAACGAGTTTTAATAACTTAGTAGATTTTATCTGAACTTATAGGCATTATAGTTAACACTGGCAAAGTTTTGAAAATTTTCACAAGCTGAGTTTAGAAAGGGCAAAATCATAGATTCATATTTAATTTTTAATTGCAATTGTTTATTTTGTTGGTTGTGGAAAACTTAGTAAATTAGAAAGGCAGACAATTTGAAAATACTTGGGATCCATTAAGTTGATTCTGGATTCTTAAACATTCTGGTGTTTGGTTTCTTGAACCCTTCTTGGTTTTCTTTAAATTTGCATATTTGTGAAGTAATGGGAATGATACTATGGCCAGATACTGTTTAAGGCAAATCCCGGACTTGGTATAATTTAATCTGTAACTGTTTCAATGTATGTCTTTCAAACATGCAGGAGACAATATAATATATCCTTTTTTTCTTATTTAGTAATGCTACAGCCCTTTGACTATGATCCGAATGAAAAGAGTAAACACAAGTTTATGGTACAGACAATTTTTGCTCCACCAAACACTTCAGATATGGAAGCTGTGGTAAGTACAGAAGAAGAATTTATTTTGGGGAGTGGAGTTTAAACTGTGGGTTTTGTTCAGCAGTCAGTAGAAAAACTTAATTTCTAAAAACTAAAAGTTAAATTTAGATTTTTAAAAAAGTGCCAATATCTTCATTGTAGATAATCCTAACTTACAGAATGAAAGAATTTTTTTTTTTTTTTTCTTTTTTTGAGACGAAGTCTCGCTCTGTCACCCAGGCTGGAGTGCAGTGGCGCAATCTCGGCTCACTGCAAGCTCCGCCTCCCGGGTTCACGCCATTCTCCTGCCTCAGCCTCCCGAGTAGCTGGGACTACAGGCGCCCGCCACTGTGCCCGGCTAATTTTTTCTATTTTTAGTAGAGACGGGGTTTCACCATCGTCTCGATCTCCTGACCTTGTGATCCGCCCGCCTTGGCCTCCCAAAGTGCTGGGATTACAGGCGTGAGCCACCGCGCCCGGCCAAGAATTTTTAAATAGTATTTTTTTTTTTTTTTAGAAACAATTTAGAAATGCTGCTACTGGCCTAGTGCAGTGGCTCACACCTGTAATCCCAGCCCTTTGGGAGGCTAAGATGGGAGTATCTCAAGCCCAGGAGTTCAAGACCAGCCCAGGCGACATGACAAGACCCTGTCTCTACGATTAAAAAAAAAAAAAAAACAAAACCCAACAAGTAAAAAAACCAACAGATGCCTGTAGTCCCAGCTACCCAGGAGGCTTGCTTGAGCCCAGGAGTGGCCACTGCACTCCAGCCTAGGAGACAGAATGAGACCAACTGGAAAAAGAGAAAAAAGAAAGAAATGCTGCTCTTAAGAAGAAAGTCCTGTGGTTGCTAGTGATATCATCGTGATTTTAATGGATGGTGATAGTAACTCTAGGATTATATATTCTGTGACATTAGCCAGTAACAATGGCAGGGTGATCAGTGAAGAGGGCACCAGTGTATTTCAGCCAAGCCAGGCAGCTACACTCATCTTTTAGCTGTCCCATGAGGTCACACTTACTTACCATGATCATACCTCCTATGTCTCATTTTTGGTTTTGTTTATTTTTTAGTGGAAAGAGGCAAAACCTGATGAATTAATGGATTCCAAATTGAGATGTGTATTTGAAATGCCTAATGAAAATGACAAATTGGTAAGTAGGAAAATGTAAAAAAAAATTGAAGCTGTTGAGCGCTCAGTTCCTTTGATTAATTTTGCTTCTATTTTTGACCTTTGAGGTATGTGTGTTATGGCTCTTTCATGTCATAAGACTCAGTGGTTAAGTTTTAAAAAACTTGGTATACTTTTTTTTTTTTAAAAAATAACATTTTGTTTATCCAAGAAGAAAGAAAGACTCACTTTTAGGTCTAGACTACATCCTGGAGAAGAATCCTTTAAGTATAGCAGATTTTTGTGGCGTAAACCACTACAGGTTCTTTTTTAGAATGAGACATGTATACATAATTTAAAAATACATATAAATTGCTTTTTGGCCATTATGTACCAGCAGTTTGGGGATAAAAAATTCACTTACATGGACAGTTTATTCCAGGTTTAGCTATTCCCAGGTATTTTGCTCACTTTTGTTTTTAGTCAAATCCATCTGATTGCATTCTTTAGTAAATAATTGTTATGCTGCTTACTCATTAGTGTAGGTCAAATACAATTTGGGGGACTGAGGGATATATGTGTTTATTTAAAAACAAACAAATAGTAGTCGGTGAATGTACAGAGTGGATTATAGTCACTTACCTTGTCCTTTTCCCTGTCTGGGTTGCAAATTTGAATCTTTCCCTATGGTAAGAGAGACTTGAAAGATAAGTTTTTCTGTGTGTGTATGTGACTTAATACATACAATAATATGGATAAATAGAATTGTTTGGCACGATTTGGTTACAGTCTGACATGACTACTGCCTTAATCTGGTGGCAATTTGCTCTATTGAAAAGTAAACATGCAGATTAAATACGTGGGCTCAGTTACTGTGTTTCTCTTTCAGGATAAGCAGAAATGAAAAGGTCTCTGGCAATTAGGTGTTGACCAAATTAGTTTTTGAATTTTTAAAATACCTCTTTTAAGTGATTTTTGAGGTATTTGCCAAAAGCAAAAAAATGTGAACACGTATATTCTCTGTAAAGTGAGTGTTAGATGGTCTGTGTATGCTTCCCATTTAGAGGTTTTCTTTTTTGGCTTAGGCTGAGGGAAGCTAATAGCTTGCACAGCTCTTACTGTTGAAATCAAGAAAACAAAACAGCGTATTGTCTGGATTGACTTTTTAAAAAAACATTTGGATATTTTCTCACTTAGAGTTTTATGTCATTTTTTACAGTAATTCAGTCAGCATAAATCTGTCTTCTATCTGGGCTTCTGCTGTGCTCTGGATAGCACACACTTTGAGGTGTGTGAAAAGGATTGAGACCGCAGGTATTTGATACTGCTGATTAAGAGTAGCTCTCACTGGTTTGGAAACCAAACCATTACTGATACAGTAATGACAGTTGAACCCAGCGATTTACCCATCTTGGGTGAAAGGAGCCGTTATGCCTACCTGTTGGTCTAGCCCATAGTTATCCAAGAAAGTAGTTTTGGGTCTCTTTTAGCGCTTGAGCAAATACCGAATGGAGTTCCCAGAATCGCCTGTGGTGGAACTCGAGCAGCAGTAGTTTGAACGTGGAACCTTTTCAGAGCAGGTATTACTAGTGACCTGAAAGCTGTTAAGTAACTTCAAAGTACTCTAGAGAATATCTTGAGTCTGAGCCTTGATTAGCTAGGTGCTCATGTATTTTCACTAATTGGATTATCTGGACTTGTATATTAAATTGTAGGAAATATCTGCTAAAGATAATTTTTAAGAAGATTTATTTTGAAAAACTTGAAGCACCTAGAAGAGTAGGTAGGAGGAGTATAATGCACCTCTGTGAACTTATGAGCAGCTTTAACAATGACTAGTTTGTGGTTAAGCTTATTATATATAAATCCTATTACTTCTCATCTTAGGTATTGTTTAAGGCAAATCCCAGACATGGTATACTTTAATCTGTAACTGTTTGAATGTATATCTTTCAAAGTACTTTAAAAAAAAAGATAAAAGAGTTTTAATGACAATACTGTTACTATGCCTTTAAAAATTTAGCATATCCTTAATATCAGGCTATCCAGGCAGCATTAAAACTTGTCACAGATGTCATTAAAAATTTTTTTTTTCTGCAGTTTGTTTGAATTAGATGAAAATAAAGTCCAAATAGTTGTTCTTTTTTTTTTTTGTTTTTCTTTGAGATGGAGTCTTGCTCTGTTGTTCAGGCTGGAGTGCAGTAGCACGATCCTGGCGCACTGCAACCTGTGCCTCACGGATTCAAGCAGTTCTCCTGCCTTAGCCTCTAGTAGCTGGGATTACAGGTGCACGCCACCACACCTGGCTAATTTTTGTATTTTTTGTAGAGACAGGCTTTTGCCAGACTGGTCTCAAAATCCTGACCTCAGGTGATCCACCTGCCTTGGCCTCCCAAAGTGTGCTGGGGTTACAGGTGTGAGCCACCGCACCTGGCCGAGTCCAAATACTTCTGTTGGATGATACGTTTCTTAAATCTCTTAGTTTGTTGTTTCCTCTCTCTTTTTTTTTTTTTTTTTTGCAAATTATTGAATGTTTTTAGTATTAAACTATGTTTGCCTATAGACGTTCCCACAGACTTGATTTTGCTGATTCCATCCTTGTGGTGCCATTTAGCCTTTTTCCCCTGTCCCTGGTATTTCCTATGATTGAAAGCTTGAAATGAGTGGTTCTCATCCAGGGGCAATCGATTTGCTCCTCTAGGGACCGTGTTTGGAAACATTTTTGGTTTTCATGACTGAGAGGTAGGTAAGGGTGCTACAGGTAACCTGGTTAGAGGCCAGAGATGCCTTTCAACTTCCTGTGATGCACAGAACAGCCCCCACAACAAAGAATAATCTGGCTCAAAATGTCAGTAAAGTTGAGATTGAGACAGTATGGCCTAGGTCTGTTAATTCATTTAAGATTGTCTGATGGTGATACTCTGTCATTCCTGCTTCATAACACTAGTTACAATACTTGTGTAAAGAGAAACTTGTGCTTATGTAATATTTGGTTATTAAGTGGTAGAGTTTAAAAAGGCAGAACAAATGCCAAAGTTTATCTTTAAAGGTTTTGAAAAATGAGTTGGTTTGTAAGCATCCCACCTCGTGATGTACAGTTGATCTTCCACTTTCCATCCTTTCTTTCTTCCCTCCCTGCTTCTATATTGATAAAACTCATGAATTTAAACATATTTGAGTTTTAACTCTTGGCAGTTAATTATTATTATTGGTGCTCAAGTTGCCTGGTAAGGATACTTTTCACATTGGTTCTTGAGATTTTTTGATCCTCATAGTCTTTGGTAATTTTCTTGTCTAATGTGGCAAGATTTTTCCAGGTTCAGACCTGGAAAGAAGCTCAGGACCATTTCAGTGGGAGATGGTATTTCAGGACTACAGTCGGCCGGGGCCCTGTGACAAAATTGATTTTTAATTTTGTCAAACTCTCTATTCATTTTTTTGACCAAGATAAGAGTGGAGGCCCATTTTTCATTTGAAGGTGCTTCTTCAAATGGTAAAATTTTAATGATAAAACAGCATATAGGATGATGTGGATCCTTTTATTTCTTGGGATAATGATTGCATTTTATGGTTGGATTATGTTGGGTAATTCAAAATGTGCAAAATCCAATACTGATCCTGAGAAGAATGGTCAGGTACTTCTATGAACCGGCTGAAGTGGTGTTTCAGTATAGCAATAGATAAATATAATTTATGACGTTCATGGCTCACTGGCCTTGCCGTTATGATTTTTGATGGATGTTTTTGAATGTTTATAATTTACATTTCAAGTTTTACACATAAAATGAGACTTAAAGATTGTAATATATCACCATTTCAAATTTATGTAATTGGAACTTGCAAAAATTGTGTCTATACTATCTAGGCTGGAAGTGGCCTTAATTGATTAATGTGTATGTTAAAGAGAGACTAAAACACAACCGTGTTTTTATAAGGCAGTATTTCCCAGTGTATTAGGTTGGAAGCGTTCTGTAGTCAAGTGAGCTTGGAAAAATACTGTAAATGTCTCCAAGAGGAATCACATGTGTATCTGCCTATTAAAGGCTCTGAGAAAACTTAATGGTAAAGAAATATATTTAATCCAGTATTTTTTTTTTTTTATTTAGAATAACCTAATTAGGAAATACCGATGTTCTGAAAAAATATACTTTGGGAAATACTGTTCCTGCCTAAACTCACTTTTGTAATATTAACTAACCTGCAGATTGTACAAGAAATGTTACATACTGAGAAATGTGTTTAAACTCAGTGCAACCTGGCACAGACCGAGTTCTATCTGGGTTGTTAATTGATTGTGTGACTTTCAAGTTATCAATTTAATGTTGCATCTCATCTTTAATAGAAAATATGAAATCTTAAGGTACCAAATCTGAAGTCTTATGATGGCACAAAATATATAAGAAGTTTTTGTTTCTAACAATTAAGGATAAAACCTTTTATATCTGTCTAAAGGTAAATAACAGAACACCTCTTTCTTAATATTTTATTCATGTGGTAATAAGACCCTATTGATAATTGTATCCTGCTCTTTCTAGGTCAATATTCTTTATAGGTGAAGTTGATGAAACTGGTTAAAAAATATATTTTTGACATGTTAGTTTCTTTCTCGTATCTGTAGATAAAATTAGTAGTTAATATTCGTTTTCTTTGTTTAGCATGAAATTTGGCTCTTTGGAAATTAGAACATTATTGGATAGTGTGATACACAGTTTGTTAATTTACTTCAGATGAATTGGTAAAATGCTATATGACGCTGAATCCTGACTTACACAATTGCTGAAATATGACACTCCCTTATTCAAAGAAAATACATTTCTAAATGTGCAAGATGAACAAAAATGTTTTGAAAACTTGGTGATGTATTTTTTAAAAGTATAGAGTGGAAAATATACTTTTTATCTTACAGTTATGATTGTGATACAGATAATTCTTTGAGATCTTTCGATCTTTTATTCTTTTAGTTTATTAGTATGTTGTAAAAAGTGTGTTAACTTAAGCAAAATCAGTTTAATTTTTAACTGCATTGCTGGTAACAGCTTAGGATTTAACATAGAACTCTGGATGGCATTTGTATTTTTTGTTCAGCTTTATTTAGTGTTTAGAGCAGTGGAGAAGTTCATAGGGGTTCTTTACACCTTTATTTTTTGTTTCAATATATGCATACATTATTAAATGATCACCACAATCAAGCTGATTAACATATCACCTCAGATAAGCACCATTTTTATGGGTCACATTTACTTTAAAGAGTCGATCAAAATTTCATTTTTGGTAGTCAACTTAGAAAAATTTGGTTAGTGTTGAAAACAGATTCTGCAATAGCTATCACAATTGTTGATGCACTCTCCTCAGATATTGTAGAGGTAACAAGTCTTGAACTTCATAATTTTTTTTTAGTGTGTCTTAACCCCACTTCCTCACTTCCCCAGCCCCTCTTCCTGTATCCTTGTGCAGAAAGAAGTACACTGGTATTTAAGTACTGTATTAGTCTGTTCTCACATTGCTGTAAAGAAATACCTGAGACTGGGTAATTTATAAAGAAAAGAGGTTTAATTGGCTCACAGTTCTGCAGGCGTACAGGCAACATGACGGCTTCTGTATCTGAGGAGGCCTCAGGAAACCTCCAGTCATGGTGGAGAGCAAGGGGGAGCAGATGCCTCACATGGTAGGAACAGGAGCAAGAGAGAGCGAAGGGGCGGTGCTACACTCTTTTTTAACAACCAGATCTCATGAGAGCTCTATCATGAGAACAGTACCACGAGGATGGTGCTAAACCATTCATGAAGGACCCAACCCCATAATCCAGTCACTTCCCACCAGGCCCCACCTCCAACACTGGAGATTACAATTTGACATGAGATTTGCCAGGGACACAGATCCAAACCCTATCAAGTGTGTTGTATACATATACCCCACTTGTTTGAGGATTTTGATCTTTTTACGGATGCTGTTAATTCTTGGGTGTTTACATGTTTGGAATGCAGTGAAAAAGTATGATGTTATTTTGTTGATTTCCTTAGACTTTTTAGGACCTTGATACTGAATATGTAAGTAAGGAAAGATTGAAGTTTTGTGTTCATCTTATAGGGTAAAAAAATGGAGCCAACTTTAGAATCACAGTGACTGAGTTCATATTTTTATTTTTATAGTTTAAATAAATCATTTATTTGTGACAAAACAATTCTCATTTGAACCATCACTAAAGTGTGGGCTACTTTTTGGGAAATAGCTCTCTGATTTGGATCATAGATAAGGTGCCCCAGGAAACTTAGGAAACCTTTTATTTTAGAACAAAAGGACTCTTAGTATTTTTTTCCTGGATAATAAACATAAGCAAATACCATCCTTAAGCACACTGAGCTGTGTCGTTACCCTAGTCCTCGCGATCAGCAGGTGTGTGCCAATACATTTCATTTTGTTAATGGCCCCTAGTGTCTTCAGTTGAGTTATTGTCAGTGCTAGTACTGAAAGCCATTCAGCATGTTCCGTGTATTGTTGACAGCTGGAGGCACATGATACGAAAGTGCTGACTATTGTACAAAATAGGGTTCTTTGAATTATTAGCTCTGTTCGGATTGTCAGCTCTGTATTATGAAATACGTAATGTCCAATTAGTGGTAGTGGTTATTTTTTAAGGATCAGATGTGGTTTTATTATTTTTGAAGTTTTATGACCTATTCAGTTCTTTGTGTTCACTTCTAAAAAATTTTCGAGGCCTTAACACTGACATTTTCTGAATTTCTTAAATGTATTGCATTTCATTTATGTCCTCCATCTGACATTTGAAGGTGATGTGTTTTCTAGAAAAAAATACTGGTTTGTTTTAATGAAGACTGAGGGGCTGTAAAGAACAGGGATGTCAGGGGTCTTATTATAAAGACATTTTATGGTTGAATATACATTATTTTCTGTTGAGACAGAGAACAAATGGGATATCAGTAAGTATAATTAAGGAATCCCTTTCCTGCTTGTTTGTATAATACAGTATTGCTTTTATCTATTAAAGGAATTTGAAAAGAAAGGAAGAGAACTATGGAGTTAATGGTTATGTGAGTCTTTAAGTGTGTTTATTGGCCTGGGATGTGTGTGAGGGCGTGAGTGTATTAGGGGATAGACTTTTAAGTACAAGAGAGGTTTATAAAATTGTTCAGATTGAGTGTTATCAAAGGTAAGAAGACATGAAGGTGCTTGTTTTTCAGATTATTGACAATTATTAATTAGTAAAAAACATTAAAAGCCACAAAGAATTAGATGGTATTCATTTTAAAACAATGGTAAGGCTGGTATAAATTTTAATGAAGTATGTACATTTATTAGGTGCACATAATGCCATTAGATTATAACTAATTTTGTTTGGGAAATATAAAAAGGGAGTTCAGAAACTACTTTTGCTTTAACATAGCTATTACTTATTAGTATCATTTCTTATGCATTAATGCATTTTTATGAAGTGTTAATGTTTTAGAGCCTAATGGTTTCTGTGTCAGTCATTCCCAATATCATGCAGAAGAAATCAGAGTTCGGTGAGAATCTGAGAATATGTTTCCCATGCCATCTCAGGGTATAACTCCACCAGGGAATGCTCCGACTGTCACTTCAATGAGCAGCATCAACAACACAGTTGCAACACCCGCCAGTTATCACACGAAGGATGACCCCAGGGAACTCAGTGTGTTGAAACAGGAGAAACAGAAGGTTTGTTATAGGGAGCTAACAGACTTAGGAGTCTATTAGTGTTAATGATTAAGTTAAAAATGTAGATATCTAGCAGATAAGTGGTATTGTGCGTGTGTTATATGAAGTAGATAGAATTGAACTATGCCTAAAATTACAGTAAAACCACAAAGCACCTAAAAATCTTGCACACAAACTACTCTGTTCTAAAAAACTTCTGAACTTACTAAAATCTCAGTAGTGAGCTCAGGACAGTATAAGTGTGAACTTTACGAAGTTAGTGTAATTTTTTTCTTTGAGATTTGGGGGGCATACTCTTTTTTTTTTTGAGACGGGGTCTGTCTCTGTCACCCAGGCTGAATTCTCCCACCTTAGCCTCCTCAGTAGCTGAGACTACAGGCATGTGCCACCATGCCTGGCTAATAATTTTTCTGTTTTTTTGGTGGAGGTGGGGTTTCACCATGTTGGCTAGGCTGGTCTCAAACTCCTGACCTCAGGTGATCCGCCTGCCTTGGCCTCCCGGAGTCCTGGGATTACAGGTGTGAGCCACCACACGTGGTCAACCCCACAGTTTTAGCAGATTGTTTATACTTTGATTTGGTTTTGCATATGATATGCATTACTAAGGCTTTAAAAAATCACTGTTTAAATGTTTAATACTTTTTTGTTTTTGTGATTGGGAATTTACTTCTGGGAATCATGATCCTAGAGAAACAGTAAATTGTTGTTTAGGGTGGGAAGAAAATTTCAGATAACCTTGTTACTTAAATCCCGTCTCTAATTCATAGGTTAAACCCTTAATTCTGCCTCTCACGGTTTATGACAGTACTCTTGACTTTAGCCTCTTAACTCCTTTTATGTGCGTCTTTATCCATCACTCATGTTAGTTGTAAGACTGTAGCCCCACGTTTATGTCCTTTTTCTCCTTTGTTCTTCCCAAGGCTTCTTTGCAAACTTGTTCTTGTATTTCCAATTCCTAGTTCCCTCTTTTTCTAATTAAACCCCAGTAGAAATACTTGGAATATTAGAACTGAAATTCTGATGGTCGTTAGAAAAGAATAAAGAAGTACAGTCATGCATCTCTTAAGGATGGGAATATATATTGAGAAATGCGTTGTTAGGTGATTTGTTGTATGAACATCATAGAGTGTGCTTAAAAAAACCTATATATGGTATTGCCTGTTGTTCCTAGGCTACAGACTTGTGTAGCCTGTGGCTGTACTACAGTGGTAAGTATTTGTGTATCTATAGCAAGCTCTTTCAACCTGCAGCCTGCTACCCACATGTGGCCCAGGATGGCTTTGAATCCGGCCCATCGCAAATTCATAAATTTTCTTAAAACACTATGAGATTTTTTTTGGTGATTTTTTTTTTTTTTTAATAGCTCATTAGCTATTGTTAGTGTTAGTGTATTTTATGTGTGGCCCAAGACAATTTTTCTTTCAGTGAGGCCCAGGGAAACCGGAAGATCGGACACCTGTGACTATACACAGAAAAGGCGCAGCAAAAATATGGCATAAGAGATTAAAAAAATTGTACACCTGTATACCAGTGTACCTGTATACTGTGAATGGATTTTGCAGAACTGGGTCTGCAGTTTCGGGTGGGTCAGTGAATGAGTGGTGAGTGAATGGGAAGGCCTAGGAGGTTACTATACACTGTAGACTTTATAAACACTGTACACTTAGGCTACATTTATTAAAATTTTTTTCTTTAATAGTCTTAGCTTTGTGTAACTATTTTCATAAACTCTAAAGTTAAAAATTTTGACATAACCTAAAGGACAAGCACAGTGTATAGATACATAAAAATATCTTTTTTATGTCCTTATTCTATAGGCTTTTTAAAATTTTTTAAATAAGATTTTTTAAAAAACTTTTTTTGTGAAGACTAAGACATGGCACACACATCAGCCTAGGCCTACACAGGGGCGGAATCATCAGTATCACTGCCTTCCATCTCCACATCCTGTCTCACCGGAATGTCTTCAGGGACAGTAACACGCAGAGAGGTGTTATCATCTGTGATAGCAGCGCCTTCTGGAATACCTCCTGAAGGACCTGCCGGAGTCTGACTTCGAGTTAACTTTTTGTTTTCATAAGTAGAAGGAGTACATTCTAAAATAAATGATAAAAAGCATAGCACAGTAAATACATAAACCTATAACATAGTCATTTATTACCAAGTATTCTGTATTGTACATAAATCATATGTGTGATACTTTTATATGACTGGAGTACAGTATGTATATTTACACCAGCATCACCACAAACATGTGAATAATGTGTTGTAAGACCTCACTAGATAATAGGAATTTTTCAGTGCCATTATAATTGTATGGGAACACTATCGTATGTACGGATCATTGTTGACCAAAACATCATTATACAGTGTGTGACTGGAGAACTCATAGATGGAGGATTACTACAGATAGGCTAAATAGTGAAAAATGGACAAGGTTGGTTTATTGTTTTATTTTAGTTGATACACACCTTGACTTTCCAGCTTATTCTAAATTGCAGTGTTAAATGTAAGGGACTATGCATCAATTTACTAAGAGTCACAGCATGTTGAATCCCTCTAGTTTGCTTGTTTCATGGTTCTCAGAAGAACCAGTCTTCTCTTTCTGGACCAGTTTGAAGCAACTCTAAAGAAACAAGCTGTTTTATTGGAGCCAAACCTCACTATTAGAGGTCCTGAATGGAAGCATATACTTAAAGTTACACCTGCTTAATTTCTTCCATCAGGCTGTTCAGATTGTCACTCCACGCATGACTCAAACCCCACCCTTCCATCACACTTTCCCCATTTTTAACTCCCAACTAAGATTAATATGCTATATTACATATACATATGTAGCATATGTATATGTAAATAAAATAGATTTTCTTGCACCTATTATGTATGTTGACTGGTTTGTAAGGGGCCTAGCTAGTATGTGATATAACTTATTGGGCACACTTTTGAAGTGTGTTTCAGCTTCACTATATTCTTTGCATTCTAGTCTCTTTATGCTCCACAAATTGGTTATCATTTATTCTTTTTGTTATAAAAGTAGTATAACTTTTTTTTTTTTTTTCTTGAGACGGAGTCTTGCTCTGTTGCCCAGGCTGGAGTGCAGTGGCGCAATCTCGGCTCATTGCAAGCTCCGCCTCTGGGATTCACGCCATTCTGCTGCCTCAGCCTCCCGAGTAGCTGGAACTACAGGCGCCCATCACCACGCCCGGCTGATTTTTTTGTATTTTTATAGAGACAGGGTTTCACCATGTTAGCCAGGATGGTCTCGATCTCCTGACCCCATGATCCGCCCTCCTTGGCCTTCCATAGTGCTGAGATTACAGGCGTAAGCCACCGCGCGTGGCCGAGTATAACATTTTTAAGAGAACATTTTAAGAAAAATCTAATTGTATTTGCTTAAATTCTAACCTAATTACAAGTCTAATTCTATTAGAATTAGAAACATCTAAATCTAATTCCAATCTAGTTATCTTTTTATGGAATATCTTCTTATGGATGTGTTATTTAAAATGGGAAAGAATGGAAAGCTGCCCATCAAATGCTTAACAAAAGTAAAATGTTTAATTTTGGCAAGGCATAGAATAGAATATTTAATGATACGTCATTTAAAATGATTATTAAAAATGCATATAAATGAATAAGCAAATATGTATGCCCAATTTTATAAAATGTGTGTGGAAAAATAGTAATGTAAATAATAGTTTTGTTGATTTCATGAGATTATGGGAAATGAGTTTTTCCCTTCCCCCCATAATTTAAAATTTTATGCAATGTAAAGAATTTAAAAACAAAAATCTAGTTGTCAAGAGCTTGATGATCTTTGTTTTAGTTTTTTTTCTCTTTGGTGTTGACCCCATGTATGTCTTTTTATCCCCCTTTTGGAGACAGAGTCTCACTCTCACCTGGGCTGGAGTGCAGTGGCAGGATCTCGTCTCATTGCAGCCTCCACCTCCTAGGCTCAAGCCACCTCAGCCTCATGAGTAGCTGAGATTAGAGTTGCACACTACCATGCCTGGCTAATTTTTAGAATTGTTTTTTGTAGAGACAGGGTCTCCCTCTGTTGCTCAGGCTGTTCTTGAATTCCTGGGCTCAAGCAGGCCACCTATCTTGGCTTCCCAAAGTTTTGGGATTACAGGCATGAGACATGGTACCCTGCTTCATCCTCTTAAGTTTTTCGTCAGTTTTCTGGTATGGGTATGATACTTTTTCCCAATTCTTAACTGAAACCTAGAAGTTCTTCTGTTGCCATATTGGTGGCCATTGCCACCTCCTTTATAAAGGAAGTCAGTGTGCCAACTTCATTATCAGAAGTTGGATTTGTGTTAGGATAGAATTTGACTACACTGAAAATCATTTTGAAATGAGTTCTAACTACTATTAAGGAAAATAATAGGAAAATGTATTGGCAGGGTAAGATATATCTGAAGCAGTGTTTTAATAGTAGAGGTGGCTATTATTAGATTGGGGTGGAAGAGATTGGGGTGAAGAACAAAAAAGCTGGCAAGAGAAAAACTCAGAGAAAGAATTGAAGTATGCTTCTTTAATTTAAACCTTTCTTAACTGGGAAGCTTGAAGAAAAATGGAAGAATCTGCCGACAGGTCAAATACATACTGTTGTTGATTAGAACCTCATTATAAATTTTCATTTTTAAATAGATTTTACATGGATTTAGGCATAGTAATCAAATCACATCCCCTTCATAAGAAGAACAAGTTTTGCCCTTTGAGCAAACAATCTGTTTATACTTAATATAAATTTGGCAGCTGGGATGGTGTGGTAGGTGTGCAGCCTCTGATAAATCTTATAAAATGAGTATTGTGGAATGCCATAAAGTTGATTTTGTAAATGTCTTTGTTAGCAGTTTATAGCTGAAAAAGCAGATTTTTTCTAAAATTATTTTAAAGCAAGTAAAAATTTAATTAAAATGAAAAAACTTGTTACTCTAATACTGCTACTATGTGTAGTGACATAAATGCTGTTAGAGTGAAGGATGTTGGGGTACTTCAGACCACAGGCTGAAGAATATGTAGATGCTGTCATAGATATTTATCTCCAGGCCTTCAACACTAACTTCAAATGGTTCAGTGTTGGTTAGGATTAAGATTTTGGGGCTCATAGTCTTCAGAGCATGCTAATTTTTACTGTGATGTTGAATCACGTGGATTAAAGCAAACAGCATTACTAAGATGATAATAGAAGTTAGCTTTTTTGGCATGTTTTTTCTTAGGTAGTTTCTAATTTTATTGGAATGATTGCAATAATATCCCCCTACGCCCCAGAACCTTATTTGAATTGCAGAACCAGAGCATGGAAAATGACCTTCGTATTTGGATTTTGTTGACGTCAGTCATTCAGCATACTTGGATTGAATAACTACTCTTGACCAAAGTGCTGGTTTTAGGGGTAAATACAAAGAGAGATGGCTCTTGCTTTCCCAGCCTTTGAAGTGTTATAGGAAAGAACTTGAACAATAATTATTAAGATACATAATAAAGTGCTATGGTAGACGTACATGCCAGCGGTTATGGGAATAGAGGGAGTGGGCTCGTTATTTAGACTAATCTGACTGCTGGCATGTACTGATTTAGGCCTTTTAAAGAGTTTTTCATAAACAAAGATGTAGAATTTATGTTTTTGTTTGTTTAAAACCTGTAAGAAGATTTGGTAAAAAAAATCTCAATATCTTTGTAATACAGAATGACATGGAACCTAGCAAAACCGTTCCACTGAATGCATCTAAACAAGATGGACCTATGCCAAAACCACACAGTGTTTCACTTAATGATACTGAAACAAGGAAACTAATGGAAGAGTGTAAAAGACTTCAGGGAGAAATGATGAAGCTGTCAGAAGAAAATCGACACCTGAGAGTAAGTTCTGTTGGTTGAAAATAAGTTGATTTAAATGAAGGTATAGGACATGTGAGTGTTATTAGGCCATTTTAGCAATTAGTTTTTAAATTTATCCTTGGTCAGTTCTTTCTTGTTTTCCCCAATTTGATTATGTCCTGACCTTTGCTCCCCACCCTACTCCTCTCTTAAAAGTCTTCCTGTGGTTTCTCATTGCCACAGGTTCCTTACCTTAGCACACATTCTAATCATTTGTGATCTGGCCTGCAGCATTGCCAGCTTCAGCTCTTGTTTCTCCTGTCCTTCCCATTTTGTGCCCCAGTCACACTGAACTAGGATTGTGTTGTCCCACATCATAGCCATTAGTCACCTAGGACTGTTGAGCGCTTGAAATGGGATTTGTTCAAATTGAGCTGTGCTGTTGAGTGTAAAATACTGATGTTGAAGAGTTAGTACAGAAAAAGGTAAATTTTTCTTTTTTTAATGGTTACATACTGAAATAGTAGTTTGGGTATATTGGGTTGAATTGAATATATTATTAAAATGAATTTTACACATTTCTTTTTACTTTTTAAATGTACTATTGGAAAATTTAACGTTACATATGGGGTCACATTTGAAGCTCACATATTGGCGTGGGGCAGCGTTGGGCTGGAGTATGCTGGAGAAGCATCTGTTTATCACCCCTCTTTCGCTTTAGTATCAGCTCTTCACTGTGACTGGAAAGGCTCAGAACCCTGTCCCTCCCGACACAGCACATACACATATTAATGTCTTGCTACTATATTCTTGTTGATTTTTCAGTATAGCGTTTGCTGGGACCCTCTCCAAAAGAAAAAAAAATCGATTTGTCCTGTCTGCTTTGTGCCACCACTATGCCGATTGCATTCTACTGCTCTTACTTGTTAGAGGCCTTTCTCCCTCTAGTGGGCAGTAATTTCCTTGGGGACAGGGGCAGTGTTTCATTTCTCTTTGCATTCGCCGTACATGTGTGTAGTAGTCATATATTTGATTGAATAAATGGATGGTGAAGGAGGACCGATTTGAATATGTGTGAAATTTATGAATAATACTTGTCATTGACAAGTAATTGTTTCAAGACCTGAATTCCTATATGTTGCTCTTTAGGCTTTGTCTGAAGCTCTTTGCAGCAACGTAGATGATACAAAAATATATGTAACTAAAATAAGCTAAATGATGGGAGTTATTTGATTATTCCTTTTGTTAGGTGTATATAGGAACTGCACTCTGAACACTGTATCTTAAGTCGATCTGTGAACTCCTTTGCTGAAATGCTTTTTAAAGTGAATTTTTGTGTCTCTTCATGTTTGATACTTCATAGTACCCCCTTGAGGGGTACCCCTCTGCTTCCAAGTGCTTGTCTGGATAGCGGGAAGAATATCTTTATTTCACACCTACACACCATGGATCTTTTAAAGGATTTTGTTGGTTACTTTTACTTGATCTGCCATGACTTCCATAGTTCTGTTCTTTGATAAAGATGTGCTCCTTAGGGTGCTCAATAGATTTCTTTCAAAAGCCACTGTTTACCTCTGGCATGGAGGGGAGAGTGTAAACAGTAGGAGTGACAGGTGGGGCAGGTCTGGAAAATAGGAAGAATGAACCAGGGAAGTGAGAGAGACTTTATTCCTGGTTTCTGCTCTTTGTATGCTAATGTTCTGTATGAGATTTTATTTGAGAGATGATTCTGCTGTTGGAAAAGTAAAACAAAAAAGCTGTGCTGGGCACGGTGGCTCACACCTGTAATCCCAGCACTTTGGGAGGCCGAGGTGTGTGGATCACCTGAGGTCAGGAGTTCGAAACCAGCCTGGCCAACGTGGTGAAACCCCTGTCTCTATTAAAAATACAAAAATTATCTGGGTGTGGTGGCGGGTGCCTGCAATCCCAGCTACTTGGGAGGCTGAGGCAGGAGAATCACTTGAACCTGGGAGGCAGAGGTTGCAGTGAGCGAGATCACACTGTTGCACTCCAGCCTGGGCAATAAGAGCAAATCTCAAAAAAACAAAAAAAAATAAAACAAAAACCTTGGAGACCCACTGGCTTACAGAATTTCAGACCCTTTAGCATTTTATACACAGGCCCATCATAATTTTTTGCCATGTTAACTTTCTTGCTCCTGTCTGTTCACTATCCGTTTTAATTCCCCTAGCCCTATGGTTCTTAATTCACACTGCATGTGAATCACCTAGTGAGCTTTAAAAAGTTACAGTTTACCAGGCCTTCCCAAGACCTAATGAATCAGAATCACAGGAGTATCAAAAGTTCTGTAGATGTTTGTGATGTGTAGCTGAAACCGAGAATTACTACTGTTTTTATATAGAACTAATTAGCATGAGACCAAAAAAACCCAACTCCAGAAAATCCAGTAATGCAAATAAAACTGTGCCATTAGGTGTACTCTTTTAGTTAGTGTTTATTTATAAGCACAGTAAAACAATCATGGGAGGTAACAGACACAGATAAAGACAACTGCATAGTTAACAGGTAGTAGTATTTTTCCCAAGGTTCACATTGCACACAGTGTCGTAACAACCTCCTGTCTGGAGTGACTTCTGCTTTCTTCTGAGAAACCTTGTCCTCTAAGGACATAGTGCCGTGTGAAGCCATATCAGCAAGGATGAAGCAGCCCACTCTTGACTGGAGGATCTGTCGTTTTGACACAGAGAAGCACCCTCAGTTTCCATTCCAGGTGCAGAGCTTCAGATAAGGGTTTCCTACATACATTTCTCATCTAAATTTGTAGTTCCTGAAGAAACAGTATTCTTTCTCTGCTTTGCAGTCCAGACCTGGTGCTATCCCTTTACACACAGCCCTCTGCTTTGCTTTGAGCTTGTGAAAACACTGTGACTTAAATTTCACGCTAAACCGTTTCCTTCCCCCAAAATTCTGTGATAACCGTATCTGTGTTTTTGGCAAGAATACCCTCTTGTGGCTCTGCTGTTTCGGTTCCTTAGTTGCAGTGGGTCAGTCAACCCAACTGGCAGACTGCGGGTCTGGTAGTTTTTGACCGGGCTAGGACAGATGTAACTGATTTTAAATACCACGGGCCGCCTTGGAAGTACTCTTCTTTAATTATGTTTTTAGTGGGATTAAAATAAAAGGTAAATATAGCCATATCTGACTTTTATTTTTTAGGAATACATTTCTCAGCTCCAGTTTTAAAAAATCAGTGTTATTGAGGTATAATTTATATCCCATGGAGACACCCACTGTGAGTGTACAATTCACTGAAATACAGAACTTTATAACTGTCACTGTAGTTCAGTTTTAGAATGTCCATCACCCCGGGAAAGTTTCCTTATGTGGTTAGCAGTTAATCCCTGTTTCTGTCCCCAGCCATAGGCAACCACTAATCTACTTTCCGTCCCTATAGATTTTTAGCTCCAGTAGTCTCATTAGTATGCTTGTTTTTAAAAACCTCTTTTGTGTGTTTGTTTTTTTCCTAGGATGAAGGTTTAAGGCTCAGAAAGGTAGCACATTCGGATAAACCTGGATCAACCTCAACTGCATCCTTCAGAGATAATGTCACCAGTCCTCTTCCTTCACTTCTTGTTGTAATTGCAGCCATTTTCATTGGATTCTTTCTAGGGAAATTCATCTTGTAGAGTGAAGCATGCAGAGTGCTATTTCTTTTTTTTTTCTCTTGACCAGAAAAAGATTTGTTTACCTACCATTTCACTGGTAGTACGGCCCGCGGTGACCATTTTTTTTGTGTGTACAGCGTCATATAGGCTTTGCCTTTAATGATCTCTCACGGTTAGAAAACCCAATAAAAACAAACTGTTCGGCTCCTGGACAAATTGTATAGTACCAGATCATCACTAGCAGATGTCAGTTGCACATTCAGTCCTTTATGAAATTCATAAATAAAGAATTGTTCTTTCTTTGTGGTTTTAATAAGAGTTCAAGAATTGTTCAGAGTCTTGTAAATGTTATTTTAATAATCCCTTTAAATTTTATCTGTTGCTGTTACCTCTTGAAATATGATTTATTTAGATTGCTAATCCCACTCATTCAGGAAATGCCAAGAGGTATTCCTTGGGGAAATGGTGCCTCTTACAGTGTAAATTTTTCCTCCTTTACCTTTGCTAATATCATGGCAGAATTTTTCTTATCCCTTGTGAGGCAGTTGTTGACTGAGTTTTTCATCCTTACAATCCTGTCCCATGGTATTTAACATAAAAAAAAATAAAACTGTTAACAGATTCTTGCTCGATAGCTTGTCTGTGTCTGTCGTGTTATTGGAGGGGAGTCCACTATATATGGTCACTTGAAATTATGATGCAAAGGTTTGTCTTGCATTGAAACCCTCTCGGATATTACAGTGTTTTTAATTGAAAGTCCTAATTCTGTTCAGGAAAGGAGTTGATTAAATTTTGAGGTACTGCTGGTATTTTGGGAGATTATAACCAGTTTGTTTTCAAGATAACGGAAAATAAGGTCCATGAGAATAGAAGTTACGTGATTTCAGTGAGTTGACGTGTACAGCATGGCTGTGCTCCATCTGATTTTTACCCCATTCTTAAGTTCTGAGAGTATGTTCTCAAGGAAGATTTAACTCTCCTTGGTTTTAAAGTACTTTTTAACCAGCCTAGTAAGTCTTACTACTTTTCATAGTATTTCATAATAGTTAAAAGTAGGTGTTTTTTCCTGCCCAATTTGGCACTCAAAATAATGTTCATTATGGAAGTTTGGTAATACTGAGCAAGCCTGTGGAATTTTCTTTATGAAAAATGATTTTGTCCTTTGCAAATGTTAAACCATGTGAAACACATTTTCAGTATAAGTTTGTGTTACAGGGTCTGATATTTCCTGCACTTAGGTTTGTCCTGTGTCTTCATTTATTCTTACTAGGATAGAAAATGTTGGAATCAGAAAATAGATCCAGTTTTTAGCTACATACGATCTAGTACAAGTGATTTTTTTTTTTTTTTTTTTTGAGACGGAGTCTCGCGCTGTGTCACCCAGGCTGGAGTGCAGTGGCGCGATCTCGGCTCACTGCAAGCTCCGCCTCCCAGGTTCACGCCATTCTCCTGCCTCAGCCTCCGAGTAGCTGGGACTACAGGCGCCCGCCACCACGCCCGGCTAGTTTTTTGTATTTTTAGTAGAGACGGGGTTTCACCGTGTTAGCCAGGATGGTCTCGATCTCCTGACCTCGTGATCCACCCGACTCGGCCTCCCAAAGTGCTGGGATTACAGGCTTGAGCCACCGCGCCCGGCCACAAGTGATTTTTTATTCTTAAACATAGGTGTTATTTTTTTAAAAGATGCGCTCTACCTGGAAAGGAAATTGGATTTTAGAACTGCATGTGGTGAAGTATTTTAGGCCCAGATCTGTGTACACATTTTATAGAAGAGTGAAGTATTCTGAAGTATTTTGGTTGCCTTTTCATTTCAACTGTGTTTTGAATTTGTCAGATGATACATACATTGTGTTATTGTGTGCTGTGTTATCTTTTATAAAACCTCTTGCTTGTGTGCAAGTTGCTAAAAAGAAACACAAGTAATGTCTATCCATTACTAGCATGCTATGCTGCAGGTCATATTTCCATTGCTATATGCTTTACTGTTTTTGTGAAAATCCCCCCCTCCCCTTTTCCGGTAACTGGAAAAGCATGCTAAAAGGAGTCTTATATTTTCACCCCATAAATGGAGAATCAGTAATTCCTTGGCTTAAAGCTCTTATGTAATCAATATTATTGGTGATAAATAATCAAGTTTGGTATCTCATAGCGATCTTTTTTTTTAAGAAATGAAGTTCTTGAAAATTTAGCCAAATTCCGTTTTATGGGAATGCTCCTTAGAATTCATTTTGTTCAGTCCCTTTGTTTTATAGTTGAGAAATCTGAGGCCTTACGAAGGTTAAGAGAACTTTCCCCATGTCTCACAGGTAGGTAGAGGCAGAGCTGGAACTAGAAATCTGTTGACTCTAGCTCAGTGTCTTTTCTGATAACTTGAAAATTGTCTTAGTTTGAGAGATGGCTGAAATAATGAACATAAAATGCTATTTATAATAACAAGTATATGTGACATTTCCTATTGTAAGACTACTGCCGGCTTACTGTTGAATAGTTTGGTTATAGTGTTTAGGCTAGACATGCTTCCCACATTGGTAATAAATAACATTACAAAATACAATGTATTTTTAGGTAGGCATTTTATAAAATGCATTATGCCATGGTTGCTTTTGAGATAGATTGTAGTCTGGGTAGCATCTTTAAAATGTATGTGGGCTTAACTGTTGTTCATATCAGGAGATGCTCTGATTGTATAGATGAGACTGTTTCTGTTATTTTTATTGCTGTATGAAATGTGATCAGATTATTTTACTACCAACAGTTATAGTTTGAAACTGTATTAGTTGACTGATAATATGATAATATAGAGATTAAATTGTCTTCATTCCTTACATGTTTAGAAGTTTTTGCTTTATCTCCCTGCTTACTTGTATATGTAAGCATGAGGGAAATACACTGTTGATAATACTGAAATTACAGTCAAGTAACTAAGGCCTTAAGTTCATATGTGACACTGAATGCACTAGCTTCCTTTGTTCTATAACTAATGTACCTTAACTTCCCTCATTCTTGTATTTACAAGATACTAAGAAGTTATGTTCTGAGTGTGTGGTATGTTCCCTTAAAAAAAATGACACTTGGAAGAAAAATGTATGAAATTCAGAAATTCCGATCAAAGAAAAGTAATTTTCTCTTGTCTTTCTTTCTTTCTTTTTCTTTTCTTTTTTTTTTTTTTTTTTTGAGACAGAGTCTTGCTTTGTTGCCCAAGCTGGAGTGCAGTGGTGTGATCTCACCTCACTGCAGCTTCTGTCTCCTGGGTTCGAGTGATTCTCATGGCTCAGCCTCCTGAGTAGCTGGGATTACAGATGTGAACCACCAAGCCCGGCTAATTTTTGTATTTCTAGTAGAGACAGGTGTTTCACCATATTGGCCAGGCTGGGCTCAAACTCCTGAATTCTGCCTGCCTCGGCCTCCCAAAGTGCTGGGATTACAGGCGTGAGCTGCCACACCCAGCCAAGAAAAATAATACTCTTAAATATTTAGCTCAGATGTTCACCTAAAGTTGATATTATTTGGTATGGGAATTACTTTTGAACTGTAATCTTTCAGGTGATACCACTTTGAAAACAAGTTTTAACAGTAAGGTAAAAATATAGTTCTTGAGGGTGTATTCCCCACTTGTGATCTTCTGCCACTTTAAAGACATTCAATTAATAGTTTTCCTAGAGCTTTGCATATTCCCATTCACAGATTTTTAAAATTTCACCTTTATTAGTGGGAAGGATCAATGCTTACCATTTGGAAAGACAAAGATCAGAAGGTAAATAAATTATCTTTATTTTCTAGCTTTAAAGGGAAATTAAACTATTCGTGAATAAACTGTTTAAAAATGTGAAGTGTCCTTTTCCTTTTCACAATACAAAAAATTTCAACAGATTGTGATGGTTTGTGCATTTATATCCTGTTAAGCATTAATAGCTAATCACTGACTGGGACTTGCATTCTGATGGCAGATAGTCTCTTGCTTAGTGAGATAGAGTTAACTGTTTTGTAGTAGGAAGTGAGAACAGCTGATTTTTCATTCCACATTTCATAGCCCACTTTTGGTAGATTACAGCCATGCTTCTTCACAGAAGCAGTGACATCTTGGGAATGAATGCCCAGCCAGTCCTGGGTTGGTGCAAAGAAGTATAAACATACATCACTAGGGAAAAAGAAAGTTTGTCTTCCCCTTCTGACACAGTGTGTGCACTTTAGGCAATTTTTGGAAAATATAAAAAATTGCAAATTCTGCCTTTCAGCAGCATCAATTGCTAGGAACATTTCATTCATTTCCCTATAATATTAATGTTCTTTAAGCATAATCACTAATTATAAGTTGTATCCTGTTTTTCTCCAACTTAATTTCTGTGGTTTATTGAAAACCAAGTATAAATGTGACTGCAAAAGCATTTTGCTTTGTTTTTATAGTTACTTTCTAGAGGTTATGGACATTTTATAATGTAACACTTGATTGGCCTGGCCTCTTGACAGTTCCCTTCTAGTTATGCATACCCTCCTATTGCCATATTTCTTGTTTTAAAACTCAAGTTTCTTGTTTTCCAGTTGTTCCTATGTATAACACCCATCTTGAAAGAGAGTGTACAGGAAGTTATTCAGATAACTTGTAGTGATTTTCAACTATGGCAGTACATTAACTCATGTGATGAGCTTAGGAACATAAAAGATAATTGTTGCTTGAATAGCACCCCCAGAGATACTGACCTAATTAGTCTGGGGTGGAGACCTGGCATAGTAGTTTTTTTCAAGCTCCAATCATTGGCCAGGCAGTTGCTTTACATAGGCTTTTAAATGCTAAAGGAAGATACGAAGTAGATTTAATTAAGACTTTACTTCAACAATACAGGGGAACTTAGAATACTTACTTTTCTTTAAATTGCAGGAGTCACTGTTAGGTATTGCTTAATACAAAAGCTTTGCCTGTCAAGTTAGGATTGCTGGAATACCACTAAAGATTTTTGACTTGTGAATAAATGAGCTGTCAGCGCCAAAATGCGATTTGAGAAATGTTGTGGGCTTCAGTATTAATTGCCGTTTTGCTGACACCCAGTGTACCTACCTACCTGAGAAATTCATTTTGTCCCTCATGTATTTCTCAAAGCAAAAGGTGGTTTTCAAGTATAATGTCGTTGTCAGCATGCTTATTACTTAGTTTTACGTCATCTCATTTCGTCATCACTGATAACTTGTGGAATAGATACTTATCTCCATCCTATGGAATAGGGGAGACAGGTTTAGACAGGTTCAGTTTGCTCAAGTCTGCACAGCTGTAAGTAGCAGAGAAAGTAGGATCTAGATGGTCTGATCGTAGAGCCCATGCTCCTAACCATTGTAATCTACCATATGAAGGAAATAGCTTGTGTCCTGGTCCAAGTCAAATACTGACTCCTCACAAACAGTAAGTATAGCAATTTTGTGATGCCTTTGATTCCACTTTACAGGGACTACGTTACTTGCGAAATGTCTTTAAGATTTTTAGTCTTAAATTTTTGAAGACCGCTTTCGTCCTCTATCTCCCAGAGAATTGAGAAGAAATAAACTCCTGCCCATTAACAATCTCAGTCCATGAACAAAACCAACATCAACATTCCTAAACAAGTGTGTTACTCTAAGAAGGTGGCTCTAGAATTTATGGAAATGGCTTATGCAACTTTCAAGACTGGAGAACAGAATGTGACTGGCCTTTTCTAATGGTCCTTTAAGATTTAATGATTATTTAAAGCAAGCGTTTTACTTTTTATAATTGACTTTGTGGTCTGAATTCTTGATACTGTTTATAATTTGACAAAGAACTAAAATTGTTATGTACTATAGGCACTTAAGAACCCTGAGGAAAAATAACAGGTGTGGGTGGGTGTGTGTGAGAGAGAGAGGGTTACTAATGTGTAAGTGCCAAAAAAAAGGGGGGGGGGGCGTTGAAATGGTAAGGAATTGGAATATTTTAGAGCAGTAAGAATTCCTAATCTTAGTACGTGTCTTGTTTCAAGTAGAGGTTTGTTAGGAATTACAATTGTGGGGAGCAAACTTTTGTGCTATTTTAATCCAAAATGTATATTCTTAATTGTATATAATATATGGATAAATATATGAGGGTATTAAGCTACTTTGAATTAAATTTAAGGATATATTTCACATGAAAACAAATACAAACTTTTGAGAATCAAAAGAAAGTTTTGCAGAGTATTTCTTTGGGTGCTTTTGTGTACTTTGCCATTGAGCAAATTTTATGAAGTTATTGGGGTATTAAGATTTTCTTTTAAAAGTTAAATGTTTAATCAAATAAATTCTCATTTCTCCAAGGGAGACATGCTCTTGTACGTTGGGACCCCCATAGAATATCTCAGCTAGAGGAGTTTCCCTATGCATGTTTTAGGAAATTATGGAGATTGTACATTTTGCAATGAAGGAAATGCTTTAAGAGCCTTAATTTTGAATTGGACCAAGTGGTTCCTTTGTAAGACAGGTGGTGAGCAGAATGGGAATTTCAGGGAGAGGAGCATAAGTACTTAAAGTCTCCCGACGTGAATGTTAAGGTGCTAGAAATTTGTGTTCATTGTTACAACATTTGCATCCCAAGGTGATGGGGGGGGAGATAACAGCTACAATAGTATTTGCATTCAGTAGTTAAGCCTGTCACATCTATGCATTTGAGGAAATAGTGCAAATGTTTCCAATAAATAATGTTTGAACTACTTAAATATGTAAACAGTTATTTCCATCCAATACTTTGATGTCTAACTCCAAGACAGTACGTTGGAGATACCAACAGCAAATGTTTACGTTTTCATAATGTGTTTCCCATACCACAGAAGTATGGAGATAAGGTGGCTGTAGAATAGTGTTTCCTTTTCTCTTTGCTTTTGTTTTCCTTATGAAGTTTCCCCAGCTTTGACACATTATTTTTCCCTATTTGGTTTAGAGCCTAGATATGATTAAAGCCACCTTGATGCCCTTCCCTGTCCACATTTCCATCTGTCAAACCACTAACCTGAAATGTGTGTCATTCTTGTGTTTCAATGTTTTGCTACATGTAATCAGGTTTATAGTAGATTTTGCATGTTTTAAAATGCCGCATAGCTGTGTATCTTAGAATATTATTTGTCTAGCTTTACCTTCACCTAAAATTTTTTAAGCCCCCAAACTTCCACCTAAGTCCCTTGGGGTCTCTCATGCATTTCATGTACTAATATATCGTTTGCTCCTATGAGTAGCAGCTTGGACCCATTGTAGTGACTTTCTGTTACTGCCAGGGCTAGAACTGAAATTAGGACACCGGTCTCTAGCAAAGGCTGCTGAAGCCTGTTGATGATTCCAGCAGTGCTGCCACTGCCTGATGTTAGCACAGGGTCTGTTGATCAGTCTGGCACAGATGTAGTTGATACCGACTGAATATCTCAGCTCTCCTGAATATCTCGTGGTGGTTTGTTCTAGGACTCAGACATCAAGTCTGGCCAGAAGACAGTTGCTGAGACACATGTTGCCCTAAAAGCCACTTGCTACATGTGACTGTGTACATAGTCACACATAATTTTAGAAGTAAAATGAGTCTAGGGGAAGAGGGATGAGGTGCATAAGCACATATGTGGAATCTTCAGGCTACTTGCACATCCACACTGTGTGTATGCATGTGCTGCAGGGTGTGCGTGTGTGTGTGTGTTGAAATGGAGAAATGACACAAAGTCAAATATTTTTTTGAAAATTCAAGATTTGGAACAAAGGTCTTGCATTACCACATGGCAACAATTTTCTGGAGCCAAGTAGCCATTTCCCCTGTAATTCCCGTCGCTTGTTTTATACTCTGTCTTACTTGTTACCTGCATGATTCCTGTATTCATCTGAATTTGTGACCCCTGATTTAGATGCTAATCACATATTATAAATACTGAGTACTTCTATATTAGGTACAGGTTGGAGTCGTGGGTGTAGGGTAAGGTTATACCAGATTGAAATATTGGGATACGGGGCGGGATCCTGTTGTCAGGAGGCAAAACTAGTTAAGCACTTGTACCTGGTCAGCAGATAATTGGGCCCAGAATGTCCAAAACATTGTAAACTGAAATAGGCTAAAGTTTGAAGAGCAGTAACTGTAGAGTACTTATTATATGTCAAGTACTTTACATATGTTATTCTCAGAATAACCTTTCAGATTTATTTATTTATTTATTTATTTGAGAAGGAGTCTGGCTCTGTCGCCCAGGCTGGAGTGCAGTGGCGCGATCTCGACTCACTGCAAGCTCCGCCTCCTGGGTTCATACCATTCTCCTGCCTCAGCTCGCAAGTAGCTGGGACTACAGGCGTCTACCATCACGCCCAGCTACTTTTTTGTATTTTTAGTAGAGATGGAGTTTCACCATGTTAGCCAGGATGGTCTCAATCTCCTGACCTCATGAACCTCCTGCCTGGGCCTCCCAAAGTGCTAGAATTACAGGCGTGAGCCACCGTGCCCAGCCACCTTTCAGACTTTAAAAAAACACAGATGAGAAGCACTTGGAGAAATTCACTGTCCAAACTTAACTGTCTTGGACAAGTCTGGGCCCTTCACCATACCATGCTGCCTTTAGGGAGAAAAGGCGGTGGGAATGACAGTGAAACTGAGCGAATGATGTTTAATTGAATAAAAACGAGAACTTACTTTGGTCTCAGTCACTTTTGTGAGTATAAAATAATTTTTTCTTCTGGTTTTGAAAATCTCAACATCAGAGAATAATGTGCCTAAAACTTAATTACCGAATACACCATACTAGTGGCTAGAAGTTGGCGTGTGACTGCAATATGGTTTCAGAATATAAGCTTTTTGAAATTCAGGCTCTTCATAGCCCACCTGTCAGCAAGTTAACCTAGATTTTTAGCTACGTCAATGGCCTTTAGCGTTATAGTTCCAAATATTAAGCATGAGAGAACCTTGGGAGGAAAGCATTTCAAAGTGGTATGAGTCTGGACGCTGAAATGAGATTGTGGGTTATAATTCTGGCTCTGTCAGTTTACTAGTTGTGACCTTGGGCAGTTTTATTTCTCTGTTGTCCCAGCTTCCTCTGTAAATAGGGTAATAACTATGCCTGTTTGTTGGATGTGGAGGGGATTAAAGAAGTATAGCTCTTAGAGCAGAACTTGGCACAAAGCAGATGCTCAAGAAATGGTAGCAATTATTGTATATGTATAAATGAAGTGGAAAATTGGGAAGCTGTCTGATTATTTGGGTTAAAAATTAATACATGCAGACTGGGCATTTGGCTTGACGTTTTATTTTTGAAGTCATTAGCCAGGTGTGCAGCTGCAGGCATTATCTGTGTTAGGCAACAGCCTTTTATTGAATGCCAGTAGAGTGGCAGCAGGACAAACAGTGTGGGTTTTGGAGGATAGACAGACTTGAATTTGGATTTCAGCTCTGCCATTGGCTAGAGATGAACCCTGGAACAAATTATGGAACCTCTTCGAGGCTCAGCTTCCTCATCAATGACACCGTCTGATTTTTAGACCCTCTTCGAGGCGCAGCTTCCTCATCAAAGACACCGTCTGATTTTTACACTCCTCTTTTTTACCTTTGTAAGGTTGTGGTGAAGACTGCAAGCTATTTTAAAAATTACATTTTTACTCTGTTCTTCATTCGTATTGAACATGATATTGGGATAATTTTTAAAAATTTAATGGTAAATTTTAAAGCTTAATGGTAATGAATACTCGAGTTAGAAAATATAAAAATACTGTAAGGGTGGAGGCATTCTTGTAGGGGAGTAACCTGTGAGTGTTAAGAATGATGCATTTCTTTGTTGGTTCTTTTTTTCTGCATATAAAGGTAACACTAGTGGATTATAGAGGTTTGGAAATGATAGAAAGGTATATAGTAGAAAAAATTTCCAATATCTCACTTCCCAGAGATAACTTTTTAACAGTTTTTTTAATGCCTAGGAGCATAGCAGAGATTTTATATATATGTATATAATTAGTATAAATATTAATTTATACTAATAAAAATCAACATGGTTAATTGATTTAACAAAATTAAAATAATTCATTTTTTACCTGGAAATAATTTTTGAAATTGTTGTAAGAAAGAGTGTAAGAATAGTAGAGAAGACACCCATTTTGCCTCACTGCTTTATTGTTGGTGCTTCCTCCCTGCCCCCCTCCACACAGAAGTGCATATACATTATATGTGCATACATGCGTGTTCATATATACACATGCATGCATTCATAATGTACATGTATACATTCACATGTGCATATATACCTACACACATACCCACATTTTCTCAAAACCATTCAGGAGTAAGTTGCGTATATCACATTGCATGCTACTGGGGAGGCTGAGGTGAGGAAATTGCTGGAGCCCAGGAGTTTGAATTAAGATTGCACCACGGCACTCCAGCCGGGCAACAACGCCACCCTGCCTCCGTCAATCAAAGACGTGCATATATTATCCTAACTACGTCAGTGTGTATTTCCTAAGGTGAGGTTCCCTTCCATAACCACAGCACAGTTGTGAACTTCAGCAAATTGAACATTGATACAGTTTTTTCCCCCAAATCTATTGTCTGTATCCAAATTGACTAATCATTTATGGCATATTCCCCCCTCCAGTACAAGGGTTGGTCTGGGGTCACATGTTGTATTTAGTTGTCAAATCTCTTTAGTTTTCTTGATCTGAAATAGTTCCTCAGCCTTTGTCTTTTATTACGTTGATGTTTTTGAGGAACGCAGTCCCTGCCTCTGCATTTGGGCTTTCTTTGATGTTTCCTCAGTAGACTCAAGTAATAGATTCTTAGCCTGATTGCTACAGAAGTGACACCATGTCCTCCTCAGGGTATCATGTCCACTGGCACATGAGGTTCCCCTGCCCCTCATTTGTGAATGAAGACCCAGCTGAGGGCTGGGAAAGAGGAGGACTCACGCTGAGGTGAAGAATCAGATGACCTGGCTTTGAATTCTGGCTTTGCCTTGTAATCTTGGGCATGCTTTCAACATTGCTGTCTCAGGTTCTGCATCTGTAAAAAGGGAATTTAAGAAAGTGTACTAATAGATACCTCATAAGGTTATTATTCGATTAAATATACCTAGAGTGTTGAAAATAATTATTGGCACAAAGTTAACAACACATGAGTGCTAGCCATCATCATTGACATCAGTTCTCTTCTACAGTATATTACTGTTCTTTTTGAAAAATCAATAGTCTGAAATGCTGAAATGCCAAGTGCATTGTTTAAGCTCATGCAGGTAGGATACCAAGTCTCATGAAGCTAAATACTGTGCTGTCCTGTTAATATTTTTATTTGAGTTTTGAAGATCCATTGTAAGCACACCTAATTTCTATGGTATAGATTGAAAAGACCCCGGGAGAGTGTCGTCTTGATGTTATGGTGGGAAAGCCTCTGGCAGGTAAGTTGGGAGCTGCTCTCCTTCTCGTCTGCCTAGAGAAGTGTATGCTGTGGAGGTGGCTCTGTGCCATGGAGAAGTGGAGCAGAATTTACTCCTGTGGTGTTCAGCTATCACCAGGCAAAACACTAATTTTATTTGGATAAATCAGAACATCTGTGGATATTTGGAACTTTTTAGTGTAAAAGTGGTGCTAATTTTCACATTTTCAAATAGACTCTGACATTATGATAAAATTTGAAGTTTCTTTTTATATAGGTGATTTTCAAGCGTGCTTGCACAGAGCTGTAATGCCTGGGGACCTGCATATTCCTTTCTCCTTTTCCATATTTTGATGAGACTTCCTTTCTGCACAGTAGAACAGGTAAAAGGAACATGGTGTCAAAAGCAGCCTAATTCCACTCTTCTCATTTGCTCAGACACAACTGATCTAGATTTCTAACAATGCCACTTGCCTTCTTTTGGGAAACAATTTGGAGTTCACACGGATTTTATTCCATTGATTTGCTGGGGGGAGACCCCAGGATTGTGGAAAGCATTCTGAAAGGTGAGGAATATGTATTAGCAGTGTGTAAGTGACCGTCCACAAGAGGTAGTAAGGAATTGCGGGAATGCTACCTGCTTACGAATGTTTTCTCACCAGGCTACAAGGACCGCTGCTCCCCTGCCTGGCTTGACTCCCCTCTCCAGAGCAGGTCATAAATGGGTTAGGACAGTCAGGGTGGGCAGAATACAAAGGAGAGCATCCAGCTGTGCGTAAGTGGAGAACCAAGCAAGAAAAGATGGATCTAGATGTTTGTTTTTGCAACCAGACTTCATCCTTTTTGTATTATATTCTGATTTCCTTCTGGGCAGTGGTATTACAGCAGTCCACCACCCCCCTCCCTCCCTTATCTGTGGTTTCACTTTCTGTGGTTTCAGTTATCTCTGGTCACCTGTTATCTGAAAATATTAAGTGGAAAATTCCAGAAATTATAAGCTTTAAATTGCATGCCATTCTGAGTAGTATGATGACATCTCATGCCTTCCCACTGCATCCCACTAGGGACCTGAATCCTCCCTTTCTCCAGTGGACTCATGCTGGATGCTCCCCACCTGAGTCATTGACATGGTCTGCTCCCGACATCCAACCGTCAGCATCGTCATGGCTGGATGATCCAGGATCACCTGGAGTGAGTGATCTTCCGATCTGTCATCAGAGGGTCAACAGCAGTCTTCATGCCGTATCACCTCACCTCCTGTCATAGGCCTGCTCATCTCACATCTTCACCGGAAGAAGGGTGATGCAGATGACCCTGGCTTATGACACTTTAACTTGGGATTCGACTGTAAGGTGATGCAAAGGTGATCTGCATTCAGGAAAAGCCATACTTCCAGTACCATTCAACATTGTTTTCCACTCTAGTACAGCATTCAGTCAATTACATGAGACAGTTGACACTTCATAATGAAGTGGGCTTTGTATTAGAGGACTTTGCTCAACTGTAGGCTAATGCAAGTGTTCTGAGCACGTTTTGAGTAGGCCAGGGTAAGCTATGATGTCTGGTAGATGAGGTGTATTAAGTGTATTTTCGATATACGGTATTTTAATTCATGATGGGTTTATTGGGACATAAGCCATTGTAGGTTGATGCCTGTCCAGTACAGTAAGATATTTTGAGAGAGAGTGAGCATGCACATTCACATAACTCTTATTGCAGTATATTGTTATAATTGTTCTATTTTATTAGTTATTGTTAATCTTATTGTCTCTATACGTTAAACTTTATCATAAGTATGTATGAACAGGAAAAATGTATATACAGGGTTTGGTAGTACCTCTGGTTTCAGGCATCCACTGGGCATCTTGGAATGTATCCCCTGAGTATAAGGGGGGCACTACTGTAGTTTTCTTTTGTGACTGTAGAAGGTTACCACAAATTTAGTGACAAAAACCAACACAAATTTAAAGTCTATCTCCCTTATCTAAATTAAAATATCAGCTGGGCTCCAAGGAAGACCATTCCTGGCCTTTTCCATCATCAAGGGGCCACCCACATTCCTTGGCTCCTGTGGCCCCTCCTGCGGTCACATGACACCAACCTCTGCTTCCACCCTCCCCTTCTCTGACCCTCCTGCCTTCCTGTTATAGGTACCCCTGCGATGACACTTGGGCCCACCTGGCTGATCCAGGGCCATCTCTTCATCTCAAGAGCCTTCACTTAATCACAGCCAAAGTCCCTTCATGGAAGGTTACATATTCAGGGGTTCTGGGGGTTAGGATATGAACATTTTGCAGGGCATTGTTTCCCCCACTCCCTCAGTCTGTGCTCTTCAGCCTGGCCCATGTCTCTGGCAGCAGGGAAAGTAGAAGAAGGTCGATGTCCGAGCCAGTCAGTACATCCCAGTGCTTCAGAGACTGGAGTGTGACCCGGTCAGAGCCAATGAAACCACGTAAAACCTCAGCCTTTCAATGGATCTCTGTTTCCCCTGGTTTTATCGTCCCCTTCAGCCCCTTTCAGGTTAGTTCAGGCTCTTTTTCATATTCAATTCAAAGTTTATTATGGACACTGTGCTCATCTGAAAGATTTGGATTTCACTAGTGCTTCTGGTCCTCTGGGTCTCGGCAGCACCCGCATCCTGTTCCTACTCCAGCATCCCCTCACCCCCACCATTGCACTCCCCCTAGGGCAGGGCCAGTGCTGCCCAAATCAGGGGTACTTCCTGAGTCACGGGTGGGAACTTGTGATACTTCCCTGTGTGAGGGAGGGAGACTCTTGGCTCCCCCGGGCTCTCTTCCTTGCTAATCACAGAGCCCTGGCTTTCCATCTGTCCCCTCGCCCCTCTTCCCTGCTCCCAGCCCAGATATGTCCTTGAATTACAGACTGACATCCCCAACGACTTCGGCCATCCGTCTGATAACTCGGACTTGATAGTCCAGAACTGGATCCAGTCTCCCTCACACCCCCGCTTGCTCCATGCAGGCCTCCCCCATCGGCATTCTTTCCTTCACTCAAACCTCCGAGTCATCCTTGCTTGGCACGTTCCTTTCCTTCCCATGCCACAGCACAGCCCGTCTTGTTAAAGCTGCTGCTGGCTCTACTTTCAAAACACACCCAGAACCCAGCTGCTTCTTGCCACTTTCATGTTTTGTCCCCTCTGTTTCCTTCATTTTCTCCACAGTCTCAGCAGATCTCCCAGACGCCCCTGTGTCCCCTCCGTCTGTCTGAGAGCAGGAACCAGAGCGGTCCTGTTAAACACAAGTCAGAGGGGTGCTTTCCTGTGCTGACACTCCAAGCCTTCCCCCTTCACCGTGAGCAAGAGTGGGGACCTGGCACTGGCCCACAGGACTCCAGCGTCTCTGCCCCGGTCCCGCTTCCCGCTCTAACCCCGTTCCTTCTCCTTCTTCCACTCGCCCCACGTCGTCCTGCCATCGCGCTGTTCTCTGGATATTCATGGAGCATTTGCACATTCCAGTCCCGGAGCCTGCACCTGCTGTGGCCTCTGCCCCAATGCTGTCCCCTATGTGTCCGCGGGGCTCACTCCTCACCTCTCCCAGACTTCACTTAGGTCACCTTCTCCCTGAGGCCTTCCTGGGTCACTCCAACTGAACAATGGCGCCCGTCCCTTCACACTCTGGCCCGTCTCTCTGGCTCCCCTCACCCCCATGGAATGTGCCATACCTGTCTTCATTTCTCTTGTGGTCTGCTCCTCCACCAGAACGCAAATTCCCTAAGAGCAGCGGTTTGGGACTTTTTGCTCACTGCGCATCCCCAGTGCCTGTAACAGCCTGGCATACAGTAGGTGCTCAGTAAGTCTTTTTTGAAAGAAGAGAGAGAAAATGCACAATTGTGCATGTATACGGGGTAGCCATGTAAAAATGGGTTCTTAGTATGCATTGTGGTTAACAATCTGAAAGCCCTGCCAGAATTGGACCCTACCCCTCCTGCTTCTCCTCATCATCATTTCTGTGCAGAGCTCCAGACTTCCCACGTGGGACCCACAAATCCCTCGTTCTTCATCTTCTAAGGACAGCCTTTTGCCACCAGGCTCCAACAGAAGCTGAGATGTCTCCTGGGGGCCCTGCTGTGGTCTGGAATGGAGAAGACCCTTCTGCGCTGGGAGGAGGGGCTGGTTTCCTTCCCCATCTTCACACCTGTTCTGAAGTTTTCTTTCCTTCCTCTTGCAATGGCCAAGGCTTGTTTCCAGCTCATGCTGCCCTCAGCCCACCTTGCTCCTTCCCTCTTCCAGCCTGCACCCTCCTCTGCCCTCCACACTCTCGGGGGTCTTTGCTGGGCGGGTTGCTGTTTGTTGACCTCCCCCTTCCAGGCACTTTCTTCACAGACCTGTCATTCACTGTCCTGAGGGAGAGTTTTTGTCACCACCCGGTAGAAACATCTCTGAAATTTTGGCTGCAGATAACTACTTTCCAATCATAGCGATCCTTTCATCCGAATTGCAGAAATATCCTCTATGGCCGTAACTTCTTACCTGAACTCTTCCACTCAGGAAGTCACCATGTTCTTACCAAGAGTGGCCTTTTCTTGGTTCCCTCGCTGGCATTCGATGCCAGTGCTGCCAACTTCACTGCTTCCGCCGGCTCCACAGCTGCCCGGCACACCCAGCCCCTCGGGGGGTGCTGGCTCTTGTCCCCATCACTGTAGTTCATGGCCCCTTCAGTGCACATTTGGGGTGAGCCGGTGTGTTGAGCCGGGCCACACTGACTTTAGGAGATGGGCTGATGCTGGCCTTAGACTGCAGGGACTGCGTTGAGACTTTTCCAGACACATGTAGGAGTGCCTGCCTGGAGACTTTTCTGGCAAGCCATCCTGGAAGTGGCCGTTTGGAAAGCAGGCACGCCTTGGCCCTTGGGAGAGGTGGGACTTCCTCTTCCCAGGCCGGACACAAGAGCAGGGAGTGGGAGGGGGGGGAGATCGGCCCGTGGCCCTGTGGAACTTGGTGTTTTCCCACCGCGGGAGATGGTAGTGGCAGAGCCCCGGAGGTTCCTTTAGCTTCATGGGGACTTGTCTGTCTCTAGGCCCCCTCTCAAGCAGAAGAGAAAGGTGAGGACGCAGGGTCCTTCCTTCAGGCGACACCCTCTCAGCTCAGCCACCGGAGTTCATGACCAGCCGTAGCTGCAGGTGTGGATCTGAAGAGTGGATCATGAAAAGTTGGTGGTTCTCCTGGAGGGAAACCCTCGAAACTTCTTTCTCATCCTCTGGGGAGTTGGTGGAAATATCTCAGGCCTCCGCTTGGGAAGAGCGTGGAGCAGGGCCGGTGCCGCCGCCCAGACCAGCAAGCCGGGCTTGGCTCTTCAGGAATGAGTCTGAGGCACTGGCGGGTCCTGCTCTCCCAGCGGGGGCGATGGAGGAAGCCACCCTACCATGTCCTTGTATTTGGAGAGGGGGCTCTGGGGAAAGCGACGTAGTTCTTGATCATCATCAGATTAGGAAGACATCTGGGGCCTTAATTTGGATAACTGGGTCAAGATTATACAACAATTATGGTTATATGCAAATTCTGTTGGTTTAAAAATAGGAATCACCTTATTTAATTGTTTTAGGATCACAAAGCTTCCATCCTCCGCGAATGACCACACGATGGACATTTCAGGAGCCTTGGAGAGCCACATCTCTAATTCCACCATCACACCGAACATGCAGCTTGCCATCCTTCTGTTTTTGTCTGTAAACTGGTGGCTGTTGTTTACAGCCCCCGGTAATATTGCGGTTTACAACCCCAATATTGTGGTGTGTTTGGGATGGGGATCCCAGGCATTTATCAGATTCAAGCTTTTCCTATCCTTGGAGCTTTTTTCTTTTTGGTTTCTAAAACTAGGTAAATAACAATATTTGATTTCCTAACCTCCAAAGCCTTACTAATTTTGTTTTTGCTAAATGGCACTGCTGAATTTTAATGTACACGACGGAGGGTCCCTGGAGGAACCAGGGTCACTCCACTCCAGGGGCCCCTTTCTCGTTGAATTTTAGATGGTGCAGAAGGAATTGGGCTAGCGCCTTTTCTAAGATGCCATGAGAAGATTTAGCACTCCAAAAAATTGTTTTAATTCAGTACCTCCAACAACCTGTCCCCAGACTCTTGTTTTTCTTAGTGCTAAACTATAACCACCTAGAACACACACTTTTCACTTTCTGAATAGTAACTTGAAGGCCGGTGAACCATTACATTGAACTGTTGTAAAATCTGATCCTGCCACCAGGTGGCGGTGTGGTCTTGTGTCTTGAGGCTTTCTGCACGATGGAAAGCCCTGTACTGATAGACACTCAGCACAGACAGTATAAACCAACTCCTTTCAGAAACCCACATCTCAAACAAAATCAAACTATTAAGTTTTTAATGCAAACTGTAATTACAGGCTGAGGGAAGCTTTCTTTTTGATTCTAAGGATAGATATAAAACTTCTCCCCCCTCCCTTAGAAGATGTAAGATAGTTGATGTAAAGTTTGCTTTTCCAATCTAAAATTAGGCTAATTACAGTGATAATGTGGGTAAGCCCTTGTGGTATCTTTGATGAAAATATATAGTAGAATAATACCTTTAATTTCATTACTAACTTTCATCTGTGTGACTTACTTTGTTGAAAGCATTAATTTTTTCTAAGGTCTTATAATTACAGAAGGCATTATGTGTTTTTCTTTACCTGATCCTTCCCTCAAATGTTGAATAACTTTTTGATTTCATGATTAAATTCTGGGTTCCAAGTACATCTCTCTTTCTTACCACACCCCCAACATGTTAACATGTAAATAGCCTATCTTGTCCACCCATTGTCAAGTAGAAGCTCTGACGGAGGGGAAAGTAAGCTTGAATAAGGGCTTAAAAATAACAGTAATTTAAAAAGCAAAAAAGTCCTAACCTTTTTATTGCTGAAAATGTTAAGACACAATTGTCTTTGAGTTTACTGTTTTGGAGCTCTAATGAGGGCCATCTCGTTAACTTGAATGCTTTTGAACTCAGTTTAGCTTTAACATGTGTGCTCTCAGGCAGGCAGGCAGGCGGGCGTGTTCCTCTGGTATTGCACACACCTGTTTGGAATGGCTCGAACTTCATATACACCATGCCTGTGCATTCAACATACCACCCTACCTAAGAGCTAAGGATGAAGAAGATGGTTATCTTTGACAAAAATCATCACTCCTGAGTGTCTCCATTGCACCTGGTAAAAATGTCACTTGGTCTGGGCCAGGTGAGAGCCATGGGGGTAGACCAAGCGGCCAGGCCATGGGTTAGAGCAGGCCTCAGACCCAGAGCTTCATCAAGGGGGGAGTCACCCACACACGGAATAAGCGCCTACTCTGTGACTGTCAATTTACTTACATTAGCTCCTGCAATCCCTCCAGCAGCCCCATATCTCCCCTTTCCACAGAGGAAAAAGGTTTACCAGGTATGGTTGGCAGAACAATGGCCCCCCAAAGATATCCACGCCCTAATCCCCAGAACCTGTGAATACGTTATTACACAGCAAAGGGGAATTAAGGTTGCCCATGTAATTAAGCTTGCTAATCCAGTGACTTTCAGGTAGGGAGATTATTCTGGTTTATCCTGGTGGGTCCAATGTAATCATAAGAGTTTCTGTGGCTGAGAAGGGCAGAACCAAAGAGATGACAGCGTGAAAAGGCCTCAGCCAGATGCTGCTGGCTTTGAAGATGGAGGAAGGGGCTTGAATAAGGGCTTAGAAGCCAAGGAATGTGGCGGCCTCAGGAAGCTGGAAAAGACATAAAACAGACTCTCTTCTAGAGCCTCTAGAAGGAGTACCGCCCTACTGACACCTTGATTTTAACCAGCGAGACCCATTTAACTTCTGACCTCTAGACTTGCAAGAATGAATTTGTGCTGTGTAAGTCACTACATTTGTGGTAATTTGTTGTGGCAGCAATTGGAAACTGACACACTGGTGCTCTATATTGCGGGTTACACAGGCAGAGTGGGGTGATTCCAGACTTAAATCATAGCTCACGTGATTGAGAAAATGTAATTTATTAGTTTCATGGATAAAGTGATATTTCTCACCTGCTAGGTAGAGGATAAGAGGAAAATCATTTTCAGTTCTGTTTGATATGAAATTTAGTCTTAATCCAATAATTAAAAAAAAAATTCCTTCAGGCAATGCTGTGTTTTTACTTTTAATAACTGTTCATTGTTTTAACTTCCTCCTTAATCACCTGCTCTGTTCTCATGGAGTGTGTGTGTCAGGTGACTCAGTGGCTGTGGGATGGGGGGTGTCTGAGGCTCCCTGTCCCACCGTGTGTGGGTGGATTTTGCACAGAGTGGGACTGAAGTGGGCGGGGCCTCAGGGAGTGGGTGGGTGGATTTTGCACAGAGTGGGACTGAAGTGGGCGGGGCCTCAGGGAGTGGGTGGGTGGATTTTGCACAGAGTGGGACTGAAGTGGGCGGGGCCACAGGGAGGGGTTTTGCACAGGGTGGGGCCATGATGCACTGGGCTTTGGGGTGCCTGCTGCTGCCTGCATTCCTGTGGGCAGGCCCAGTCTACACCGACATCGAGAGACCTTCATGTCCAGTCTCCATTTCCCCAACTCTATAGACTTTTCCCCTCCTGCGTCTGCTGCCTGGAGTCCAGTCCCCCTGGGTCTCCTCATTTCCCAGCCCAGCTCCGTGGTGCAGTCTGTGATATGGCCCCTCTACTCCCTAATTAATTCCTGTTCTAGTCATAATGACCATCAAAGAGTGGCATGAAATTAAAGTCTCTGATTTTGGTTCTTTAGAAGCTAAAGAAAATTACAATACTTGTTTCAATATCTAAGCCTGTTTTTCAGACCTCTTGTCCTGTGAAGGGGCTATGTATCTTTCCTCTGTTGTCCCAGGGCCATAAGTATGGAGACCACAAAAGGCGTATGTTTTATAGGGGGCCGTTAAAATGCACACTCTTCTGTTTGCTATACATGGCCCTATAGCAGAAGCTGAGATGGGATTGGAGCCTGGGTCTCTGTCCTCAAAGCCCACATTCTCACACACTACAACACCTTGGCAGGCTGCAGGTGGACAGAGGCTGTTAAGTTTCCAGATAAGGAAATCTGGTCCTAAGGCCAGCATCTAGGAGGAGAAGGACGGTGTCTCCCTTTGGCATGACCTACCGGGAAGATGGAAATTACTACCTTTCTCCAAAAGTGGCTCATTCTGCCAGAAGCTGTGTACATTAGAAGGGAGAACAAACTTGGAGGTGGAGTTGGAGGGGTGCAGCATTGGGAGTGTCTGCTTCTCATTAGGTTGTGTGTGTGGGAGAGAGGGGCGAGGTGGAATTCATTAGCATCATTAGGTAGTTGTCCTGGACTTTCCCCAGTGGGAAGGAATGAGGCCTCAGGGCACCTTCAATTAAAAAGTCTGATTTTAAGTCTTTGGGAAATAGTTTTATGTTTATTTCTTAACGTACCATTTTCTAATGAGGCTACTTGACTTATAAGAGAACATTTTTTATTGACTATAAAGAATGAAACAATCTTGTGGTGTTGAAACCATGTTCCACAAATTCAGTATGGAGTCATCTGTTAAGAATAAACAAACCAACCAAAACCACCATACAGATTATTCGAGAGCAAAATGTGATTTTTAAGACTTTTACTGTTCAGCACAAAGGTATTCTGAAAGTCCAAGCAGACATTACAATGAATTTGTACATGCAAAGTTGGAATAGGGTATTTAATGTGTCATAGACCTTCCTGGACTAGTAGCACTATTGCTCTGGCCTTATCCAAGATCCATTCTTCTTTCCGTCTTCACAGATGGAACTCTGCTTTTGTTTGGGGCAGCACTGTGCCCTACTAAAAAATTACATTTCTTGGCATCCATTGTAGTTGGGGGAAGGTCATGTGATACTGTTCTGAACAATCAGAAGTCAAAGACTGCTGGACATTTCTGGGAAGTTGTGCTTTCCTATTTTGGCATCCACTACTTTCTCCTTGTGTTACTTTCCTCTTCTCCAGGTTGAAATGTGAATTTGATTGGTTTTATGTCTTTAAGTTTATTCTTAAGACCATGAACTAAAGACTGAGGAAATTATAGAACTCTCAGCCCTGACATATTTGAGCTGCTGGACTAATACCAATTGTCTGGATTTCATGTGGCGGGAGAGAAAAATAATAGCCCTAATTTATTCAAGTAACTCATGGTCACATTTTCAGTACTCCTAATTTATATTTGACATTTCACCAACGTAAATATAATTATACTTCTTGTATTTTTCTTACTAAAATGCGTCAGCTGCCACATGCCCATGTTTGCAGGAAGCCCAGGCTCTCCATCTTTGAGGCCTCTTCTGTCACTCTCCCCACCACTCACAATGACCAGAGGTGTTCATTCTACCTCTAACTCCAGGTGGATGGATAATTGGAAACCCTGACTGCCTACTAGCAGAGCCTATTGCTCACCACAGGATGTTGTTGGAAAAACCTTGAGCAGTCTTGTGCTTCCTAAACCGCGGTTGGCACAGCCTTTTCTTTAAAAGAAATTGTATCTGGAAATGTTATTACTTCACCTTCATTCTTGAAGCATATTTTGTTGGGTATACAATTCTAGGTTTTCAGTTATTTTATTTCAGCCCTTTAAAGATGTCATTCCATTGTCTTTGGGTTCCACTGTTTCTATGAATAGTCCTAGCTGTCAGTTTATTTGTTGCTCCTTTAAGGAATTTGTCTATTTTTCTCAGGCTTTTAAAAGACGTCCTCTTTGTCTTTGGTTTTCAGCAGTTTTAATATGAAGGAGGTGTGAGACTTTTTTGATTTGTTTTTGTTTTTTTTTTTTTTTTTGAGACAGAGTCTGGCTCTGCCGCCCAGGCTGGAGTGCAGTGGCCGGATCTCAGCTCACTGCAAGCTCCACCTCCCGGGTTTACGCCATTCTCCTGCCTCAGCCTCCCGAGTAGCTGGGACTACAGGCGCCCGCCACCTCGCCCGGCTAGTTTTTTGTATTTTTTAGTAGAGACGGGGTTTCACCGTGTTAGCCAGGATGGTCTCGATCTCCTGACCTCGTGATCCGCCCGTCTCGGCCTCCCAAAGTGCTGGGATTACAGGCTTGAGCCACCGCGCCCGGCCGATTTGTTTTGTTTTTATGTTTATTTGGCTTGGGATTTGAAAGTCTTCTGGATTTTGAGACTTGACATTTTTAATTAGTTTTGGAAAAATTTCCACCATTATTTCTTATAATACAGCTTTTACCTAAAGAATTTTATCCCTTAATGGGGTTTCAATTTTTTTACATATTAGACCTTCTCATTGTATCTTCTATGTATTTTACCCTCTCTTTTGTATTACACTTCATTTGTCTTTTTGATTTTACTCCTGGACATTTTCTTCTGGTCAGCCTTCTACTTTACCATTTTTTTCTCTTCAGCTATGTCTAATCTGTGGTTAAACCTGTACAATAAAATCTTAATTTTGATTGCTACATTTTGTTATTTCTGGATTTTTCTTTTAAAAATAGTTTCCAGTTCCTGACAAAACTTAAAACTTTATTTTTTATCTACTTGCACATAAGGACAGCTATTTTAAATTCTGTGCCTTATATCTCAATTATCTGCAATACACAGAGTCAATTTCCATTTTGTTGATTTTCTTGGTGTTTTCTTGTTTTCTAGTATGCGTGGCTATTTTAATTTTAATGCCAGATATTGGTTATGAAAAATGGTGAAATAATTTGAGGCCTGTAATGATTTTATATCCTTTTTTTAAAATTATACTTTAAGTTCTAGGGTACATGTGCACAATGTGCAGGTTTGATACATATGTATATATGTGCCATGTTGGTTTGCTGCACCCATCAACTCATCATTTACATTAGCTTTTTTCTCCTAATGCTATTCCTCCCCCAGCCCCCCAGCCCTGACAGGCCCCAGTGTGTGATGTTCCCTGCCCTGTGTTGAAGTGATTTCATTGTTCAATTCCCACCTATGAATGAGAACATGAGGTGTGTTGTTTTTCTGTCCTTGTGATAGTTTGCTCAGAATGATGGTTTCCATCTTCATCCATGTCCCTGCAAAGGACATGAACTCATCCTTTTTATGGCTGCATAGTATTCTATGGTGTATGTGTGCCACATTTTCTTAATCCAGTCTATCATTGATGGACATTTGGGTTGGTTCCAAGTCTTTGCTATTGTGAAAAGTGCTGCAATAAACATATGTGTGCATGTGTCTTTACAGTAGCATGATTTATAATCCTTTGGGTATATACCCAGTAATGGGATTGCTAGGTCAAATGCAATTTCTAGTTCTAGATCCTTCAGGGATCACCACACTGTCTTCCACAATGGTTGGACTAGTTTACATTACCACCAACAGTGTAAAAGCGTTCCTATTTCTCCACATCCTCTCCAGCAGCTGTTGTTTCCTGACTTTTTAATGATTGCCATTCTAACTGGTGTGAGATGGTATCTCATTGTAGTTTTGATTTGCACTTCTCTGATGACCAGTGGTGATGAGCATTTTTTCACGTGTCTGTTGGCTGCATAGATGCCTTCTTTTGAGAAGTGTCTATTCATATCCTTTGCCCGCTTTTCGATGGGGTCATTTGTTTTTTTCTTGTAGATTTGTTTGAGTTCTTTGTAGAGTCTAGATGTGAACCCTTTGTCAGATGGGTAGATTGCAAAATTTTTCTCCCAGTCTGATGGTAGTTTCTTTTGCCATGCAGAAGCTCTTTAGTTTAATTAGATCCCATTTGTGTATTTTGGCTTTTGTTGCTATTGCTTTTGGTGTTTTAGTCATAAAGTCCTTGCCCATGCCTATGTCCTGAATGATATTACCTAGGTTTTCTTCTAGGGTTTTGTGGTTTTAGGTCTAACATTTAAGTGTTTAATCCATCTTGAATTTATTTTTGTATAAGATGTAAGGAAGGGATCCAGTTTCAGCTTTCTACATATGGCTAACCAGTTTTCCCAGCATCATTTATTAAATAGGGAATCCTTTCCCCATTTCTTGTTTTTGTCAGGTTTGTCAAAGATCAGATGGCTGTAGATGTACGGTGTTATTTCTGAGCCCTGTGTTCCATTCCATTGGTCTATATGTCTGTTTTGGTACCAGTACCATGCTGTTTTGGTTACTGTAGCCTTGTAGTATAGTTTGAAGTCAGGTAGTATGATGCCTCCAGCTTTGTTCTTTTTGCTTAGGATTGTCTTGGCAATGTGGGCTCTTTTTTGGTTCCATATGAACTTTAAAGTAGTTTTTTCCAATTCTGTGAAGAAAGTCATTGGTAGCTTGATGGGGATGGCATTGAATCTATAAATTACCTTGGGCAGTATGGCCATTTTCACAATATTGATTCTTCCTATCCATGAGCATGGAATGTTCTTCCATTTGTTTGTGTCCTCTTTTATTTCATTGAGCAGTGGTTTGTAGTTCTCCTTGAAGAAGTCCTCCCATCCCTTGTAAGTTGGATTCCTAGGTGTTTTATTCGCTTTGTAGCAATTGTGAATAGGAGTTCACTCATTATTTGGCTCTCTGTCTGTTAATGCTGTATAAGAATGCTTGTGATTTTTGCACATTGATTTTGTATCCTGAGACTTTGCTGGAGTTGCTTATCAGCTTAAGGAGATTTTGGGTTGAAATGATGGGGTTTTCTACATATACAATCATGTCATCTGCAAACAGGGACAATATGTCTTCCTCTTTTCCTAATTGAATACCCTTTATTTCTTTCTCTTGCCTGATTCCCCTGGCCAGAACTTCCAACACTATGTTGAACAGGAGTGGTGAGAGAGGACATCCTTGTCTTGTGCTGGTTTTCCAAGGGAATGCTTCCAGTTTTGGCCATGCAGTATGATATTGGCTGTGGGTTTGTCATAAATAGCTCTTATTATTTCGAGATACATCCCATCAATACCTAGTTTATTGAGAGTTTTTAGCATGAAGCGCAGTTGAATTTTGTCAAAGGCCTTTTCTGCATCTATTGAGATAATCATGTGGTTTTTGTGGTTGGTTCTGTTTATGTGATGGATTATGTTTATTGATTTGCATATATTGAACCAGCTTTGCATCCCAGGGATGAAGTTGACCTGATCATGGTGGATAAGCTTTTTGACATGCTGCTGGATTCAGTTTGCCAGTATTTTATTGAGGATTTTTGCATCAATGTTCATCAGGGATATTGGTCTAAAATTCTCTTTTTTTTGTTGTGTCTCTGCCAGGCTTTGGTATCAGGATTGATGCTGGCCTCATAAAATGAGTTAGTGAGGATTCCCTCTTTTTCTATTGATTGGAATGGTTTCAGAAGGAATGGTACCAGTTCCTCTTTGCATCTCTGGTAGAATTCAGCTATGAATCCGTCTGGTCCTGGACTTTTTTTGAGTGGTAGGCTATTAATTATTGCCTCAATTTCAGAGCCTGTTTTTGGTCTATTCAGAGATTCAACTTCCTCCTGGTTTAGTCTTGGGAGGGTGTATGTGTCTAGGAATTTATCCATTTCTTCTAGATTTTCTAGTTTATTTGCATAGAGATGTTTATAGTATTCTCTGATGGTAGTTTGTATTTCTGTGGGATCCATGGTGATATTCCCTTTATCATTTTTTATTGCGTCTATTTGATTCTTCTTGCTTTTTCTTCTTTTTTAGTATTGCTAGTGATCTATCAGTTTTGTTGATCAATTTTGTTTTCAAAAAACCAGCTCCTGGATTAATTGATTTTTTGAAGGGTTTTTTTTTAATGTCTCTATCTCTTTCAGTTCTGCTCTAATCTTAGTTATTTCTTGCCTTCTGCTAGCTTTTGAATTTGTTTGCTCTTGCTTCTCTAGTTCTTTTAATTATGATGTTGGAGTGTCGATTTTAGATCTTTCCTGCTTTCTCTTATTGTCATTTAGTGCTATGAGTTTCCCTCTACACACTCCTTTAAATGTGTCCCAGAGATTCTGGTACATTGTGTCTTTGTTCTCATTGGTTTCAAAGAACATCGTTATTTCTGTCTTAATTTCGTTATTTACCCAGTATTCATTCAGGAGCAAGTTGTTCAGTTTCCATGTAGTTGTGCAGTTTTGAGTGAGTTAGGGTTTCTTAATCCTGAGTTCTAATTTGATTGTACTGTGGTCTGAGAGACAGTTTGTTGTGATTTCTGTTCTTTTACATTTGCTTAGGAGTGCTTTACTTCCAATTATGTGGTCAATTTTACAATGAGTGTGATGTGGTGCTGAGAAGAATGTATATTCTGTTGATTTGGGGCAGAGAGTTCTGTAGATGTCTATTAGGTCTGCTTGGTGCAGAGCTGAGTTCAAGTCCTGGATATCCTTGTTAACCTTCTGTCTCGTTGACCTGTCTAATGTTGACAATGGGGTTTTAAAGTCTCCCATTAGTATCATGTGGGAGTCTAAGTCTCTTTGTAGGTCTCTAAGGACTTGCTTTATGAATCTGGGTGCTCCTGTATTGGGTACATATATATTTAGGATAGTTAGTTCTTCTTGTTGAATTGATCCCTTCACCGTTATGTAATGGCTTTCTTTGTCTCTTTTGATCTTTGTTGGTTTAAAGTCTGTTTTATCAGAGGCTAGGATTGCAACCCCTGACTTTTTTTGCTTTCCATTTGCTTGGTAGATCTTCCTCCATCCCTTTATTTTGAGCCTATGTGCATCTCTGCATGTGAGATGGGTCTCCTGAATACAACACACTGATGGGTCTTGACTCTTTATCCAATTTGCCAGTTTGTGTCTTTTAACTGGGGCATTCAGCCCATTTTCATTTAAGGTTAATATTGTTATGTGTGAATTTGATCCTGTCATTATTATGTTAGCTGATTATTTTGCCCATTAATTGATGCAGTTTCTTCATAACATTGATGGTCTTTACAATTTGGCATGTTTTTGCAGTGGCTGGTACTGATTGTTTCTTTCCATGTTTAGTGCTTTCTTCAGGAGCTCTTGTAAGGCAGGCCTGGTGGTGACAAAATCTCTCAGCATTTGCTTGTCTGTAATGGATTTTATTTCTTTTTCACTTATGAAGCTTAGTTTGGCTGGATATGAAATTCTGGATTGAAAATTATTTTCTTTAAAAATGTTGAATATTTGCCCCAACTCTCTTTCTGGCTTGTAGGGTTTCTGTTGAGAGATCTGCTGTTAGTCTGATGGGCTTTCCTTTGTGGGTAACTTGACCTTTCTTTCTGGCTGCCCTTAACATTTTTTCCTTCATTTCAACCTTGGTGAATCTGACAATTATGTATCTTGGGGTTGTTCTTCTCCAGTAGTATCTTTGTGGTGTTCTCTGCATTTCCTGAATTTGAATGTTGGCCTGACTTGCTAGGTGGGGGAAGTTCTCCTGGATAATATCCTGAAGAGTGTTTTCCAACTTGGTTTCATTCTCCCTGTCACTTTCAGGTACACCAATAAAATGTAGATTTGGTCTTTTCACATAGTCACATATTTCTTGGAGGCTTTGTTTGTTTTTTTTTTACTCTTTTTTATCTAATCTTGTCTTCTTACTTTATTTCATTAATTTGATCTTCAATCACTGATATCCTTTCTTCCACTTGATCGAATTGTCTATTGAAGCTTGTGCATGCATCATGAAGTTCTCGTGCCATGGTTTTCAGCTCTGTCAGGTCGTTTAAGATCTTCTCTACACTGTTTATCCTAGTTAGCCATTCGTCTAACCTTTTTTCCTTCCAAAGGGTTCGAACATGTTCCTTTAGCTTGGAGAAGTTTGTTATTACTGACCTTCTGAGGCCTACTTCTGTCAAGTCGTCAAAGTCATTCTCTGTCCAGCTTTGTTCTGTTGCTGGCGAGGAGCTGCAATCCTTTGGAGGAGAAGAGGAGCTCTGATTTTAGAATTTTCAGCTTTTCTTCGGTTTATCCCCATCTTTGTGGTTTTATCTACCTTTGGTCTTTGATGTTGGTGACCTACAGATGGGGTTGTGGTGTGGATGTCCTTTTTGTTGATGTTGATGCTATTCCTTTCTGTTTGTTAATTTTCCTTCTAACAGTCAGGTCCCTCAGCTGCAGGTCTGTTGGAGTTTTCTGGAGGTCTACTCCAGACCCTGTTTGCCTGGGTATCACCAACGGAGGCTGCAGAACAGCAAAGATTGCAGAACAGCAAAGATTGCAGAACAGCAAATATTGATGCCTGATCCTTCCCCTGGAAGCTTCGTCCCAGAGGGGCACCTGCTTATATGAGGTGTCTATCAGCCCTTACTGGGAGGTGTCTCCCAGTTAGGCTACTCGGGGGTCAGGGACCCACTTGAGCAGGCAGTCTGTCCATTCTCAGAGCTAAAATGCCATGTTGGGAGAACCTGCTCTCTTCAGGGCTGTGAGACAGGGACATTTGAGTCTGCAGAAGTTGTTTGCTGCCTTTTGTTTAGCTAAACCTTGCCCACAAAGGTTGAGTCTAGAGGCAGTAGGCCTTGCTGAGCTGTGGTGGGCTCTGCCCAGTTTGAGCTTCCCCGGCTGCTTTGTTTACCTACTGAAGCCTCAGCAATGGTGCAGGCCCCTCCCCTAGCCAGGCTGCTGCCTTGCAATTCCATCTGAGACTGCTGCGCTAGCAGTGAGCAACTATCCGGTCTCTGTGGGTGTGGGACCCACTGAGCCAGGCACGGGAGAGAATTTCTTTGTCTGCCAGTTGCTAAGACCTTGGGAAAAGCACAGTATTTGGGCAGAGTGTCCCGTTTTTCTAGGTACAGTCTGTCACAGCTTCTCTTGGCTAGGAAAGGGAAATCCCCTGACCCCTTGTGCTTCCTGGGTGAGGTGATGCCCCGGCTTGCCCTCTGTGGTTACACCCACTGTCCAACCAGTCCCAATGAGATGAATCGGGTACATCAGTTGGAAATGCAGAAATCACCCGTCTTCTGCCTTTATCACGCTGGGAGCTGCAGACTGGAGCTGTTCCTTTTCGGCTATCTTGGAACGGATCCTGATTTTATATTCTTATAAAACTATCTGGTGATTCTGTGCAGAATATACTAAGGTTATATTGATTGGCTCATATCCTCTAACATCCTCATATCCTGTAATATTGATGTGAGTCAATCAATATAACCTTAGTATATTCTGCAGAGTTAGAATCACCAGATAGTTTTAAAAGTTACTGCTGCATAGGTTCCATAACCAAAGATTCTGACTCAAATGATCTGGAGTTGGGCCTGGACATCAGTATTTTGTGATAGCTTCCCAAGTGATTTTAATGAGTACCAGGATTGAGACCTACCCTAACATAAAACATAAAGATAGTACAAATGAGGGAAAATAATAGCTCAATCACTTAATTCACTTATGAATATAGTTGCAAAAATAAAACATCCATATATAGAATTCACCTGTCATCAAAAATAATGACTTCTACTAAATAGACAATTTCAGAAACACATGAATGATTCCCTCACAGAAAATGTATGCACATAATTTATTACATTACAGTTCTGGTAGAGAAAACCCATAGGAACATATCAATAGATGCTGAAATTTTAACAACCAAATAAAAGCTTTTAATAGGAATGGAAAAGAATTACTGAGATGTGCTAAGGTCTGCTTGGTGGATATTAATAATGTTTACCCGTATCTGCTTTCTGTTTTCTTCCAGGCATTCAGGCAGTTATATTTCCCAGTCCCCTTGCGGTTTTCTGGGTGGAGTCTGTGAGTCGTTTCGGTTAACGGGCTGGGAATGGAAGACGTGCGTCACTACTGTGCCAAAGCACCGAAGAGTCGAGGTATGAGAATGCCATACGCTCTCTTCCTCTACTGTGGTGACCCAGAAGGCTTTCTGTTGTGATGGCAGTGCCATGGGATGGAAAGCCTACTTTCTATCACTTCCTGGAGGTGTGTCCAGAACCACAGCTGGCTTTCTGGGAGTGAGAAGTAAATGTGTAAAACCACTGAGATTTCAGAGTAGTTTGATATCACAGTATGACCTGCCTTGACCAGGAGTTGTAGGAAAACTTTTCCTACAAAGGGCCGGATATTTTAGGTTTTACAAGTCATATGGTCTCTGTCACAACTACCAACATTTTTCCATTGTAGCAGAAAGCAGCCATAGATAATATATAAATGAAAGAGCATGGCTGTGTTCCGATGAAATTTTGTTAACAAAAATGGGTGGTAGATTTGGCCCACGGACCATCATTTGCAGACCTCTGCTCTTGACAAATACTTTTGTATACTCAGATTTTATTACAAATATAATTCAAAATGATAAAATCCTAAAACCTTTTCAGCTAAAAGTAGGAATAACCAGGGTTGTCCACTATTGCCACTTAATGGCACTATTTTAGAGGGTCTAACTAGTACAATATGATAAGACATTTAAGCAATTGGTATAAATGTGGACAAAAGGCTGATTGTGGTGGTTCACACCTGTAATCCCAGCACTTTGGGAGGCTGAGGCAGGTGGATCATGAAGTCAGGAGTTCAAGACCAGCCTGGCCAAGATGGTGAAACCCCGTCTCTACTGAAAATACAAATAATTAGCCAGATGTGGTGGCGGGTACCTGTAATCCCAGCTACTCAGGAGGCTGAGACAGAGAATTGCTTGAACCTGGGAGGTGGAGGTTGCAGTGAGCTGAGATTGCACCATTGCACTCCAGCTGGGATGACACAGTGAGACTCCATCTAAAAAAAAAAAAAAAAAGGCAAAACAGTTTTTCTGATAACATAATTAAATACCCAGAAAATCCAAGAAACACTAGTAAAAATGACTAAGATTTATGTGACAATATGGTAAGATGACTGAATATAATAGACACACAATAGTCAATAACCTTGCTGTGCGTGCGTGTGCACATGTGTTAATAAATCCCCTGTATATTCCCAGTAGCAGTATTCTACACAGTGAAATGGGAAGTATTCACAATAGCAGTAAAAATTACACAGTAATTAGGAGTAAATTTAACAAGAAAGATATATCATGTAAAGAATAACAGAACTGAACAGATGCGAAGACATCTGCTGACTCCGTTTCTGGTTGGGGGGAGCTGCACAGCCACATGAGGAAGGGCGGAGAATTGGGACCACTTTGGATCCACCTACCGCACCGGGATTATCAACTTTGACGGCCCCATGACCAAGCATGACTGTGTTACCAGCGTTGGATGCCTCAGTTTTGTGTTGAGGTAGTATTTGCAGTGAATAAAAGTCAAACGTGTTGTACATATCATGGTCATGGTCAGGGTTTCATAGAGTAAAACCACTTGAGAATCGAATGTGTAGGTAAGAGAAGGGTGAGAGAAGTAACATAGGTCATTTTGCGGGTTCTACCATTTTCAATGAGCACAGAGGCATTTTTCTAGTTAATGATGTAACAGAGAACAAGGACACTGGGAGCTGGAGCTGCCCTCTACAGTGTGGCTTGTTAGGCCATGACAGGTTGCACGTCCTCAGGTGCTGTTATAGCCTCAGTGTCATCGCCTTTCCAACATTCTGAATGACTGTCACACAAGTAAGAAAGCATTCTCTGTCAGCCCCACTGTGAATGAGGAAAGAGCCCTGGGGCTGGGAGGCCTGAGGCAGGCAGGGCCTGCTGGTGAGCCTGTGTCCTTCACGCACCTCCTGTCCCAGAGGCTCAGGCCACTGCTGTCACTGGCAGATAATAATGGGACATAAACTCACCTTTTATTAGGTCTCCAACTGATCCCTTAATAAGCCATCCAGAATGTGCACCCAGATGCTTTTATGAGAAAATTCATTAGGTTGCTCTGTACAAAAGAAGCATGTGCTGAAAGTCGATGAAACTTCTGGGGTCCCTAATAACCAGTCTTCCTGCCGTTGTTACTAAATGTCGCCAGTTGTCTTTCATTTTTTTCTGGTGGCACTAGTGCTTAATTGAAACCCATCAATCAGTTCTATCAACTTGTCAGAATGTGTGGAGCTGGGACTGTGCTCAGCACCAGGCTTAGCGTCTTTGAGATGACAGAAAATGTATGTGACACAGTCACTACCTTCAAAGAATCGGAAGTCTGTTTAGGAGCAGTGAAGTGAACACTCAGGGCATAGTTATGGGAGAAATCAGGCTGTGCAGGGCTGAGCTCAGGAGATCATGGGCTTTGGAAAGGAGAGATCCATGTGGGCTGGAGCAAGAGGCGAGGTGAGCCCGGCCTGAGATGACCAGTGGGGTTTAGATATGTGGAAGGGAGAAGGGAGGGCATTCTCGGGGTGGGTCAGGGCCTGGGGAAATATAGGAAGGTGGGATTCAGGTTGGTGTAAGTTGGGGACAGTGAGGGTCTCAGGCCATCAGAGGGTGGGCTTTGGAGCGTGTAGGGGACAGGGAGGAGCTGGTGGTGAGTTGTGTGCAGTGCCACGGGACCTCCCAATGCGGCACGCAAAGCCCCACTGTTCTCATCCACGTTCAAACCTGCTGTTGGGCGGGCGTGCCGTGAGCTGGGAGGAGCGGGAGCCGAGGGTGCTAAGGGCACCGTGTGGAGCAGTTCTCACTGCAGAGCTAGTCAGGGAGTGTCTGGATGGTTTGGGGCAACTTCCTGAATCTCTCTCCCTTGGTTTTTCTCGTTTATAAAATGGGAGTAATGACAGGTTGCTGGGAGTGTAAGTATTTAACACATGGACTGAAATGTGTGTGCAATATATATGCATATCTAATATATATGATTATATTATTTAATGATTTGCAAGTATATATTTATGATGCACAGTTTATAATAATTTATAAGTCTATATTTCTTTTTTTTTTTTTTTTTTTGAGATGGAGTCTTGCTTTGTCGCCCAGGCTGGAGTGCAGTGGCCGGATCTCAGCTCACTGCAAGCTCCGCCTCCCGGGTTCACGCCATTCTCCTGCCTCAGCCTCCCGAGTAGCTGGGACTACAGGCGCCCACCACCTCGCCCGGCTAGTTTTTTGTATTTTTTAGTAGAGACGGGGTTTCACTTTGTTAGCTAGGATGGTCTCGATCTCCTGACCTCGTGATCCGCCCATCTCGGCCTCCCAAAGTGCTGGGATTACAGGCTTGAGCCACCACGCCCGGCCAAGTCTATATTTCTATTGCACAATTTATAATATAATTTACATTCATGAAATTATATTTGTATATTATATAGAAGTAGATGTATCATTATTTATGAAAATCATAATACACATTTTAATGACCCCCAAATTCATGGGCTTGTCCCTGGTTCCTTTTACTTATGAAACCTCTACCTGGAAAGAAAAAAATGGGTGAGGATTTATCTCCAGGTAGATAGGAAAAAATAAATCATACCGTGTAGTGTGCTGCAGCTTTTAGTGCCTGTAAATTATCTTTGTTTTATCTTTATTTCACAGACAAGGCCACTGAGGCACATGGAAGTGAGTGGGCTCCCCCAGCCCTGACCCAGTCAAGACCAGGAGCAGGTCCCAGCCTGTCTCTGTGCTCCAAGGCACCGTGACGCTTTGGGGGGGGGCCAGCATAATTCCAAATAGACTCTTTTCCTCATAATCTCAGGCCATGACCATGTACTTTCGGCTTCGTTTTTTTGGCAAGATTCTTTTTGTGAGCTTGTGCCTAGATAATGAGGACCTGTGAGGAGTCCCGGCCAGCATACGGTCACTGCCACATGGGCCCCAGGCCAGAGACACCTCCCGTCTCCTAGGAACGGATTCCAGTGGCCCTGGTCACTGGCCAGCACACCTATGGGGGAGACACGAACCCCCTTCACCCACACGGAACCAGCACCATCTTTGCATTGTATATTTTGTATAAAAAGAGCTCCAATGTGGGAGCATTTCCTTTTTTTGTCTAGAATTGTCCAGATGGCTGACACCGTCATTACGTGGACCGAGTTAATTACATTCAAACTTGCTTTTGTCCTAAGCGAGCGTTACTTCTGTGACTTTTTACACACAGCTTCCTGAACACAGGGAAGAAAATATTAGCCTGGATCTCATCTTCAGCTCATCATCTTTACAGAGAAGGTACCAGCTGTTTGTGAACCCGCAGGGCATTAAATGCGCAGGAGCCTTGGGCGGGAGCATGGAGACAAAGATCCGCAGGTTCCACCCAGGCTTTCTGAGCAAACAAAACCAGGGAAGGCAAACACAGGCTTTTGTCCTGACCCCATGGTTCTAGCCAAGTGCTGTTTCGCTAGGGTTGACCTCACAGAGCCGAAGAGTGTGGCGTGAATTGCCAAGTTGACTGGGGCCATCCTGTGTGCCAGGGGGTACTCGGCCCTCCTCCCATGGCCAGTCTGCCTCTCACCTTCACACCCTGCCTCGCGGCCCAGGGGCCTTGGCGCAGGGGGCTGAGGGAGACATCGGCAGGTTCCATCTCCCAGCAACAGCGTCGCTTTGAGGGGTGGTTTCTGAGCCCGCTCAGCCAAGATCAGTCATAGCTTCCTCCTTCTCCTCCCCCCCGCAGACCTAGATAGGTTTATTTTCTACATGTAAGTTATTGAAAATAGTCAAAGGCTCATCAAGACTTTGAAGAAATTCTTTCTTATGAACTCTTGTCCTTTTAATTGGCAGGAAGTAAATTCATGTAAAACAGTTTTGCGATCGCACGAGCAGATAGGAGCGATCAGAAAATGTGCTCATCCTCATCTCCCAGCTCGACTTTCATGTGACGGGGAAGTCCTCCATCCTAATGTCAACACTTCCTGCTTCAAATCCTGGCTGCTTATTTGATCCGATGAAACTCTTCTTTGCCTGCGTCTGCTCTAACCCCAGAGATCTGCAATCATATCAAATGGATTCATGTGTGGCTCTCTTGCCGCTGTGCCTAAGCCTGACATTTTGGGCCACATGCACTGGAGATGCAGGACAGGCTTCTAAACCACGTGAGCAGAGAGTGCGGACACACGGCGCGCCTTTATCTCCGTCCCAGGGATCACAAGATCAATCACAATATTGTTCCGGCTGACCCTGGGAGGAAAAGTCATGAAACCCAATCCATGCCCCGTCCTCCCAGGGAATTCAGGAAGCAAACTGCAGTCAAGGATTGAATGAGCGAGGACTGGAAGGGGAATTGCCCCTGGAAACCAGTCTGCAGGCGGCTTCCTTTTCTCCTGAAACATGCCTTTTATTTGACTTTTGAGTTGCGGTCTCACTCTGTCAACTGGGCTGGGACGCAGTGGCATCCCGAGTTGCTTGGATTACAGGTGTGAGCCACTGGCTCTCAGGTCCAAAACATGCCCTTTATTTTTATTATTTACTTATTTATTATTTATTTTTGGAGACAGGGTCTTGCTCTGTCACCCAGGCTAGAGTGCAATGGCACTACCGTAGCTCACTGCAGCCTTGAACTCTTGGGCTCAAGCAATCCTATTGCTCCAGCCTCCTGCGTAGCTGGGACCACAGGCACATGCCACCACACCCAGCTAATTTTTTTATTTTTCTGTAGGGACAAGTTCTCTCTATCTTGCCCAGGCTGGTTTTGAACTCTTAGGCTCAAGTGATTCTCACACCTCAGCCTCCCAAAGTGCTGGCATTATAGGCATGAGCCACATGCCCAGCCTGAAGCATGCCTTTCAAATGGGAGTTCATGATTTTGTAATACCCTGAAATAATTGACAGGCCTCTTAAAGCTGGTGCTGTTGTGAGGTGGGTCTGAGGGGAGCGAGGGGAGAGCTTCAGTTTGTCCTCTGGAAAGAGTGAGGCAGAGCCCGCCTGAACTCCAGGGGCAAAGTGGGTGGCTGGGGCTCCTCCCTGGGGAGGCTGAGCACCGTGGGCTTGGCTGGGAGCCCAGAATTTAGGTTTCCTGTATTTTCTTTAGAACAAGCTTCCCCAATTTGGTTTAGAAAGTTGCCTTTCTACAATGGAAGAGTTTCCAGCAGTCTATTCCCAAGTGTCCAGGGCATGCCTGTTACCGCAGCTTTTCCATCAGAAGTGTTGGAGGGTCCCGAGTTGTCTGCACCGTTCAAAGGAGAATAGTATTTATTTAGCATTTACTAAGTGCCAGGCACGACTCTAAACACTTCCTGTAGATATTAACCCATTAAATCTGCATGACAACCCTATGGGGTAGCTATTCTCTTTTATCCAAATTTTACAAATGGGGAAACTGAGGCACAGGGCGGTTATGTAATTTGCTTACTGACACAAGCATGAGATGAGACATTGGCCATTATAGATCTTTTCATGGTGTCGTTTTGAGCCAAGCTGCCAATAAGACAACCGTGTCCGGCCCCCTAAGTTCCTGCCTCAGCTCCTGCCTGGGGTGGTTCTGCTTCCTTTTATATTGTCCGTTTCAGGGATCCTTTCGGTCAACTGTTTAATTTCACCTCAGGGTGGTCTCCTTTTCTTCAAAATGGAATTGGTTCCAGGGTAATGCGTGGGGGAGTCCTCGCCACCGTGGAGGGGCTGCCCTGCAGGGGCACTGGCCCATCTGAACAGGTTATTCATTCTTCCTCAGAAGCGGCACGCGGGCCTTCCTGAAGTGCTCATTCCTCTTCAGGGAAGGTGGGTGAGAAGGGCATGGTCAGCCCAGTCTCATTTTATGTCTGCTCAGTTCGTAGGCTGTGCATCCCTCAAACATCCTAAGATCCTAGGAAGTCATAGAGCCAATCAGCCTGTTGTCACTCAGTTTCTTCAAATACGGAATACCATCAGGCTCATGGGTTGGGAGAAATATACGGCCAAAGCCCCAGTAAGCACTTTAAAAAAGCAAGAGCTCTTGCGAGCCTTCCTGCAGGATGGACCCTGGCGGTGCTGAAGGGTAAACTGAGGCTGATGTCTGGGGAGTGTTTGGGATGGTGTTGGTGGGGGCAGCCTGGGGACGCTGCCTTCCCCACTCAGCCATTGTCTGTCTAGGGCTGCCCTGAACAGGCGTGTTTCATGTTAGGAGCTCCACAAATACACATAACTGCAGAATAAATGATTCAAATAATGAAATCTATCAGGTTTGTACGGGAGTTTAACCGGCGCCCAGCCCAGGGCAGCCTCCCGGTTGTACTCCCCGAGTGCCCGTCTGCCCCCTGGATAGTGTCTTACCTTCCTCACCGCCTAGGCCCTGGCTTCCCAGAGGATGGGAGGGCAGCTCCTTCACTGAAGGGGATGCCCTCCTTTAAGTGATGTAGCTATTTCTAGACTGTTCTCAGATCTTTGGTTTTCCCTGCTCCCTTCTCACACACACAGGGAAAGCAGAACCTGCTGGGGAGAACTGGGAGCTTTCAGGGCCAGCGTTCCCGTGTCTAGCCTGCCTTCCTCCCTCCCCAGCCTCCTCCTCATCCCAGGCTCCTGGTGCTCCTGGCTGCTCCCCGCTCGCCTCCACAGACTTCTCTGGGACCATTTCTTCTCCGCCTGTGTCTCTCTGCTCATTCTATGCACTCCTTCCATCTGCATTCAGATGTTCTCAGGCGTCTTTCATAGGTTCAAAAAGAGAATTCCCCTGACCGACGTTCCCGCATCGCCTCTCCTCTTTATGGCCTCCATGTGCTGGTTTGCCCCCTCCTCCTCTCCTCTCCCTTATTCACAGATCCTGTCACCCCAACACAGCTCTCAGCAAGGCCACTGAGGACCTCCTCGTGGCTCTGGGACCGATGACTCCTAGCGGCACGTGACGCTGCTGACCTCCTTGTTCTGGAAACATTTGCTCAGCCTCGATGCCGCTGCAGATCCTCTTCTAGTTTCTCCTCCCACGGGAGGTGCCCCTACACCACCTTTGCCAGCCTTCTTCGGCTCTGCCTGAGCTTCTTTGGTCCTGGCTCCTCTTCCCTTCTCAGCCTCCCTGCCCCATGATCGGCAGGATCTCTTCCCAGGGCTTGGAGCCCCGCTGTGTCCTCTGACAGCTCAGGTCTAAGTGTCCTGCCAGTTGTCTCCCTGAGCGCCTCACAGCTGCAGCTCCCCCTGGATGTGCGTGGTTGCCTCAGACTCAGCAGGTCCACTACAGGGCTCCAGCTTCTCACACCTATGCTCCTCTCTTTGTCCTGTCTCAGGTGAACGGGACCATTCTCTACCCAGTGGCCCTATCCAGAACTCGGAGGGTGTCCTTTGACTTCCCCAGATTTCTTACCCTGCATTTTGACACCATGCAGTGAATCACAAAGTCCTGTGAATTCTCCCAAATGCATCCTGTCTGTCCCCGTGTCCCTTCCCCCTGAGATCCCCACATCCAGGCCACCGCCGGTTCTTGTCCAGTCGCCGCACCTGCTCCTAGGTCTGTCTGTCTTAAAATTACTATGTTTTCAATCCATTATCCAGACTAAATCTGGGGTGATCTTTTCAAAATGCACATATAAGTCACCCCCGATTAAAATTTCCAAAAGATTCCATGTATTTGGGATGAAGTCTGAACTTCTTAACTTAGGTGAGTCTTCATGACCTGGACCCTACCTCCTTCTACTGCCATCTCCTGTCCTGCTCATCCATGGCAGATTTTTACCTTCCTCAAAAAATAAAATGTGGGGCCATCTAAGTCTCCTCTGTGTGACTTGGCCAGCCACACACACAACGACCACCCTAATCGCCGGGGTTTTTGAGCTGAGTTTTTGGCAGCTCCCAGTGGTAGGCTGGGAATGTCACCATCCTCTTGGAAAGCCCGTGGCGAGTTCTTTATAGCTGGCAGGACCTCTGAGGTGTCACTCTGAGGCTTAGCAGTTTTCTCGTCATCTTCACTCCCTAACTAAGAAAGAGGGAGTGAAAGAGGGTGGTGAATACTTCAATATTTAAAAGCACCAAACACAACAAAATGTATGTGGACATCGTCATTATTACTATCCTGACTTAATGAACTCTATCCTCTCCTTTTTTGGCTGGAAGAACATAAAAGTCCCAATGAAAGGAAACAGATGTAGTTGCTTTGAGCATTTCCAAAGGAAACTGCAGTAAAACGTGAACCATCGCCCTGTGAAAGCCTGTTGTGTAATGGAGATGTCCTGATACCGTTTCCATCTGCCAGCTTTGTGAAAGTGGAGGGGGTGTGGAGGGGCCAGCAGAGCCCCCACATCGGAGTCCAGCAACAGCAAAGTCGTGGAAATGTTTGGGAAAAAAAGCTCAAACCACACTTCTAACCATGCTCGGTTTTTCTTGTAACCAAAAGCCATGCAAAAGAAGGGAGGTCCAAGGAGGACCTGTGGGCTGGCAATTTAAAATGGTGTTTGAACAGAGGAAGAGAAGTGAGGATGATTAGGAAGAACAGTCTTTGGTGATCAATTCATAAGCCCCAGTGAGCAGACACAAACTCAAGATTCACCCAGTGGGGAACGGGAGCCAGTGTCGCCAGCGCTCAGGAAAGGCTATAGCTCGGTTCGCCTTCGTGAAAGCTGTGGATGGCTCACGGTCTCAGGCTTCCCATTTTCCTTACTGTGCTCAGGGTGTCTGATTCCTGGCCAGTGCCTTGGATGTCCTGGGGCAGCCCGCGTCCGCCAGTGCACGTTGGAACGGGAGAGTTGATTCCCTCTCCCAAGCCAGGAGGTGCATGGACATGGTCTCTTTCCTAAGTGTGCCTTCCTACAAAAGGTCTGAATGGTCACAGTCCTGTCTATATTTTAAAAGAAGTGCAGGCCTCCCATTTGCGCCTATTTCCCTCCCGTGCCTTCCCCATTTCCTTCTCACTTCCTACCATGGCGGTGTAGAGACTCTCGAAATCAAGACGGAAAAGAAGGAAGCTCAGTACTTCTCGCAGTGAGAGAAGCCAGTGCCGGTGCGGACGCTCTTGGCTGGTGGAATCCATGGTGGGGGTGGGGGGCGCCCTCAGTGGCACGGGGCTTACAGATGCATTGGATGGTGTGAGGAGATCCCAGATGTACTTGGCCTCTGTCTGTGAGCCCCCGTGTGTGCTGTGGCCCCTACACTTCTCCTGCCCCCCCATTGTGCTCCACAGAGCTGGAAGAAAGAATGGTCCTGTTGTCACTGTCACCCAAGCAGTTGCTTCGACTGATGCCTTTGTTCTTCCAGGCTGCCCAGTTACCAAAGGGCTGGAATTAATAATTGACTAAAATTAATAGGGCAGTGCTTGTCTAAATGAAATGTGGTCTGGGCTGTATTTCAACCTGACAGTTCTTGTTCTCCTGTTGAATTTTTTTGTTGTTGTTGGTTCTGGGGCAACTTTACAAGGATGTGGGTGAGTGTGCCTCAGTTTGATTTGTGGCTCAGCTGTCTACTTTTAAATTAAAATACCTGGCAAACAAAAGGCCCAGCTCTTGGGTTCAGAAAACGAATCGCAGACGTCTGAGGTGTGGCCCTGAGATTTAGTGGCAGCAGGAGTAAAATGGGTTAAAGGTTGGTTGAAAATAAAGTTAATATTCAGCACTGGTGTGTTGTGGCTGCCAAGAATACGAGCTGTGGCCGCGTTAATAAAAGTGCAGTGTTTAGAGGGAGCGAGCGATGGTCTTGCTCTGGCTCTGTGGGACCACCCGCGGAGCCTGGCTGGGCTCTGTGAGGGGCACCTCTATTTCAAGGGAGCATGAACAGATGGGGGTGCTCTGACAGGAGAGCAGCAGGACCTTGTGGGCACCCGGGACCATGCCTGAGACACAGGGGAGGCAGGGGAGGGCATGGATGTCTCGGTTAAGAGAGTTGAAGGGCGACAGATTCGAGAAAGGGGCACTGGGCTGCTGTGTGCATGAACAATCCCAGCTCTGCAAAGGGGAAGCAGTGAGCGCCCCGTGAATGGGATGCTGCATAACCGCCCTGTGTGTACACATCAGAAAGAAACTTGAAACACGTGACTTTAGTCTTGTCCAACCATGAGATTTTATCATTTTCAAATGGACACATTTTCCTTCTTTTCAATTAGTTGAAGTAAAATTTGTTAAGGTCAGTCTCCCGGGTGAATACTGAGAGCCCCTTGAATCAGCTCTGTGGGATTTCAACTCCATCTGCACCTCAGATACTCCCCAGTTTGACTCTCGACACGCCCTTGATATGTTTCAGTGAGCCTGACTGCATGGCATGAGGCCTGCCTGCCAAGGAACTTCATTCACCCAGGCTCTGAAAGAGTCAGTGCCTCTTCTGCATGGCCAATTCATTCCTGAGGAGGGCTTTACTTGCTAGGAGCAAATGATTAACTATTCATAACATTTGTCGAGCATCAAAAAATTGGGAATGAGCACGTAGCCCAGGTTTTGATACATTTCGCTTCCTTGACTTTGCCATCTGAAGCCAGAGACAGGAAGTCGTCTGAGCTGACAGGCATTTTGGGTGAGTGGTGTGCCAGCCCCTCCTTCCAGGCCGGCACTGTGGAGAGAATCCCAGCAGCCTCAAAGACATTTAACAAACAGATAGAACTGAAAACCCAGTCATTCCAAGCTTCTGGTTTGGGTCCAAAACAGGCCATTTCAACCCTGAGGGCAAAGCCTTCTTCAGTGTCTTGCCAGAGAAACTAAGGGCCAGTCTTTGGATGACCTGGCAAGGACAAACAAATTTAGGGGCATCTCTGAAAGCCATGCAAATGCTTTGTTAAGGCTACAACAAAGATAAAGGACAGGAGGAAAGTCACCTTGAGAATAATCATTTACCTTCCTTTCATCTTTTAAAAGACAGGTAGGCAGAATTGCTTGGAAGGAGGAAATCTAAGAACAGATAACGGTTCTTCATATTGACCCATTGCTTACTCATTTTAAAGGCACAGAAATCCCTCCTAGGGTGCACAACCAGGTCCCACTTGACCGTGTAAAGGGCTGTGGGTATTGGCAGTTGCCTAGGGGATACCCAGCCCTGCTTCTGCCACATGAAAGCAACACCCATTGTGTGCTGCTTGTTAGCTGCCTTTCTTGATTATGCACAACACCAATGGGACAATCAGAGACTTTCAGAAAGGGTTTGCTGATGTCACATGGCTGATGCCATTGGTGAAGCTGCCAATGCATGGATCCTGTCCATTCAGAGACTCTTGCCATGGAGTCACACTCCATGCCGACTTGTCAAGCAAGGCTTTCCAGTTGGGTCATAGCCCTGTGCCTGGCCAGCCAGGGAGCGGGACCACAGAAATGGGAATGCAGGCCCAGAGGGGCATCTTACCACCTGCCTGTGGCATGAAAACAAAGCAAAGTGGGCTGCTGGCCTCACGCATGCATGCACAGCGTGTGTGTGTCCGCATGTGCATGCACGTGTGTGTTGGGGTGGATTGGATAAAGCAGGGAGAGGGAATATGGAAGAGATAAATGATGGAAAAAATGAGCAAAAAATTGAACTAGATTGATTCTGACAATGTTTAGGCCTGTGACTGTAATATTATAAATCACTTTCTTACACAGGAATTTACTTCCTGAGCTTCACACAACTTTATAAGCCTGGCATGTGTATGAGAACAGAACCTAGAAATTGGAGATGGGAAAATGATGGTTTGTACAAATGTGGTTTTAAACCACAACTGGTGATTTTGTCAATGCAGAGGCTTCATCAGCCTGGGGCCCAGCACTGCAGGAAGCGGGAACAGCTTTGTTGCCCAGGCTGGAGTGCAGTGGTGCAATCTTGGCTCACTGCAGCATCAACCTCCCAGGCTTAAGCAGTCCTCCCACTTCAGCCTCCCACTTAGCTGGAACTGCAGGCACATACCACCATGTCCAATTAATTTTTTTTTTTTTTTTTTTTTTTGTAGAGATGGGGTTTTGTCTCCCAGGCTGATCTTAAACTCCTGAGCTCAAGGGATCTGTCTGCCTCAGCCACCCAAAGTGCTGAGATTACAAGCATGAGCCACCACACCCAGCCAAAAGATAAAATTGACAAACCTTTAACTAGACTAACTAAGAAAAAAAGAGTAGATTCAAATAAATAAAATCAGAAATGAGAGACATTACAACTAACACCACAGAAATACAAAGGATCATATAAGACTACTGTAAACAATTATATACAACAAACTGGATAATATAGAATAAATGAATATATTCCTAGAAATCTACAACCTCCTAGGACTGGATCAAGAAGAAATAGAAAATTTAAACAGACCTATAATTAGTAAGAAGATTGAATTGGGAATTAAAAAAATCTCCCAAGAAAGAAAAGCCCAGAGTCTGATGGCTGGACTAGTGAATTCTACCCAGACCTTAAGGGCAATTAATGCTAATCCTCAAATTCTTTCAAAAAACTGAAGAGAAGGGAACACTTCTGAAATCATTTATAAGGCCAGCGTTAGACTGATACCAAAGCCAGACAAACCCACTGCAAGGAACAAACATTACAGGCCAGTATCCCTGATGAACATAGATGTAGAAATTCTCAACAAAATACTAGTGAGCTGAATTCAGCAGCACATTAGAAGGGTCATTCACCATTATTAAGTGGGACCTATATCTGGGATGCCAAGATGATTCAACATATGCAAATCAATAACTGTGATACACCAGTTAAAACAGTTAAGAACACAAATCATATGATCATCTCAATGGGTACAGAGAAGCATTTGTCAAAATTCAATATCCTTTTATGATAAGAGCTCTCAGCAAATTAGATATATAAAGAATGTACGTTAACATGATAAAGATGGTATGTAACAAACCTACAGCTACCTTCATAGTCAATGGTGAAAAGCTGAAAGATTTTCCTCTGAGATCAGGAACAAGACAAGCACACACACCTACTCTCACCACTTCTATTCTACAAACCGGAAGTCCTCGCCAAAGCAATTAGGCAAGAGAAAGAAACAAAAATGACCCAAATTGGAAAGGAAGAAGTTAAATCTTATCTACAGAAAATCCTAAAGACTTCACCAGAAAACTGTTAGAACCAATAAATGAATTCAGTAAAGTTGCAGGATAAAAATCAACACACAAAAATTAGTAGCATTTTTATACACTAACAGTAAACTATCAGGAATAGAAATTGAGAAAACAATTTCATTTACAACACTATAAAAGTATTAGGAATAAATTTAGCCTAAATTAGGGCCTTCTGGGGGCTGGAGGGAAATGATGCAAGAAAGAGGAAGAAGAACGCCTGTCCTCTCCCACCCCAGTGGGTTCTGAAAAGAAGAAGGGAGATGAAAGAAACTCAAGGCAGCCGGTTGACAGGGTTCTCCTTCCTGCTCCTCTTGCTCCCGAGGCAGCACTTCAAGGCGCGCTGGGTTTGCATTACAAAGTTAGCGAGGTGAGGAGAGCCTTTATATCACTGTGGCGTGTGGCACGCTTACCCAGCACACCTCGAAGGAGACTGCAGACTCCAGGGAGGGTCCAAGATCTGACGTGGCCCAAGAGCAGGAGTGCAGAGTTGGGTGAGCCGAGGCAGTTGACAAAGATTTTTTGTTTGAGCAACCTTCAGTCAGGCTCCTGAACCTTCTGCTTGGCCCATACATGCACTTCCTTGTAAAATCCCATTTTAGCAAAACCCTGTTAACATAGTTTAAGAACCTTCTGTCCTTGATGTCTAATAATTCTTGATTTTTGATCCAGTTTCCTATCCTCCACCATCCTCCAGGTGATGTGTGATCACCCTGGCCTGTCTTCAGCAAAGACCCTGTTAGGTCAATGGAGCCAGAATCCACCTTATCCTGGATGTTTACTCTCAGTAATTTTCCATTCACTGACACCCCTGCTCCTTTGCTATACCTTCCTACTTGCTCAGGCTGCATTCAGAGTTGACCCCAATCTCTCTCCCCCACTGCAAAATCCCACAGCTGTGGTCCCTATACCTATTGTGATGGTCCTGAATAAAGTCCGCCTTACTGTGCCTTAACAAGTTATCATTGAATAATTTTTTTTTTAATACAGTGAACTTCATACAGACCTGGCTTGGCCTGTGGGGAGTAGAGATGAGGGATGCAGAGGGGCAGGGAAATTGACAAAGGTCTGGAATCTGCAGCAACCAGTTTATTTATTTATAGCTGGAGGTGAATGACTTGGGCTTGGACCCCAGGTGTGGGTGCTGGCAAGACTTGTCAGCAGGCTGGATGGATAAGTTTTTCTTAGGGGTCCTGAATCCAGGAAGTGGTTGGACCAGGCATTCTTTGCAGAGTCAGCAGGATTCAGACACTGCTGCATGGGTAAGAGGACCCCTGCCAGTCTCCCCCAAAACACCTGTCTCCCCGAACCTCTCTTCTGGAGGGTAGAGGGAAGGAGAGCAGGGGAAAGGAGAGGAAATTGGCCTGAAAGAGACTGGGTCGCCGAAAAGGGACTGTTTATACCAGAAGAGATCAGGATAGCACTAGCTGAAGTGCGTAAGCCCATTGAGGTGGGCACTAGTGGAGAAAAGAACATTCTTTTTATCAAATGAAGAAATTATATTCCTTTTTTTGGTCTAGATTGGAACCTCTCTTAAAGAGTGTATCTCTTATCCCTCTGGTCAGGGAGAACAAGATAAATGACTGGGTTCCCCAGATCACAGGTGTTGTTTTTCGAACTTCCTTGATGGTGGACAAGGTTCTTTGGCCAGCAACTCTGGTTACCCTAAGTGCTGCTGGCCAGCCCTGGGGGACCTGGAATATCCCTGGCGGGACCTGCAGCACCTCAGTCGTCATGGTTTGCTCTGCATCTCTCCTCCTTCTGGATGCTGGCTGCCGTCTCCACGCTCAGCACGCACTCTCCTGTGCTGCCCTTTCCAGATGGCGGAGGGTGCATGTTCGCCGCTCCGCAGATTCCTGGTTACAGCAGAGCTATATGTAGACCCACTGCAGCCTGTGCTCCAGAGATGGGGAGCCAGTGTCCATCCTGAGACCATCCAAGGAAGCCGCACTCAGCACTAATATGGGGACTGAAGTTTCCTCCGGTGAGCAGGCGGGCAGTTCCCAGAGAACGAGGCAGGGGTGAGCTGCACCCACTCCTGGCAGGTGCTGCCCCTTCTTCTTTCTGGGCGTGAAGAGCTTCCTGTCTCCATGGCCAGGCTCATTTTTCCTCTCTAGAATGCTCCTGAAATGCCCCTTCCTGCATAAAGTCTTTCCTAGTTTTGTTTTTGTATTCCTCTTAGGACACTTATCTGTACTGTAACTATTTTGTGCTCTATGCAGTTTGCCTCAGGGATAGCAATTGTGACTGTTCAGGCTTTGGAGTCCACAGTGCCTTGGAGGTGTCAGGCCCGGGTTGATGTTAAATTGAGTTGTTTATAAATAAGTGACCAAGATTTTGACAAAGATTTTTTGTTCGACCAAACTGAAGTCAGGCCCCTGAACCTTCTCCTAGACCCATATGTGCACTTCCTTGTAAAATCCAGTTTTAGCAAGAGCCCTGTTAAGACAGTTTAGCAATAACCTTCCATCCTTTATATATATATATATAATGTAATGTTTTCTGGTCCAGACAATGAAGAAAAAGGATATGAAACTCTTGCCTGTGTGGTGTTCTAAGATGTATAATTACATCGGACTAATTAACTGGAATCTACAGTCCTGGGGACATTGAAACAAGGTTCAGCTACATCATATGAACAGGCCCACTAACCCAGATGAGGATGGCAGGTCTGTAGACCACCGGGGGTCTGCCATGCCACTCATTGCACACCTGCTTCCCGTGTACCAGTGCTCAGCTAGCTAGGTATATCCGGAGGATTTTTCCTTCTTCACAGCGTCAAACGGCAGGCGCCAGGCACAGACCAGAGCTGGCCAGATCCTCCATGAGGGCTATGAGCAGATGTCGACTGTCTTTCAGGGGGTCTAGACAGCCTGTTGCCCTCAGATGCCCTGTGTGAAAACCCTTGTCTTCAAAGTGTATGCAGGAAGGAGGCCGCACAAGGACACAGAGAATAGGGGCTCCACTTGTAATATTCTCAAGGGCAGGACTGCAGCTTCTAATCGTTGAGAACCCAAATTCCTCATATTCACCATATTCTGTCCTTTAAAACTATACAAGATAAGTATTTCCGTCCATTGAGTACACCTTGCACACAAGATACTTTAGTTACTGAGATGGCAAGGAACTTGCTCAAGACTGAACAGCTTTCACATTCCCGTGTATACCCAATATCTAGCACAATGCGTGACACACTCTAGGAGTAATTAATTGTGCTTTGGTTTTAATTCAGTGTAATTTCTTTTTAAGTTCACAGATTTTTCAACTTACTATTTTTGTGGGCCTAAGGGAACATACTCTATTCTCTTGTAGGGCAGAGGTAAATCCAGTGCTGATATTGATGTCGAAAATGTTAATTACAAGGATATTGATGACAATATTGCTCTTAACACAAAGCAAAAGGCAGATTGGAGAGGATCAGTCCTCCAGGTGTCACTTTTTGAGCCCTCCATTTTTGCACATGGAACCTTTTGCTGTTCCATTTCCTCACTATCTACTGAAACGATCCAAGTGAGCATTGGTTTAATATGTGACTGGTGACACCCAGCTCCACCTGGCTGGTCATGGGCTCCACCTAACACAGAGGCCATGCACAGCCCAAAACCCTCCCTTTGCTCTCTCAGCAGTCTTTGTGTTACTCCCTGAGCTTTATTTTTAAAAGCCTCATGGGGGCAGTGAATCTACAAATACTGTATTTCAATCTGCAATGGGCTTTAGCTCAAGGTCAGAAGCTGTGCCTGAGACAGATGGCCCAGGGCTTTGCTGGCACTGCAGGGAAGTGTGTGTTAGACACACGGAAATGGTCTTTGCAGTCGCTTATGATGGGGGTGGAGACAAGGGCCTAAGGAGAGGGTTTTGAGATGCTCATGATTTCTTTGTCCATGAGTAAGAAATGCATTTTAATCTTTCTGCAGCCATATCCTGCCATCTGGCCTTGTGGCAAAATCAAGAGAATTGTGCCTGAAGACCAAAGGCAGAACATGGCCCTGACTCTTGTGTAACTTCCCCCAAAGTCCTCGTCAGTCAGGAGACACTATTGTGCTGCCATGGGCAGCAGTGCTTGATAAACAGCAGTCCTGCATCTCCCTCCCATCTGTGTATGCAAAAGAATCCATAAATTAGAATTTCATGCCTCATTTTTATTTCTTTAGTGCGAAATGCAATGTCTACTATGAAATTCCCAGGGCCAACAGATTGTGAATATTCAATAAATCACGCCACTTCTTTTGCACTGTTTTCCTGTTTTTATAGTGACACAGTTGAACTAGGTAATTGTCAAGGTCAAAATCCAACTATTTTTGAGAATCCTGAGATCCAGTGAGCACAGTTTGAAGGCTGAAGATATTAACACTGGAGTAGGTGGCACACAGCCTCACATCTCCTACCCAGACAGGCAGGTGCCAAGGACATAGCGAAAGGCAGCAGTGTTTGTATGCGAAATTTCCACTTTATAAAGCACCCTCATGAGGCTACCTATGTCTGCTAAAGCTGGGAAATCCTTTTTTTGTTTTGAAGATCCTAGCTGGCTGCCTCCTTCCACTGATTCTCCAGCCAGCATTGGGGCACAGTCTGATGGTCAGGGGCCAGGAGATGGCCAGCCCTTCACAGCTTTCCCTGGCATCAACCCGAGGTAACTTTGCTGATGCCCTGTGTCTCAGCTCTTCATCTGGAAACGGGTAAGGAGGATGCTGTTTGTGACATTTGTGTGTCCACAGATTGGCTGAAGGTTTGATAAGGAATATCAGCCCTTGTAAGGTGCTTGCCAGTTGACAGAGAGCTTCCACCTTCGTGCTGTCTTAGCCACCATGAAGACTAACTAAATATTATTATCATTGTCGCCCTTTTACAGGTGAAGCAACTAAAGCACCAAAGAGATTAAGTTGCCCTTTGTATTAGAGCAAGTAAGTGGCAGACTCAAACCCAGATACTTAGATGCTAATCCGGGGCTTTCCCCTATGCCACACTGTCCCCAAGCAATTCTAGACTGAATCTGTCCATAACTTTGTTTACCATCATTCTTGACCAAGTAATCACTTGGCATGTAGACCCTCCAGCTCCTGCCTTTTATTCTGTCTGTCACTTCTACCTTATTTGCATTTCTCATTACGTGGTGCTCTCAGTGAAAAGGAACTTTAGCGATTACTATTTTCTCTACTTTGTTACATCTGTGCTCCCCAAGGAATGTTTAATAGATAAGCAGTTTTGGAAAAATATCAAGGAAAGTGAGCAAGGATCTATCTTGATGCCTACAATGAACAAAATTTGCTCATGCAGTTCTCATGTCCATCCTTCCACCCAACCCAAAATGTAGACAGGCATCATCCACTTATCCATCCACCCACCTATCCACCCATCCATCCACATACCCACCCACCTATCTACCCACCTATCCATCTACCTCATCCACCCACATATCCATCCATCCAGTCACCTAACCACCTATCTACCCATCCATCCATCGATCCATCCATCCATCCACTCATCTATTCAGCCACCCATCCACCCACCTATTCAGCCACTCACTCACCTACCCATCCATCCACCCATCTGTCTATCCATCCACCCATCTATCCACCCATCTTTCCATCCATCTACCCACCTACCCACCCATCTATTCACCCACCCATCTATCCACCTATTCATCCATCCAACCATACTATCTACCCAACCCAACTATCAACCCACCCATTCACCCATCCATCCATCCACCTACCCACCTACCCATCCACCCACTCCTTCCACCAATCTAACCACCCACCTATCCATCCATGCACCCATCTATCTACCTAAATTCCCATCCACTCACCCATCTACCCATACAGTCACCTACCCATTCACCCATCCAACCCATCCAACTATCCATCCATCCATCCATCCATCCATCCATCCATCCATCCATCCAATATTGACTATATACCTACTATTGACCAGGATGTCTGAAATACCTCTGGCTACCATATTGAGCAAAAACTACATGGGACCTTATCGTCAAAGAAGTAAATAGGTACAATCATGTGTGAGGTGCGTTCTGGTAGAGGAGGTGCAAGTGTAAATGGAGCCTTCTGCCACTTTGGCCTTAAGCCCTTGCTTAGCTCCCATGTTCCCTCACAGGCATTCCACGAAGATGGTTGATTTATCATCAAAGGGCATTATTCTTTTGGTACTTTCACAGGCTGGCTCATTCAATTTAGTTATCCACGTGTATGTCTTATTTCTTTACATGGATGTTTAGGTGCTTGGTTGCTTGAGCTGAAATCTCACACTCAGCTACTTGCAGATTAAAGATGCGGTGGCCTCTCTGAGCACTTATCACTTTGAGAATGTCCAAGGTGCTTTTGTGTTTAGCTGAAGGGGTGATGGGCTTGTTTTTGTTTTGGTGGTATGGCTGGGAGGGAGGTTGAAAGAGGGTATGGAAGGGCACAGCCTCCCCTCTGCCCTCTAGTCTGGACTGGCCTTTAAGGAGCGTGCATTTGGGGCCAAGAACAAGAAAGCTCTTCTATTACAGACACCATGAGACTGAGTTTTCCCCATTCTGTCGGGTTCCTATTCATCTGGCACCCTAAGGCGGCTGGCTTTGAGCATTGGAGGACAGTAACAGAAGGAGGAGACTCACATTCTCCCAGTGCACCATAAGCAAGGGCAAGGAGGGGACCCTGCCAGTCTTCAGTGTCACGGCGCCCACATGAGGGAGTCTGAGAGGAGATCCGGGGAGGTGGTGGGTGCAGCTGAAAGGCTGCCTAGGAGAAGGCAAGTTCCCGCGGACACGCTCAGGAATCTTCTGGGGGTGCGGCTGCTGAGGGTCCTGGGGTAGCCCGTGGAAGACACAGGCCGGGAAGCACCCCTCACACCCCTAATGCATAGAGGGCACAGGGGCCGGGGAGCCCCCTCACACAGGCTGCATTTGCTGTGCTTCTTCCTCCACCGCCCAGGGCCAAGGGGCAGAGTCATCTCCTCTGCGCCTTGTTTTGCAGCCTGCGCGGCTGCAGGGACTTGTGGGGCTCTGAGCAGGGGTGGTGGGTGCGCTCCTCCGGTTTGTGGGAGTGCTACGATGAATGCCTGGGCTCAAAGCTTGGCCTTGATGACATCTTAGCAGTGGCTTCCCACGTTTCCCCGTGGAACTCTCTCCTCCTGGTGTTGGCCTGCCGCACCCTGGGCAGACCTATCCTCCAGCGGAAACTCCTCTGCCTCCTGCCGCCTCCATACAGTTGACTCCTCCTGTGCCTGAGCGCCCTGCTTAAGGTCAGCTCCCTGTGGTCCTCTCCAGGGTCCGGTGCTCTCTGTGGAATGTCCAGAAAACTCCGCCTTCTTCTCTTTTGGTGCTTTTCACTTTCCACCCGTGATGGAAGCTGCTTCTGCGCAGGCCTCCTGTCTCCCTCTCTCTGGTCTGCTCCTGGCCAGCGCGGGCTGTGGGGGAGAATTTTGCCTCCTGGAGTGCTTGGCACGTACCGGACCCCCAACCGAGGTCAGCGGCGCCTTCCTGCCAACCTCTCCTGTAGAGGACTGCTTGTTACCAAGGGGCAAGGACGGCTCCTTTGTATGTCACCTCAGAGCAGCATTTAAGTCAAGGTTTAAAATTCTTGATGCTGCACAGGAGAAGTCACTGGGACAAACAATTTCCTTTTGAAGTTATAGTTTGAGGCCTTTCAGTGGGTTAAGCAGACACTGAGCCCACCCTGAACTCTAACTGTAGCCCCCTCCCACCTTTTTAAAAACAAACAAGCAAACAAACGAACAAACACCTAGCATCACGGGCAATAGATCATGGCTATAAAGAGCCACAAAGGAAACCACCCCCCGCCAAAAAAACACAAAACAAAACAAAAAAAACCGGTTCAATTATCAGCATCAAAACTGCTGAGCGTTTAAAAAAGCATCTCGACGAAGGTAATTACGGGACCAGCATCATTCTGCTCCTTCTCAGTCCTTCAGCCTATAGAGCGCACTCTAGGTGATGTTTTCCTCTTGTTTATTCAGTTGATTTCCAAGAGCAGGGAGGATTTATCCCCACTAATCCGTGGACCATAAATCCAGCTCAGGCAGGCTGCAGCCCTGTGCTGCTCGGCTGGGTGCTCAGATGCCCAATGGAAAACATCGCGGCGATTTGTTCTCATTCTGGCCGGGAGATTCCTTGGCACAACTTATCCCAAATTCCATTACAGCAACGTGATGGAAATTTCCCAGCATCCAGGATTTGTGCAGCCCAGTGTGTAGACAGTGAGCGTTTGACTCTGCATAGCAAAAATGACAAAATGTGTATAGAGCTGTATGGTTAGTAAAATGCTTTCACATCCCATCCCAGGTCTTTTTGATTCTCAGAACTAGCTGTGAGGTAGCCAGGGCAACTGTGAAATGCAGTATAATTAAAGTTCTTTGGTGGCAAGTAACAGCAACTGATTTTTGCTAACTTTAGCAATAAAGGAATTTATTGGGGGAGGGAGGATATAGAGGGACACATATAGTTGACGGAACAACTAAAGAACCAGGCTGAGATAAAACGGCTTATATTGTCCATCCTTGGGACCCTATGCTCATGAGTCAAGTGACCTGGGAACAAAATTCCAAGAGGCCCAGCATGAGTCAGCACCTGTCCCCCATGTAGGGTGGGGTCTCTTTCCTGACAGAGGCCTGCCAGGAGGATCAACAAGGGAGGATTATTGGGGCCAGAGCTGAGGGAGTTTATTCTCAAAATGAATTTGAGATTCTCTTATCAGGTTAAGGAGGTCGATGGGTCAAAAACGACCATGTGTATCATCACCTCCACTTTGCAGATAAGGAAATCAAGATGCCAAGAAGTTCAGTGATTTATCCAGAAAACCACGAATGTGAAGCTAAGGCTTTAATTCAAGCCATCTGACTGAAGTCCAGTGAGCCCCCAGCCTGCTTTCTGAATACACTGTGGAAACAATGCAAGATCAGCAAAGACCACTTTGAAGATACCCATCAAGCCACCGGTGTAACGTTTGCCCGTTTCTTCCCAGACTTGTCCTCAGTTCATTTTCTTTATCACCCAGTTTCAGTCCCAGTGCCCCTGTGCCCTGCCCACTCATCCACAATTCTCCGTGACCTGGTATCTTCTGCAGACTTTGGTTTTATGGTGCAAATAGCAAACCACCAGCAGGAGAAGGAAGTTTTGTTTGGAGTCAGGGGATCCCTTGTAAGGTACAGAAATTTACAAGGGCAAAGGCAGCCGTGTGCTCAAGATTTAAACTTCCTCTAGATGCTTCTTGACAGAAACCATTGGGACAAGTCTTCAACTTCTGAAATCATATTTTGAAGGCAGTGCCACACTTTTGCTGAGGGTGAATGGGTGGATTACTACATGAAGGGACATTAGGAGATGCCTCTGTTAATGGATTATTCTTTCACGGGGTTACCCACACAAAAACAACACAACTCAGTGTCAAGTGCCTTTTAGGCCTGCCTTTAATTTTAAGGATCTAGAGAAGGAGGTAGCAGATGGAGATGCTGAGCCACACGCCTGCAGCCATGTGATAAATCAGCCGTGAGTCCGGAGAACCAAGTCTACTTTTCCTGATTCCAGAGGCTCTGGATGAAGTCAAAGCAATTGTGTTCCAGGGGCTTGTTGCTGTTTTCAGGATGACTGCACAGCCAGCCTTGGTGCCTCGATGGGCCTGTCTCCTTCCTGGAACGGTGAACCATAGTACCCATCCCTACAGGATGAGCTCCGAGAGGAGCTGAGTGTACAGAGACTCTGAGACAGAGCCCCAACCTTGTGGAAACTGTGATGGCTAGAATCTGAGGACACCTGGGACTGTTATGTTTAAACTGCCAACAGCTCTTCTCTTTTTCTAGGTGGAAGTTTGGGTTATTCTTTCCAATTACTTATTTGGGGGAAAAGATTTCAAAGGGCCTTTGGTTGCATCCTGCAGTACATCGGGGAGCAGCCACAGTCCCATGGAGGTGAAGAACCCTTTCCTTATGTTCTGTTCAGTTCTTGCCTATGGCCAAGCTAAGCCCTGTTGGATCTGGGCCAGAGTCAGGTGATATTTACTGCCCTACACACACTTTTGGCTCCCATACACTTGGCTCAAGGGTCCCTGCTCCCTTGACCAGGGTGGTGATGGGGTTCATGGAGTGGTTTAATGCCCCGGCTAGCTGGCATCTCAATGGCCTGGACTCTGGAGGGAAGATCCCAGGCGCCTCCTTTCTTTCTTGCCCATTGTTGGGGAGCAGACCGTGTGGGATGGGCTCTCTTGACTCCTAGCTTGGGACTTTGGATAAAAGGCTTGGACCTCTGCTCTATGAGTGGTGAATTGTAATTCTGATTTAAATATGATCAGACATTGTTAGAGCTGTATGAAGGGAAGAAAGAAGTGCATTTGTGATCCAGTTCTTAAAATAAGAAACTTGAACCTACTGGTCTGATAACATGGAATGACACAATTGCATTCTGCACATCATTATGCAAAGCTGGCTTAGATAAGGTATGTTTTCTCCCCCTTGCTGATTTTTGGAGAGGGAGAAGCCCTGGACACTGGTAGAGGCACCGTTATAAAAGCACTCAGAGGCAGGTTGCAGTGTCATACACCTGTAATCCGAGCATTTTGGGAGGCTGAGGCGAGAGGATTGCTTGAGCCCAGGAGTTTGAGGCTGCAGTGAGCTATGATTGTGCCAGTGTACTCCAGCCTGGGGGACAGAGTAAATGAGACCCTGTCTCAAATTTTTTTTTTTAAATAATAAAACCATTCTGAAAGAGTGGTGGGTGGGTAAATCACACAATTCGTATTTCTAATTGGGACACTCAGTGGGTGAAAGGGGCAGCTGGAAACAACCAGTCCAGGATATATCGGATGATAGCTGGACTGTCGCTGCCATGCAAGTTGAGATGCTGGAGGGCTGGGGGCCCTATGGACACTGTTTGCAGTTGTATCTGGCATTCACTTTTAAGATGTTTCTTTTTCTCATCTGTTTTGTCATTCTTCCTGTTATCCACAAGTCCTCAATATATTTTTGTAGAAGTTACAAACTGACAAGAGAAAGAAATAAAGCATATTCAATTAGGAAAAGAAGAAGTCAAATTGTCCCTGTTTGCAGATGACATGATTGTATATTTAGAAAACCCCATCGTCTCAGCCCAAAATCTCCTTAAGCTGATAAGCAACTTCAGCAGAGTCTCAGGATACAAAATCAATGTGCAAAAATCACAAGCATTCTTATACACAAATAACAGACAAACAGAGAGCCAAATCATGAATGAACTCCCATTCACAATTGCTTCAAAGAGAATAAAACACCTAGGAATCCAACTTACAAGGGATGTGAAGGACCTCTTCAAGGAGAACTACAAACCACTGCTCAGTGAAATAAAAGAGGACACAAACAAATGGAAGAACATTCCATGCTCATGGATAGGAAGAATCGATATCATGAAAATGGCCATACTGCCCAAAGTAATTTATAGATTCAATGCCATCCCCATCAAGCTACCAATGACTTTCTTCACAGAATTGGAAAAAACTGCTTTAAAGTTCATATGGAACCAAAAAAGGCCCTGCATTGCCAAGACAATCCTAAGCCAAAGAACAAAGCTGGAGGCATCACACTACCTGACTTCAATCTATACTACAAGGCTACAGTAACCAAAACAGCATGGTACTGGTACCAAAACAGAGATATAGACCAATGGAACAGAACAGAGCCCTCAGAAATAATACCACACATCTACAGCCATCTGATCTTTGACAAACCTGACAAAAACAAGAAATGGGGAAAGGATTCCCTATTTAATAAATGGTGCTGGGAAAATTGGCTAGTCATAAGTAGAAAGCTGAAACTGGATCCTTTCCTTACTCCTTATACGAAAATTAATTCAAGATGGATTAGAGACTTAAATGTTAGACCAAAAACCGTAAAAACCCTAGAAGAAAACCTAGGTAATACCATTCAGGACATAGGCATGGGCAAGGACTTCATGTCTAAAATACCAAAAGCAATGGCAACAAAAGCCAAAATTGACAATTGGAGTCTAATTACACTAAAGAGCTTCTGCACAGCAAAAGAAACTACCTTCAGAGTGAACAGGCAACCTACAGAATGGGAGAACATTTTTGCAATCTACTCATCTGACAAAGGGCTAAGAATATCCAAAACCTACAAAGAACTCAAACAAATTTACAAGAAAAAAACAACCCCATCAAAAAGTGGACAAAGGATATGAACAGACACTTCTCAAAAGAAGACATTTATACAACCAACAGACACATGAAAAAATGCTCATCATCTCTCACCATCAGAGAAATGCAAATCAAAACCACAATGAGATACCATCTCACACCAGTTAGAATGGCAATCATGAAAAAGTCAGGAAACAACAGGTGCTGGAGAGGATGTGGAGAAATAGGAACACTTTTACACTGTTGGTGGGACTGTAAACTAGTTCAACCATTGTGGAAAACAGTGTGGCGATTCCTCAAGGATCTAAAACTAGAAATACCATTTGACCCAGCCATCCAATTACTGGGTATACACCGAAAGGATTATAAATCATGCTGCTATAAAGACACATGCACACATATGTTTACTGCAGCACTATTCACAATAGCAAAGACTTGGAATCAACCCAAATGTCCATCAGTGACAGACTGGATTAAGAAAATGTGGCACATATACACCATGGAATACTATGCAGCCTTAAAAAAGGGTGAGTTCATGTCCTTTGTAGGGACATGGATGCAGCTGGAAACCATCATTCTCAGCAAACTATAGCAAGAACAGAAAACCAAACACTGCATGTTCTCACTCATAGGTGGGAATTGAACAATGAGATCACTTGGACACAGGAAGGGGAGCATTACATTTTGGGGCCTATTGTGGGGAGAGGGGAGTGGGGAGGGATAGCATTAGGAGATACATCTAATGTAAATGATGAGTTAATGGGTACAGCACACCAACATGGCACATGTACACATATGTAACAAACCTGCACGTTGTGCACATGTACCCTAGAACTTAAAGTATAATAATAATAATAAAAAGGAGTTACAGCCTGATCTTAGTGTTGGGGAGATTGAGGGAGGGGCTTGTGTCCATGGTAGCAGGAAAGAATACAGGAACAGTGACAGAGCCTGGGGAAACCGCTGTGATAGCAGGCAGTGGGATGCACGTCCTCCTTGTGATGAGGCAGCTGGCCGAGGAGACTAATGACAGCAGCCTGGACCCACGGACTCTGCAGATCTTCTATGGGAGTCGCAGAGCCCTTTTGGAGGGAACTTGGTGAAGGATGGGGTTCCCTGCAGGTAGGTGTGGAGTAGGGGCTGGACTGTCGTTATCTGGGCATTGAGGGCCATATGGGTAGCACAGAACCAAAGGGACAAATGGCCACTAGACTCCCCTATGACTTAGCTCTGATGACTCTCAGATGCTGTGCCATTCTCCTTGCTTCGCCTTGTCTTCTCTGAACGTCCTGTCATTGCTCCCTGACCCTCCACCATCTGTGTCACTCTGCAATGACAGGCCACAATGAGGACACAGAGTGAGCAGAGGGCCAGGCAGCTGTTCACCTCCCATCACACCTAGGTAAAACTCCAGCTCATGTTTGCCTATCTCCTGGAAAAGTCTCTCTGTCAACAGCATTTTAGGATCTCAGATTCGGAAGACAACAGCTTTAGTGAGGAGAGCACTGTGACTGCGGGTGGGCATCTGTGCTTCCGCCCGTGTGGGACCCCTGGGCCACTGACGCTGAGGGAGGATGTGGTTAGTGGCCACACAAATGCCTAAATCCAAAGGCGTTGGAAAGTGAATTAATTCACTAAAAAATAGGTTGTTTCTTTAGTGAATAAAATAACTTAGATACTTCATTGAGTCATATTTTGGATGTTTATTTTTATTTATTGATGTTCCTATACCACAGGGACAGACATGGTGGCTCACACCTGTAATTCCAGCACTTTGGGAGGCCAAGGCAGGTAGATTGCTTAAGTCCAGGAGTTCAAGACCAGTCTGGGCAACATGGTGAACCCTTGTCTCTACCAAAAATATAAAAATTAGCTGGGTGTGGCGGTTTGTGCCTGTAGTTCCAGCTACTTGGGAGGATGAGGTGGGAGGATCACCTGAACCTGGGGATGTCAGGGCTGCATGCGGTAAGCCATGATCGTGCCACTGTATTCCAGCCTGGGTGGCAGAGCAAGACCCCGTATCAAAAAAAAAAAAAAAAAAAAAAAAAAAAGAAAAGAAAAGAAAAGAAAAGTGAATTCACTCAAAAATAGGTTGCTTCTTCTTTAGTAAATAAAATAACTTAGAGACTTCATTAAATCATATTTTGGATCTTTATTTTTATTTATTGATGTTCTTATGCCACAAATTATTATGAGTCCATTTATCAAAATCTCACAACACAAAAGGAAAAAACAGTTGGAGTTAGAGTGACCATAAAATAAGCGATAAAATAAAGGACACCAAGACCAAGAATGGGGAACTGCTCGTCTTCCGAATGGAAAAGCACCCAGACAGCAAGCCCTTGGCGGCAACGCAGTGCAGCAGGAGGGTTTGTTCTTGGCTATCTGATGAGGCTTCCTGAACGTCTCCGTCAGGGATAGGGTCTCTACGTTTGCCTCCAAAAGTTTTTCGGAACTAGACAAGTCCTCCTGCTTCCATAGTGACCACCCCGAGTTGCTTCTGTTCCTCCCGCCTGGGCAGTTAAAGTCGATGCTCCCTGACTCGGTCTTTTATCTCTCCCATCCTAAGTACTCCCAGGTTGAGCCCAGCTCTGCTGGTCATGATCTGACTCTTATTTTGTCCTCTTTCCTGAGCTCTAGTCTCCAATTTCAAACTTCTTGCGGCTGGTTCCGCCTCTGGGCCCCGCAGACATCTTCTACTTATCAAATGGAACTGAATTGTGTTTCTGCATGTCTACTTTTTTATGCTGGCGAATGACATTTTCTTTCTGGAATGCCTCATGCCTTTGCTTTTCTGCCTGGGAAATCACTATCGATCTTTTAAGTCCTTCTTAAATGTCACCATCTCTTTGCTGCCCTCTGAGTCATCAGGACGAAGTAGCCACACTCTCCTCTGTTCCCGTGGCACGGGGACCCTCCTGCCATCGTCGGCCCTTAGGGGTCTGCCATCATTTGTCTGCCTTCCTTTTTTTTTGAGACAGAGTCTTGCTCTGTCACCCAGGCTGGAGTGCAGTGGCCCGATCTCGGCTCCCTGCAACCTCTGTCTTCCGGGTTCAAGTGATTCTCCTGCCTCAGCCTTCCGAGTAGCTGGGATTACAGGTGTGCACCACCATGCCCAGCTAATTTTTAAATTTTTAGTAGAGACTGGGTTTCATCATGTTGGCCAGGCTGGTCTCAAACTCCTGACCTCAGGTGATCTGCCCGCTTCGGCCTTCCAAAGTGCTGGGATTACCGTCGTCAGCCACCGTGCCTGGCCTGTCTGCCTGTCTTATTCTAGAGCAAGGGCAGGCTTGCTTTGATGGAATACACACGCAGACTGGGAGCTAGCTTTGTGTTCGCTAGCTTACTAGCACTCCAGACATGCTTGTGGATGAATCCATGAGCAGTCAAAGCAAACTCTTTCCTGACTGGCAGGAAAACAGTCACTGTGAAGCACAGTGTGCCCCACCTGGGGAGGCAGAGCAGAGATGGCTTTTCATCCCAATGGCAGGAGCTTCTGCAGGAAGCAGGAACAGAGCACTCCTGCAGAGGCCACTCACTGTAAGAACGGGCAGAGCAGGGTGTGTTGTTTGTGTCTGACCTCAAGGAAGAACTACAGAGAATGAATGCTGTGCTCCAAAACTTGGCGGTCGAAATTATTTGCTTCAGCTATGATAAAAAGTTTGCCTGCAGCTGGTCAGTGCCCTGCTGTCTTCACCTCTGAAACATCCCAGGAGCACTCGAAACTGGTTCTGTTCTGGGAGATTACTCAAGATAGTGTCTCCCTAAGCCTGGGAAAACACGAGGGCTCAATTAAGCGAAACACTGATAGATAAGTTAAGTATGTAAAGGAAAAACTAAGAGCTTTATGTCAATGATTAAGTATTTCTGTTTCTTTAAAGCTTGCCCCCGTATTATGCAAATACATTACAGCTAAATGTTGGCTACGTAACATTGTTAGAGGATGTGGTTAATGGCAAAACAAATCCCCAAAGAAAAAAAGTTGAAAAGCTGATTCATCTTAAAAATATTGCAGATGACTTAAAATATTTAAGGTTCATTTTGGACTTTTTGACAAGTAAAGATCCAAATATGAGCAAATAAAACTATTAAGGCTCTTTCGGTATGGAATGACAAAAAGTGAAAAAGGGTAAGACCACCAGGTTGTTAAAATCATGAAAAGCTTAGATTGGGCAAAGGTTCAGTCTGGCGGCCACAATGAAGGAATATTCCCGAAGACAAGAAGGGAGTCAGTGTCAGGGCCAATAAAAAATGCTTAGATGTGTTGAGTAAAATAATGTTTTATAGAGTGCATTACTATAAATACATATAAGAAGGCCAAATAGGGGATTCCAAGTTATGTCTGGGTGGCATTACTGAATTTTGTGAGAAGAGACAGAATACTGTGCTGGGTAAACCATCACTTCTATAGCTTGCATGGCATTTCTCAAGTATGAATGCAGTTCCCTCAAGTTTCTGGGGTGTCGCAGAAAGATGCATATGTTTTGAAATATATTAGGAGATTGAAAAGCTCCTGATGAGTGGTCATTTTTATAAGCATAGAACCTCGTTTTAAATCTGAAGCGCTTTCAGCATGGATGGGTGAGAAGCATGGGATTAAGTAGGGACCTCTGTCCTAGTATTATTTTCTCTGTTGAATTCATCCTTACCAGATGCTCAACTCTTTATGTGCACACATCTGCCTTTTAGGAAGGATCTCCAGGAATCCTGTGGGGAGAGGCTAGTGCTGGGGGAAGACAGAGGAATGCCTGGAGAGGACAGAAGTGAGGCAGGTCCAGGCAGAGGGGGTTGCAGGAAGAAGATGCAGTGTCCGGTGTGAAGGAGAGCTAGCCACAAGAGCAGAAGCCCTGCCCACTGACAGTCGCTCTGGACCAGGCTTCTGTTCTGTGGGTAGGCTGTTTATTTCAGGGGCTGATACTTTTTAGACTCAGTTTTTTTTCTTTCTCTCCTTCTTCTGATTGGAAGAAGTTTAATTCCATGTTCATGTCCAATTCTTGCATTCAAGCTTATAATTTATCATTAAAAAACAACGACCACAACGAATTAGGCAAGGCGTATGGAAGGGACCCCAGGCAGACATTGCAGCAGGGCAGCGTAGGGCAGGGAAGGGACACCACATTTGGCGAGGCCTTCTGTGTGCCCAGCGGCATGTGGCCACCTGCCAGTGTGCATCGCGTGCAGCAACTGTGTCAAGTGCACTCCTGCATGAACCTATCAGATGCTGGAAAATCTTGTCAAGTAGAACTTTCTCTATCCCCATTCTATAGATGAATGAACACTGCTAGGAGTTGAGTTACTTGTTCACGGTCACAAAACTGAGATGGGCCGAGTTGGCCGTCACCTGTGTGTTATCTACTGCACTCAGGCTAGAAAAGGCATTCTAATCAATTAGGACCTGCGGACTACTCTCAAATCTCTCATTCATAGTGAAATCCCTGGTGAAATTTAGAAGGAGATTGGACATAGGCTCTGAAGGAACATTGGCTCAGCCGCCTTCAGGAAGGTCAGTCTATGTAAGCCAGTTGAAGAATATGCTATGAACCATACACCAGTCCAACAAAGGGCCATGGTGTGACTGTGAGGGGATGTTGGCTCCGGCCTCAGCAGCTCAGTCTGGGCTTGGCTTTGTGGCTGGGTGTGTTCTGTGATCAGGGAAGTCTGCAGCCAAGAAATCCTCTGGGCCTTTCTAGACATCTCAGCATCCTTTTAGACAGATGGGGCACTGGCTTTGTTTTAAGCTAAACATTTACTTTGATTGCTTTCACTGATAGCATAGGACTTCTATTTTATCTTGGCTGTTCTAAGAATGTCTGGAATGGTCAGTAGAATTCATTTATTCAAACAATGTGGTATGCGTGTCCTCTGTGTGCCAAGCACTGGGTTAGAGTCAAATGTGAGCAGTGGGTATTCCAGATCAGCACTGTCTTGTAGAACCACCTATGATGATAGAAAAGCTCTGTATCTGCACTGTCCCATACAGTAGTAACTAGCCGTGTGCAGCTAGGATGACCAAGGGGCTGAACTTTAACAAACTTTAATGAATATAAATGTAAATCGCCACGTGTGTCCAGGGGCTACCCTACTGGACAGCACAGGCCTGGATTAATCTTGGGTTGTATTTTGAAAAGTTGCAAACTCAAAAAATGTTACATATACTGGAAACATAATGTATAATTGTTAAAATTTTAGTAAAATTATATATTATACACTGATATGTGGTTGTAATAAAGGTAAATAGAATTTCTATGTATTGATTTATTCAGACATTTAGGTGGTGTCTTCTATGTGACAGGCACTGTGCTAGATTCTGTGAGAATGCAAAAATGATTTGTAAGACAGTTCATGTTTTTAAGAAGAAGCTCACAGCTTTGTAGATAAGTGACTACACTCACACATGTACACTTACACACCCACGCATATGAATACCAGGTGAACAACTGCCTAATGCCCTTAGGTAAGTATGCTTCACAACCATCAGATCACTGACAGTAGTCATCAGGTCCAGAGGACACACGTGCATTTCTTTTTAAGGACAAAAAGTTGATCTCATGGAAGTAAAAAGTAGAACAGAAGACACTAGAGGCTGGGAAGAGTAGAAGGATAGGTAAGGTAGGGAGACATTTGTTAAAGGATATAAAATTACACTTACATGGAAGGAATAAGTTCTAGTGTTCTGTAGCACTGTAGGATGACTGTAGTTAACCATAATATATTATATTGTTTCAAATAGCTAGAAGGATACTGAATGTTCCCAAACAAAGAAATGATAAGTATTTGAGACAATGGATATGCTAATTACCCTGGCCTGAGTACTGTAGCTTCTATGTATCCAAACATCCCTATGTACCCCATAAATAGGTACAATTATTATATGTCAAATTAAAAAATACTTAAAAAATCAAGAGGGGGATAAAAAAGAATAAGTCCCCAGAAGTCCCCCAGCTGACTTCCTTTCATATTTCTTTGCATTTCTACGCATCTCCATGCCTAAACCTATCCCAGACAAGAGGAATGGAATTGTCATGACTGGCTTAGGCCAGTCAGGATTTAGCTCATCTTTTATGGATGGATACCTGAACAAAAATCAGGGTTCTGTTAGCAAGGAACAGGGGAGAGTTGCAAAGGCAGTCACTGGCCCTCTGAAAATTTACCCATCCTCCAAATCAGAAGGAGCCTCTCCATTCACGGCACCCCATTCATCCCTCTATGACAGCACTCACAGAAGACAGTGTGTTAATGTGTTTGCCCAAGGGCCTGATTTCCTGTTAAGGATTGTGTAACCACAACACACTCTTCTCTGTTAAACTGAGAGCTCATTGATGGGGTAGGGCACGTCTCATTCATCTTTGAAAACATGGCACCCAGCGTAGTAGTTCCTGGCATATCCAGAGCTCGATAAATATTTGTTAGATTTAATATACATTTGTTCAAGAGCAACTCAATTAATATGTTCTTTCTTCATTTGTTTTTCAAAGACTACACCTGTTGGTCTGGATTGCAGCTGGAATTGGAAGGGAAATGCATTTCCATTGAAGGAAGAAGTATGAGAGTGAGCAGGCAGGTGTCAGCAGAGCTCAAGAGAATAACGTCAAGTGGACGATGACTTACAGGCAGGAGGAGGCAGATCAGCTAGGCAGATGTGCAGAAGTTAAGTGTGGTTTCATGCAGAAACTTCCAAGTGGATTCAAGAGCCAAAGACTTCAAGAAGTTGGTGTAATTGTCACTTGGAATATGTTTGTATTAATTCAGGTAGAATATATTAATAAACAATATTCTTATCAAGAATCTTCCATTTACAGCCCTTATTTTTGCCCTTTCTTTTCTGCCTGGCTGTTTAACTCCTGGATGTCTGATTTAACTACATCTGCAGCTTCTCACTGATATGTTTACGGGGATCAGATGCCTATATTCTGATTGCTTTTCCTGTCTCTAGGAATTAGATGTAATCCATGTACACATTTGCTCTGAGTTAGATCTTAGAAAGCAATGGACCTGGGCCTCATTATCTCAGCTCTCCACAGAAAAGCATCTAACAAATTGTGATTTAATGTTACATCAGCTTTGTGAAGGGAAGCTGACAAAAAAATGTGCTTTTGAAGAACAAACCTGGGTATTTTGCAAAAGCACGGTGGAAGACTTTATCCACCATATTACTTAAAGCCCTTTTCATAGTAACCTGCAGGGCAGAAAAAAATGTTTGTTTCTCCAAATTAACTTTTAATTGACCTATCAATGTCAAGCATATCCCACACCTACTGTCACCGGGGACTCAGGACTGGGTTTTGCCCCAGTGGTAGCATCTAACTGATCCTGGTGCCTGGTGGTATCCATTTATTTGCCCCTTTCAACTGATTTTGATTCTGTTTTTATGATTTAATTTTCTGTTTTATACTGTGGTTAATTTTCTGAGTTGCCTCAAATGTTTATGTTTGCATGTATTTTTTTTCCTACTTACCTATACCCATCTACCTCCCATCTACCCACCCACTTACCTACTTGTGTTCCAGGCTATGTATATGGTGCATACTCTCTTCTCTAAGAAGCCCAGGCTTCTTTAAAGTATCTGCATTTTCTTTTCCTTTTTCTTCTTTGACCAGATCATACCTACCAATAATATGGAGGATTCAGAGAGAGGAGTTCCGGAGACGTGGGTCTGATTCTAGCTTTGCCTCCTGCTAAATATCTAATCCTGGGCAAGTCATGTAGCCTCTGGGTGTTCCAGTCAGGCCACCTTTAAAATGGGAATAATTCTGTCTACTTCACTTATCTCATAGAGCCAGGTGAGGACATTCACATTTTGGCATATAATGTAATAAGGTTGTAGATGAAGCGTTTATTAGGATAATGTCTTGGCTAATAGGTTGGGCAGACCAGTTGACATCCTCAGGGTATCATTGGAAGAACCCAAAGGTCTTATCCAAGTGTGTTTCCCACCAATAATTCTCACATTTCCACCTTTGGATCTTTTGTTAAGGATCCTGTGGGAAACTAGATATCATAGGTTATTAACCCCATGAAGTCACGTTTCTATTTCAATCTACTTATTTCACATTTTTGTTAAAACTTCTGAAGCAAATGAATTTCTTATCGAATTGATTTTAGACTGCTATTAGCTCAGATTCACTTCGTGAGTTAGAATGCCTCTTAGAAATATAACACCCAGGGAAAAGCTTCCGGGTGAGTCTTTCTTTTTTGATAGCAGTTGGCTAATCCCCATGAACATGGACTTCATCTTCTTTAGATGCTTTAGGACATGCGGCTATGCAGTTAGGGAACTGCGATCTGAGGCAGGGGAGTGTAGGAAAAGTAAGTGATCGTGGGGAGTGGAGTCGCAAGACAGGGTGGGGGAAGGATGGTTCTGGAGCACTTCGTGTTCCATCCCAGCCCGATGAGGCCCAGGAGAACTTTCTCCAGCCGAGGAGGCCCAGGTGAACTTTCTCCATGTGGGGAGCTGTCGAGAACTTGAGCTTCCAGCATAAACACAGGCTGAACCTGGCTTTGGGGAATGTGGGCCTCCAGCCCATTTACAAAATATCACCCTTTTTGTATGGCTTGGAGGAGACTCAGGAGTGACTTATGAATACCACGGAGCCCTGATGTAGCCATTGGCAGTTCCCAAGCAGGAAGCCAGTCCCTCCATGTCTTCCCCAAATTCTCCCAACCACATCCCACCTCACCTCCTGGCTGGGACATCTTTTACTGTGATCATTTTACTGGTAAGAAAAATGGGGTGCTAGAAAAGTTACCTGACTTTGCTGAAATTCACACACTAGTTAACGGGGGGGCTGGTGCTGGAGCCAATGTTCGGCCTCATAAACTCCTACGAAATGTGCTGAGACTGGCCACTCTTTTCTGCAGGCCGTCCTCAGGGTAGCTCATGTAGCTGATGACCTTGAGAAATGAGGTAATGTCTTCCCTCATCCCCAAAGAGCAGACTTTTTTACTGTTTGCTATAAAAGCAGTGGATTCCCCAAACTCAGTGTTCCTCGGCTGTGACACAAACCCCCTTTGTGTGTGTATGAATTGATCTGAGCCAGTTGGGTCATTTCTGTGGAACTCAAGGGCAAGTGTAACTGATGAAATATGCTTGTGTTCATCTTGCTTGCTACGTTACCAGTCCTGTATTTCAGATCCAGAAGTCTCATGTCTTCTGCCAGCATCTGTGAAACAGGCTAACACTGTCTTATAAGTTGGGTAAAATAAAATCTAAGACCTGACCCCCAGCTCCCTGAGTCCTGGCTGGAGCTTTCCCATAGCACTCAGCTTATGTAACCCAGTCCAAGAGGAAGAAATGACGGTGGCTTCGTTAGATTTGACCCAAATTTCTTTTTTTCTTTCTTTCTTTTTTTTTTTTTTTATACTTTTCTGGGCCTGGGCTGCTGTTACCAGGCCTTTGGTAGATGTGGATAACACGTAGGTGACTGGCTTGCTGGTAAGCAGAGATCCCTGGAAACCAGCCCAGGCCAGGCCAGGGCAGGAGCAAAAAGGAAGAGCAAGAGTGGAGAGGGAAAAGGACACTTTGCAAAGACATTTTAATGCCCCGTCACCATCTTACATACCTGTCACGTCACGAAAAAAAGGAATAAGGGTGGAGAAAATGTTTTGCTAAAGGCATCTGTGGCCTGGGGACACAGATCTATGAAATGGGGTAGCATGATGAAGCAGGTGGGAAGGCTGGGCAAGTGGGGAGCGGGGCAGCACCTTGTGAGAGGGGAGGGCCACTGGGAGGGCAGCAATGGGAAACATGGTGCTGTGTGGGCCAGGGTAGAAGAGGGGAGCCAGGACAGGACGTCGCTGTGATCTTGCCTTCGTGATATTCAAGTTGCTTTTAACCTGCTGACTTGTTTCTTGCAAGAATCCTAAAGAAATCTTAGACAGTGAAGCGAGATCTAACCATGAGTGAGTGTCATGGCCTTTTCACACTGGACAATCTCCTCCCACATTCGCCCCATAGAGGGGGAGGCCCACTCCAGCCAAGACTTGTCAACCAGAAACCTGAAACCATAGCAGGTGCTTCTTAAAGTAACCTTCCCTTCATTGATGGAAGCCGATAGGCCTCTGTCATACAACTTTTAATTGCTTGTCAAATATTTGACTAAAATTGAGTAGTTTTCCTTCAGGGAAAGTTAGTACTCTTAAGTCATTAGCAAATGAGAAGTTGGTAAAAAAAAAAAATTGGCCAAAGCACTCTGTGTGTGTACACAGTGGCGAATGGTCAATACATAACAATTTTCTGCACTGCTAGAGATTCTGTTTAATGTTTAATTTAAAAAATGACCACTTATATGAAGTATCTAAAGCAGTCAAATTCATAGAGACAGAAAATAGAATGATGGTTGCCAGGGGCAGCGGGGAGAGGGAAGGGGTGAGCTGTTGTCTGATGGGTGTAGAGTTTCAGTTTTGTGAGAAGAAAAGGTTCCAGAGATCTGTTGCATAACAACGTGAATATACTTAACACTACTGAACTGTATACTTAAAAATGGTTACAATATTAATTTTATGTTATGTGTATTTTAGTCACACGTAAAAAAATTTTAGAGGAATCCATGTGGAAAGTGAACACAGTATTGATTTTTATAGTTTTAACTTCCCTGACTGATCCAAATTAAAATGTTCATGCTATGGGAAAGGGCAAAAGTTAGAAAGGAAAGAATTTCCCTTTTATTGAATTTTAGTCAACTCCTTAGACAAAGAATTGGAGATATATATGGATATATATATTTGCTCACACATGTAAATAATTTGTTTCTGTTTTTGTTTTTTTGAGACAGAGTCTCCCTCTGTTGCCCAGGCTGTAGTTCAGTGGTGTGATCTCAGCTCACTGCAAACTCCACCTCCCAGGTTCAATTGATTCTCCTGCCTCAGCCTCCTGAGTGGCTGGGATTACAGATACCTGCCACCACACCTGACTAATTTTTGTATTTTTAGTAGAGATGGGATTTCACTATGTTGGCCAGACTGGTCTCCAACTCCTGACCTCAGGTTATCTGCCTGCCTCGGCCTCCCAAAGTGCTGGGATTATAGGCATGAGCCACTGTGTTGGGTCATGTAAAGAATTTGAATACACTTCTTCACATTTCAGTAGAGTTCTCTGCTTTTTTTTTGTGCAAAAGAAAATCATTTCAATACTTGTTAACTTTGCAGCCATTGTAAAAGATCACTAGTGAAAGATACTTCTGGGTATATATCCAAAAGAATTGAAATCAGTATCCTAAAGAGATAGTTGAACACCTGTTTTCATAGCAGAATTTTTTACAATAGCCAAAAAGTAGAAGCAATCCAAGTGTCCACTGACAGATGACTGGATCTACTCACACATGGTGAATTACATATTCACACAATGGAATATTATTCAGTCTTAAAAAGGGGGGCAATTCTGACCCATGCTACAACATGAACGGACCTCGATGACATTATGCTAAGTGAAATAAGCTGGCTGCAAAGCAAAAGACAAATGCCGTATGATTCCACCCATATAAGGTATCTGGAGCAGTCAAATTCATAGAAACAGAAAGTAGAAGGGTGGTTGCCGGGGCTTCCAGGGGCTGTGCTGGCGGGTGGGAGTTCATGTTTAATGGATACTGGGTTTTTGTTTTGCAAGATGAAAAGAGTTCTGGAGGTGGATGGTGGCAATGGTTGCACGCAATGCGAATGTACTTGATGCCACTGCACCGCCCACTTAAAAATGGTTACATTTTTTGTCATGTGTATGTTACCACAATTAATCCAGGCTATAAAAATACTGTTAAAGAAAAGAGCGCTAGTTAAGGAAGCAACTCATTACTTTGCCATCTGGGTCATTCATTTTAAGAGCCGCTGGCCAAGCCATGAGCTGGGCTCGCAGGACTGATAAGAGCAGTCTGCATAACTCACTCTGGTGCTCTGCATCCAAAACCAACAGGGCCTAAATCTCATTGAAACCCATAAGTCCTGCCTCGCTCTCACCCTCTTCTTTCTGACACAGAGGGTCCTCTTGTCTGGAGCTGGAAAGCAGTTGAAACACACAGGACCTGCCCCTGCCCGTTTGGTGTTCTTCCCACATTCTGCAGCATTTGCAGTTCCCGTCATGCATTTCTGTGTGCATGAGGAAGATTTTCCAACATCAAAGTTATTTCTGCCTTTCATCATGAAAGAAAGTCTTTGATTCAACCACAATCATCTCTGAATGAGGTAATTCCTGCAGATGTTTCACTTGTAACAATTGGCAATTCCTAAGCAAGACCACCGCCATATTGATTGAAGATGTCCACTTGGTTGGCCCTTCCAGCCTCACCAGGGCGAACGTAACTGGAGGCTGGCCTTCTCCCACCCCAGCAAGCCGTGTGCACAGGCGACTGTGCAGTGGGAAAGCTGTGCCATGAGAACGCGTACTTCCTCCACAACCACAGGCTCATGTGTTGTTTTGTAAGCAACATTTCTGCTGAGAAAAAAGCAGCTGGGCACTCAAGACTCCTGGCAAAACCATAATGGTGGCAAACAAAACTCATATTGCAAGAAGAGCTGTGTTCTGTTCCCCTGATCAGCATTAGCCTGTAGGTATTTAGTTGAATTAAATGAAGGAAATGATGAAATTAATCCATGTTAAAAAGCAATGAATAGTGGATTCATTAATCCAGAGAAGAGGTGGAAGGCTGCATCACAAAAACAAAGCTCGAAGCCAAGGCTCTCGCAGCCACACCCCTGGGGTGGTTAAAACCGCAACTTCTTTGTTAATTCTCAATGAATAATTAACCGGAGGTAGAAGTATTTTTGAGTTTTAGGAGCTCTGTCTCTGTCTCTGCATTGACTGTTGAATCGGAGGCCTCAACAGTTGGTAGTTTTGGTTCATCCTGCTTCTAGACCTCTCTTCTGTTCTCACTGCTTCAAGCTCCAAGCTGGCTCAAGCCTTTTCTTCCTCCTGCTGAATCCTAGGGGGAAATTCTAGAATTATCATCATCATCCCCCTTTACAGATAAGAAAGTAGAAAGTTGAACAAGCGATTTTCTCAAAGTCACATACTGAGAAAGAGGTAGGATCCTTGAAGGTGGATTCAGTGGATTAAGTGAATTAAGTGGATGAACAGCCTGGCCCTTACCCTGGCTGTTGGATTGCCTTATGTTACTGGGATATTTGCTGCCCGTTTCTTCCGGCTTCAGTCAACAGGGGCCCTGCCGCTGTCAGCTCCCAGCATAGGAGGCCTTCTGCTGCTCACCCTGAACTCAGAGTCCTGTGGGCACAGTGAGACCTGCGGGCCATGAAAGGAGAGCAGAGAGCAGAGTGGCCACCGGCCTTGGAGGATCAGAGCGGTGATCTGGATGTGTTGGGATGATGTCCTGGTTGGGTTTTCTAGTCCATTCTGCCTGGAGTGTGACAGAATTCCTGCTGGCAAAACCCCAGTCCTCCCCTTGGGCAGGACATTCTGCCATTCCCATGTACGGCACGGTGGGTTCCTGACACATATCTGAGGTTGTTTTAATGGGGATAAAGCTTTTCCTTCCACTGGTTGAAAATGCTGGGGAGAAGTACGTCCACCTTAATGCTAGCCATGCCAAGGTGTGACCGCACCTGTGCAAATCCTTCGGGGAATGAGAGATCGGGTCAGAAGGGAAGAGAAAACCTTGGGTTTGGGTCACAGAGGGAAAAAGAAGACACGGGAGAGGGGTCAGGGTGTTACCCTGTGTCTGTCTCTCAGTTCTGGACAAGCTGGGCTGAAGTACACATGGGCACAGGGACATCAGCTGGGTCATGGGATCTGGGGGAGACTGCCTGCCTCAGGAAAGAGGTGAGACCCTGGCAATGCCTACCACAGGTGTTATTATATAACAGGGTTGGGGGATGGTCTAAGCGGTTTTCCCTCAGTTGAGGTGGGAAGAGAAGTGACTGGGTGTGATTTTATGCCACTGATATACAGAGATGATCCGCGCTCCGGGGCACTTTAAAGGCAGCATTTTAAGAAGCGTTGTGGGTGACGTCACAGCTAGGAATGGGTCTTGTCCCTCACAGTGAGGTGAGGACTGGCTTTAAGCTCCTCCAGGCTGCCCCACAACATGTGAAATTCTGCGTGCTTGGTGTTGGTGGGACAAGAGCATCCTCATCAGAAGTCCAGGTTCTGGAGCCAGCTCCCAGGGTTTTCATCAGGCCCCGCCACTGGCCAGTTGGGTGGCCTCATGCAAGTTACTAAATCTCTCTAAACAGGGTCAGTGACACGATTTGTGAGGCCCAGCACAAAATGGAAATGTGAGACCCCTTTCCAAAAATTAGGAAGAGGGCGTGCAGCTGAGCGCTTGGCACTGTGTTAGTGCCTAGGTTGCTGCCCGTGGAGCTAGCCCGGTCTTAATCTCAAGTGGATTGAAATTGTGTGGACCCAACGCGTTATTACTGAAAAGGAGCTTAGAATGCACATTAGTGTTACTCAGAGGCGGGACACACACGTTCAGAGAAGAGTCCTTTACTGGGGTCAGGCAACTAGGGTTTAGCCCTGCTGTCCCATGACTGTATAGGGCCTCAGGTAAGTCCCTTCAAGCCTTTAGGGTCTCTGCTTATGGGAAGGACAGGAAAGGCTTCCCTACCTCCCTCAGGGGCAGAGAGAACTCACATTCTCTGATGGGACCAGCAACTCACCCCAGTACAATGGGACTCCCAGGGTCTCCCTCTCTAAGAAGCAAACCAGGCTGGCTGGTCACCGCATTCACTGGGCTTTGGTCAGGCTTTTTCTGGGCAACCTACGCGCCTCCTCTCATCCCACTTAATCTGTACCACAGCGCTATGTGTGAGACAGATGGCATCACCCTCCTGTGACAGATGTGAAATCTGAGTTTTGAGAGGCTACCTGTGGCTGGGGTTAGAACTGGGGCTGGACTGCTCTCATCTCCAAAGCCTGTGCTTTCGTCTGCATCAGTGATCCTTAAATGTTCACATCAAAAAAATGGAGTGATCCTCAATTTGTTCACATCAAAATTAGCGGGAGAGGTTAGAACCCAGAGGTTCTGATTCAGCAGTTTGGGGAGGGGGCCCGAGAACGCGCATCTCTACAGAGTTCCCAGGTGATGCGCATGCTGTGGTGCCTGGACCGCACTTTGAGAACCACTCCTCTGGGCCAGCGTCCTCCGTCTCCGAAGCACTCGGAGAGCAGCTGGAGAGCTCTGACAACCAGGACGGGGGTCCACCGCCGAGGCTCTGCTGTGATTGGTCTGGGGCATTGCCTGGGGGAAAGGGTTCTGGAAGTTCTCCTCCCGTCATGTAATAATGTCCGGGTACAGCCAGGGCTGGGGTGTCCTGCTCCGTACCTTGCTGTGTCCCAATGTGTGAAGACGAAATGAGGCAGTGGGTGTCAAACGGCTCTGCCACAAATGCAGGTGTTAGTTCTCCTGGCCAGAACGCTGTCGGCGCAGAACCCAAATCAGATAGTGGAGTGCATGCCTGGGCCCTTACAAACGATTAAGACCAAATCAAGGCCAAAGAAAATGAATACCAGATGTCTGGGCGATGCTGAGGCCTTAAAAGTGTTTTTCATGTCTGACTTTGAGAAAATATTGGCCGGGATCAGATAAGAGGCAACTCCTGGGGCCAGCGGTGCCTTGTCCTAAGGTGCCCGCTGAGCTCAGGAGGTGCGGGCTGCAGGGCCCCAAGCAGGCACAGGCGTCCTCCAGCCCCGGCTTCAGCGGCTGACTGCTTTCCTTCTACTTGGAAAATGCCTGCTCCACGTTAGCCCACCTGTGACGGTGTCGCGGAGCAGCAGCTGTGGGAAGACGCTTCAGGAGTTCTGGTCCTGCTCACATAGGATGCTTGGCATTTGGCGATGCGGTTGGTGGAGTTAGAAACAAAACCAAAACCCACAAACACAACAAAACACCAAAACAACAATCCACCCCCCCCCCCAACAACACCCAGTTAAACTTGAATTTCAGATATGCAATGAAAAATGTTTGGATAAGTATGTCCTATGCAACACTCGAGATATATTAATACTTATACTAAGAAATTACTGTCCGGTCGTGGTGGCTCACGCCTGTAATCCCAGCACTTTGGGAGGCCGAGGCAGGTGGATCACCTGAGGTCAGGAGTTCGAGACCAGCCTGGCGAACACAGTAGAACCCCCCCCCCATCTCTACTAAAAATACAAAAAATTAGCTGGGCGTGGTGGCGGGCGCCTGTAGTCCCAGTTACTCAGGGGCTAAGGCAGGAGAATCGCTTGAACCCAGGAGGCAGAGGTTGCAGTGAGCCGAGATCACGCCATTGTACTCCAGCCTGGGCAACTAGAGCGAAACTCCGCTTCAAAAAAAAATTACTCGTGGGTTCTCTGCATTCCAATTTTAGTGGGCATCTTGCGTGTTATCTCTACCCCTATTTGGGGAGGGCTTTATTTTCCTCAATGGCGTCCCCACATCAGGGCCTGTGTCTTGCACTCTCCCCCTGAGCGGGTAGCAGAGGCGTTATCACAGAAGGAAGGTTCTGGGGAGTTGAATCACAACAGGCCTCCGCCGCTAGCAGGGCGGGCGCGCCAGGGACTAGGCCGCTTGGCAGGTTCGCTTTTCTTCTTTCCATTGCGCTGAACTCAAGGAGGAGGAGGAAAGTGGGAGCTGCTGCACTCACGGCTGAGTGTGCATGGCTGGTAGGTGACAGCCTGAGGTCTGTTCGGTGACCCCGGCCCCTCGGAGGGCCCGCGGAGACTCAGAATTAGCTGCACCTACCACGGTGCCCGCGGGTCGGGGTGCGGATCCACACCCCAGAGGAAGGCCGCTCCCGGGCCGCGAGGACCTCGCTGGCGGCCGCTTGGGGGCAGCAGACGCCCGCCCTGCGGGGGAGGTGGGGCCTGCAGGCCGCGGGGCCGCTCTCGGAGCCCGGCAGGCCTGAGCAGGTCGGGGCGCGTGTTCCGGAAGCCCGGCCCCGGGCGCTGTGAGGGGCACCTGGGGACGCTCCGCGAGTCTGTGTCCCAGCCCTGAGCTCAGCGGGAGACTGCAGAGTCCTGGGCCCACGAGGTGGGTCTCCGCTCCGTCCGGACGCGGGCACGCTCCCAGTGTCTCTCGGGAAAAGTGACCTGGACTTCGTGCCGGGGAGAAGGCGCCGAGGCCGGGCCACGCCTGTCCGGGGAAGCCTGAACCGCCGCCCCGGGGTGTGCAGGGTGCGGGTGGGGGTGAAGTTCCGGAAGGTGAGGAGGGGCTCATGCTCGGTCAGATCTGACGGGGGTTAGGAAGGCAAAGAGTTATTTTTAAAACTCAAGAAAAAGAGAAATGAACTGCATTTCCTTTCTGTTTGGCTCCAATTCCGAGCCTGACTCTTCTGTTATGCACAGGGCTGCTCAGCAGACACTGAGGCTGGGTTTTGTTCCAGGGGACTGAGACCAAATATTAGTTTAGCGAGGGTGAGAAACATGCTCTGAGCAACGTTCATTCCTGCTGCAGTAAATCTGTGAGCGCCCGATGTGGGAAAAGCAGGCCCCGAGCCCCGCTGCCCAGGCGAGCCTCTAGGGTTTTCGCCTGTTCATGGACTTGCTGATACTTTTAATGTCGGGAAGCCCGGGGAGGGCAGGGCTGACACCCATGCAGCCTTTCTAACCTCTTGTGGAACTAGGCAAACAGTGTGAGCTTCCAGGAGTGTGTATTTGGGAGGGGACACATAGGCCCCCCACACATGACAAAATCCGTGTGCCTGCTTGTGTGTACTGTTTACATGGAGTGTGTGTGCGCACGTGCGTGTGTGGGTTGGTGTGCATTTCTAGACGGCAAGAAATTCTAGTAGAACTTTTGACTTTCATACAATTCTACAGCTATTCTTTTCCATCCGTCCCCTGTAACGATGACTTCAATGGGTCAGATACTCTTGAGCCTTTTCACCAACGATCTTTGCTCCAAATCTTCCCTCAGCTTCTCACTGCCTGCATCCTTCCTTCTGCGATTAGACTAGGATCTCAGTCTATTGCCAGAGGTCTGAGACTCTCCTCAGCCCAGCAGTTGTCAGAGAGACCATGGCGGGAGGGTATCGTAGCCTTCACTCCTTCTACTGCAGGTTTGAAACTCAGGCTGCCTTAAAGGTAAACCAAGATATCACACAGATGATAATAGTACGATAATAAACTCACATTTGTATGGTGAATTAGGATTTACAGTTTCCCTACATTTTTTTTCATTTAATCCCAGAACCAGAGCAACCAGAACGTGTGTGGTCCTCACGTGTTCCTCCATGAAGAGACTGATGGAGAATGAGGTTAGGTAGACAGCTAGAACAATTTTGGCCACCTCATTTTCTCAACTAATTTGAGATTTCTCTTCCAGACTGCTGGTGCCGAGAGATGGGTGGATCGGCAGGTCTTGTTAGCAAGGACAAAGGAAATCGTTACGTTATTGGCTTAGCTGTTATTTAAAATAAAAACATAAACATAATTAAAAATAAGCACTTTTTCCGGGGGCAGTGGCTCATGCCTGTATTCCCAGCACTTTCGGAGGCCGAGACCGAGGCAGGCAGATCACTTGACCTCAGGAGTTTGAGACCAGCCTGGCCAACATGGTGAAACCTCATCTCTACTAAAAATACAAAAATCAGCCCAGCGTGGTGGCTCATGCCTGTAGTCCCAGCTACTGGAGAGGCCGAGGCAGGAGAATCGCTTGAGCCCGGGAAGCGGAGGTTGCAGTGAGCCAAGATCATGCCACTGTACTCCAGTCTCAGGGAAAGAATGAGGCTGTGGCAAAAAAAAAAAAATAATAATAATAAAAAAAATTGCCCTTTGGGTATGACTGTGTTTTCTCTACACACATGAACTGTGTCTTTGAAAGGACAACTTCCTTTTCCTGACTGTGCATCATCTGACCAAATTCCAAACTCCCGTAATTTAAGGAAATAATATGCTTTGTGGAAAAATTAGAAAATATATATTAGCAAAGAAAGAATAAAGGCAAGCCGCGTGCAGTCCCATTACTCTGAGATGGCTGCTGTTGCTGGTGTGGTGGGCCTCATCCAGACTTTTCTCTATGCAAGCACAAACACACATGCTCAACTCAGTTTATTTTATTTTTCCAAAACGGAAGTCATGCTGTACATAATGTTTTGTAATCAAAAAATTTTTCTTTTTGATATATCATGAACATTTTGCCCATCATGAAATATCCTTTTAAATTGTATGCAATTCCACTGTAAACATGTGGGTTTATTTGACACCTTGATTGTTGGACATTTTATCTTGAATGCTTAGAATGGAAAAGAATTATCCCCGGATAGGAAGGTACTCTATCTTTTATTCTGAAGATGTTATTAACACAGATTTCTATGGGATGGCGTAATGGGCCTCTAGAGGGTGGGCCAGGGGTGGCGATGGCCCAGGGGATTCTCAGGGGAGGCTCTTTCCTCAGGAGCCCCAGGAGGCAGCTTTCTCTGCCTCCGTGGCATTTAGATCCATGGAGCATGTTCACCTGAGTGTGACCTACAAGCTTAAGGTATTAATCCATGTTCCTCCCACTCAGATTAATATCCGATGTGAAATTAGTAGGGAAAAAAAGATGTTCTCTGCGGCCCCTGAGCCCTTCCCAGCGGGAGGATGCAGAAGTTGGAGGAAGAGATAATGTTACCTCCCGCGGGCATTAGCTGCTTGTGGTTGGGAGGCATGCCTTTGATAATCAGCATCAGTATCTCTTTCATGTCACTGAACACAAAATGAGGCTGCATCAAAGAGCCTGTTTTAGAGAAGAAATTGTTGAACAGGCTTGACTGGGTTGAACGATACCAGAGGGGCAGGATCAGAGCGCAGGCTGGTCTTTCCGGGCCAGCCAGGGGCACTCACTGGCCTGACTGCAGCTCCAGCAGCTCAGAGGTTGTCACAGTGCACGCGGGTGCCTCCCCACTCGACCCTTCCATGTGCCTGGCAGCAAGGGGCATGAGTCACCTGGTGGCCAGGCGTTTGTTACTCTGAGCTTTTGAGCTGCTGCAGAACTCCAGTGACATAGCCTCCTGATTTTTTTTCCCTCCTGTTTAATACTGACGTTTTTCTTAATGCCAGCCTGCTAGTAGATACTTGTTCTTCTTCTGACACATTTGGGCATCCAGCAAAAGCTTGGAAAAGAACAGCTTTTTGTTTGCTTGCCTTCAGGAATCTGGTTCAGTGAGCACTCCAGATATGGAAGGGTTTTAGAATGATTCACAGTTTTCTTTGCTGGCCTTCAGGGGAACGTGACCTGCTTAGGTTCAATTTTGTGCATGTGTGACATAGTTTTCCCTTCAGTAATACAGACAAACCCTGATTCTAACCCCCAGTCGAACCCACTGGTCTTTTCCTGATCTTTTTGCATTGCTAGCATTATTTGGTCTTAATGGAGTTAAATTTTTAAAAAATGTTATCACTATGTAAAGAAAAGAAAACTCTTACAAAGAGTTTTGTATGAGAATGAAAACACATGATGTGTTTTAAACATTGGAATCCCAGAAGGAAGAAACAAGGTAGTGTTTTCAGTTATTTCCACTGAAGGAGTCTAAACAGGATAGATAGTCATATTTTAAAATCCTCAACCATTGTTTAGGACCAAGTCAAAAATTTTACAATAGCTTTTGAATGGAGAAATGCAAGGCTCAAAACCACTGGGTAAAGTTGGAGGAGGATTGCCTGTTCTCCCCGGAATGCTTTTGCTGGTTTTGGTTCTCTTTGGTTAGATCTCACTGGTCTCATTCCTTCTTTCACTTTTAATCGGACTGCATCACCCAGGCAGAAAACTCAGTCCCAGAAAGGATCGGAGTGGTATGGCAAATCTGAGATCGGACGGAGGCAGGAAACCATGGTGACCTCTTAGGATGGAATGAGCTTTGAAGAACAGTGCTGCCATCCTGATCCAGGTACCAGGAGACGGACGGCCCCGTAGGAGTGATGTGCATTGGTGAATCCCGATGCAGACTTTTTTTTTTTTTTGAGAGACAGGGACTCACTCTGTCACCCAGGGTGGAATGCAGTGGCGCGATCATAGCTCACTGCAGCCTCTACCTCCTGGGCTCAAGCGATCCTCCTACCTCAGCCTTCCAAGTAGCTGAGACCACAGGCACACACAACCACATCCAGCTAATTTTTAAATTTTTGTAGAGATGGGGTCTCACTATGTTGCCCAGGTTGGTCTTGAACTTGTGGGCTCAAGCAATCCTCTGCCTCAGCCTCCCAAATTGCTGGCATTATAGGCATGAGCCACTGTGCCCAGCGAGCCATACATTTTCTTTATTTGGATAGAAGGGCTGAACTTTTTTTGGAGGTGTGGTGTTGAAGAGTTGTTGGGGGAACAGTGTGGCCAGTACATTGCAGGGTGCTGAGGATGTTGTCTGTTGTGATCCATACCTTGCAGTCAGGAGTAACAAGTATCGAAATTGGGCCACTGTCAAAAGAGTCTATGCTTTGGTCAATATAGGGTGAACAGCCTTACTAAGTAACTAACCTAGTCAAAATTATTACAAGCAAGTTCCAAGTGAGCCAGCTCAGGCTACCTGGTGATGGGAGGACTTTGTTAACCTCTGTGAGACACACAGCCTGGGCCAGTCCACACATGGATTTGCTTTCCACAGGGCTTCCCAGCTGGCCTGGCACCTCCTCCTCACACTGAGAAGCTCAGGCTCCTCACTGGACCCAAGCTTTTGGAGTTTAGGCCCTGCGTGGCATCCCTTGTGTCCCTGTGCTTGGTAAAAGGCCTGCATGGTTTTGGGTGAATCCATGAAGTCGGGCCCCAGCAGACTCTGGCAGTGGCGTTCTCGGTTTCCTTCCATCCCTGTGTTGCTCCTTCATCAAGGAAAACCCAACCAACCAGGAGAGCAAAATCTTTAATCCTAAACTCCCATGAATCAGTTTGAAACTGAACCGTATATTTTTAATTTATTGAATTGGAAAAAATAAGGGCATCAGAATGTTTTAAATTCAGCAGATTTCCATTTTGTTTGGCTTCCTGGTGACCCATAGAATGACTAATAAGATGATTAAAGAGGCTGGGTGTGGTGGCTCACACCTGTAATCCCAGCACTTTGGGAGGCCTAGATGGGCAGATCACCTGAGGTCAGGAGTTCGAGACCAGCCTGGCCAACATGGTGAAACCCTGTCTCCATTAAAATAGAAAAATTAGCTGAGCCTGGTGGTGGGTGCCTATAATCCCAGCTACTCGGGAGGCTGAGACAGGAGAATCACTTGAACCTGGGAGGCGGAGGCTGCAGTGAGCTGAGATTGCACCACTGCACTCCAGCCTGGGCAACAAAGAGCAAAACTCCGTCTCAAAAAAAAGAAAAAAAGAGAATTAGAGAGAAGCTGGAGCTTCCCTGCACATGGCAGTGATGAGACCTCAGCTTTTTCCACTTGACTGCTGGAGAGCAGTTGTGTCATCTGCCCCCAGGTTTCTTGTGGGGCCGGTGGCTGAGGGCACCCATACCCCATCAGCAGCTCTGCCCAGGCCTCCTCGGCAGCTGGAGGTTATTCTCAGCTTCTCTTTTCCACATCTTGGCTCTCAACTCAGTTTCCTCAACTGCAGAATGGAGATAATGCATGGCCTGCCTCCTCCACCGTGATTTTGAGTTTACTGTATTTGTATATATCTATATTGGAGTTGAGTTAACTTTTAATGGGCTAGTTGACTTCATATTGAATTTTATAGACTTGCACTGTCCAATACAGTAGCCTCTAATCACATGTGGCTATTTAAATCTAAATTAATTTAAAATTAAATAAAATAAGAGAGTGACATCTGTGAAAATGAGGGAGTAAGGATCTCCAAAAATTCCCTCCTCCGTACAAGCAATGAGAACAGCAGCAAAAACTGTCAGAATCAACTTTTCAGAACTCTGGAAATTAACCAAAGGCTTGCAGCAACTCAAGAAGTGTTTGCTCAAGAAAAATGTCTGAATCTTCATAAAAGCAATGAGCTCTATGATGTTTTAATTTGCCCTCTTTCCATATACACCATTACCCCCTGGTCTCCATGGTAGTCCTGAAGACACGTAGCCTTCAATTACAGAGAAAACCAGCAACCACGGAGGGGGCAGAATAGGAATGGAGCTCCTTCAAAGGCCTATTTCCAGAGGCGTGTCAGCATCTGACCTTTCTGTTGGTTCCCTGCAAGATCTCATTCTCAAGGCTGTCTTTATTTGAGTTGACTTGAAGCTTTCCAAGTGTAAACAGACTTTTCTCCAGGGCTGTTTGTCAAAAAAAAAAAAAAAAAAGGAAAGAAAAAAAAAAATCAGAGGCAATTATTGAACATCTCAGCGACCTGGATAATAGTTCACTGGATAACAGCTGGGGCAAATAAAAGGCTGACCCAAAAGCTTAAAAAGAAATTTGGGAAGTGAGATGTCCATACAGACTTTGAAAAGCTTCAACGTATTCCTAGGTCTCTAGAGAGCCATATTCATGCCCAGGGCTGAGCACATTCTCAGAAAAGACTTGATAAGGCCATGAGCTCTCATCTTTGACTAGTCTTGAGATTCTGCACGAGTGGGAAGGGAATGATAAGGCAGAGCTGTAAACAGCCTGGCTGAGTCACACTGAGCAAAGACTGAGACTTGTTGGTTCCAGGCACTTAAAGATGGCCTCTTTCTAATCATTAGCTGACCACAAAGCTAACCAAACAGAGATTTTTAGTGGCCACGACAACAAAGGACATGGAATTTACAGAGTTTAGTTCAGAAAAATCACCAGCCAAACAAGCAACACATAACAGCAATGAATAACAACAGTGAAATACTCTAGGGAGTGAGGTGTGGGGGGAATCTGATTTTCAGAGTTTCCATATTATATTTGCAAGAGGACAGATCCCTGGATGCCCTTGGCCAATCCAGCTCTTCCCCACTCTTCTTGTAATTCTTGGGCAGAATGTACCAAGGATACAACATCCAGAGATAAGGAGAAAATATCTGGAACATCCACAGCTGTGTTCTTGTTCCTCCCGGAACAGGATGTTCTGCAGTGCTTGAGCTCAGCAAACAAAGTGACATCCAGGGTATAAAATGCAGAGCAGAGTGCTCTCAGGGTCCCTCAGCTGGGATTTCACATGGGGCAAGCACAGATGAGACTCCATCTGCCCTGGGCAGCTTTCCTGAGCCTTGGGGGACTGGTTCACCATAAATCCTAAGCTTCTGTTTATCTTTGCTGCCTATGTGTGAGTAATAAAATCTGCTTCGCCTGACTTGTGTGAGTGTTCTGTTTCACCAGACTAGACTTTAAAGCCCTTGCAATATTATTTAAAATGTCTAGTTTTCAACAAAAATTATGACACATGCAAAAAACATGAAATATAGCTTTACAGAAAGGGGACAATAGCAATTAATAGGAACTGTCTCTGAGGAAGCCCTGATGTTGGACTTAGTAGATGAAGACTTTAAATCAATTGTTTTAAATATGCACAAAGAGCTAAAGAAAATTATACACAAAGAAATAAAGGAAACCATGAGGATCTCTCACCAAAGAGACAATGTCAACAAAGAGGTAGAAATTATAGAAAGGAAACAAATAGAAATTCTGGAGTTAAAAAGTACAATAATTTGAAATGACACATTTACCAGAAAGTTTCAAAAGAAGATTTGAGTAAGCAGAAGGAGTAATTAGTGAACTTAAAGGTAGGTCAATAGTTATTATTCAGTCTGAAAAGCAGAAAGAAAAAAAATGAAAGAAAATGAACAGAGACTAAGACACCTGTTGAACACCACCAAGTGGGACCAACATAAACACTAACATAAATACAATACAATCCCAGAATGAAGAGAGACACAGGAAGGGCAGAAAAATATTGGAGGAAATAATGGCCCCAAACCCCAATTTGATTAAAAAACCATTAATTTAACATCCAAGAAGCTCAATGAACTCAAAATAAGATAAACTCAGGCTGGGTGTGGTGGCTCACACCTATAATCCCAGCACTTTGGGTGGCTGAGGCAGGTGGATCCCTTGAGCTGAGGAGTTTGAGACCAACCTGGGCAACATGGTGAAACCACATCTCTACTAAAAATACAAAAATTAGCCAGGAGTGGTGGTGTGTGCCTCTAGTTCCAGCTACTCAGGAGGCTGAGGTGGGAGGATTGCTTGAGCCCAGGAATTCTAGGCTGCAGTAAGCCATGTTTGTGCCACTGCATTCCAGTCGGGACAACAAAGTGAGACCATAAGACTTTGTCTCCGCACCTCCCAGCCCCCGCAAAAAAGATGAAATCCCACACCTAGGCATGCTATAATAAAACTGTTGAAAGCAGTAAGAGAGAAGTGACTCACGCATACAAGACATACGTAAGAAATATTTTCATCAGAAACCATGGAGGCCAGACAACAGCTGGATTACATAGTTGAAGCACCAAAAGAAAACACCATCAACCAAGAATTCTACATCCAGCAAAACAATTAGTGAAAATTAAAGAAGTAATTAAGGCATTTCCAGATAGACAAAAACTGAGATAATTTCTTGCCAGCCAATTTGCCCTACAGAATATAATATACAGGCTGAAGTAAAAGGTCATTAGTTAGTAACTTGAAGAAATCCATATTAAGAAATAAAGAGCACAGAACTGGATAAAGGTAACTACATAGGTAAATATAGAAGGAAAATATAAATGTACATTTATTTTGAACTCGTTTTATTCTCCTATGTGATTTAAAAGACAACTGCATAAAACAATACAGATTGATCACATTCTGATTCTTTTTAGCCTTTATGTAGATATTGTATCATATGGGTCAATCATAGTTTTCCATGTGCCTGTAGATTGCTGTTTTCTGCCTTAAATTTTCTTAAATTAACAAATTTAAAAATTGCATATATTTATTGTGCTCATATTGTTTTGAAATATGTATATATTATGAAATGGCTAAATCAGCTAATTAACATATGCATTACCTCATATACTTATTTTTGTGGTAAGAATACTTAATACCTTTTCTCTTATGTTTTTTGTATTTTTATTATTACAAATAATACTGAAGTGACCATCATGTAGATGCACTGGCATACTTTTGTGAGTGTTTTGTCTGTAGGGTAAATTCCTAGCTGAGAAGTTTTGAGTCAAAGGCTATATGTATGTAGAATTTTTATAAGTTTTGCCTATTGATTTCCCAAGAGGATGCTCCATGTTACATTTCTGTTAATAATATATGAGAGTGCCTATATTTTTACCCTCACTGATACTTGGTATTATTAATATTTTAAATTTATATCAATGGACTAATAGATAATATTTCACTTACACTGCATATATTTATTTTTGAATTAGGTTGAGCATATTTTCAAACATTTTTGGCCACTTATATTTCTGTTTCTGTGAACTGTTTATTGGGCCTTTTATAAGCCTATTAATGTGCTGGTTATCGTCTTATTTAGTTGTGAGAGAAAAGCCAGATCTTGGGGGATCCTAGTTACCTTATTCAACTTGGGGGAAAATTATTGATCTCAGTTGGATTCCCTTCCTTTGTCGGTGAAATGGGAGTGGATGAGCATGCTTCATGGGGGTGTGCGGGATGCCTCGCACATCTTTGGTGCTCAGTGAGCATGAGTCTCCTTCCTTCTCCAAAGCGACGATGGCTTATGTTGAGCTCTGCCCCAAGTCTCTCTGCTTTCTTCTTCTGCCAGCAGCCAGGGAAAGCACTTTGCTTTTAAGGGCTCCTGCAGTTAGGTCAGACCCACTGGACAATCTCCCATTCCAAAGGCCAACTGTGCCATAGAGTAGAACCTAATCATGATGTGATATTTTGCCACACTCACGGGTTCTGGGGATTAGGCACGGCATCCTGAAAAGGGGTTGTGCTTTTTAGAATCCTTCCTGTTAATACCATGGCCTTGGGACTTTTTCTTTCCTTTTTTTCAAATACAGACTTGGGTGGAGCCCTGCTAGATAGAGTAGGTGAAAGTGGAGCTGCTCTGGGTGGAGAGGGGAGGGAAGGCTCGGTCGGGCTCCCCTGCTGGGAGCCATCAGAATGTGATCAGTCTGTATTGTTTTATGCAGTTGTCTTTTAAATCACATGGGAGAATAAAAGGATTTCACTCAAGGCAGGACCCCAACAACTGAAATCTTCAATTTGAATGTTATGGGTTGAAGGCATTGAAGGCTACCTCTTGGATCATGGGCTCCATTGGACAGGGTGAAGCATCAAACCGTTAGCACCTTTCTTAAACAGTTTATTTTATTTTATTTTTTGATATACATTTTAATTTAATTTTTCTAAAAAATATTTATTTGTCTTGCGTCTTTTTTTATACAAACTTTAGCTTACCCTCTGCTTTTAAAATTTTTATTTTTATTGTTACGGATTTAGGGATACAAGTGCAGCTGTGTTAAATGGATATACTGGGCCAGGTGTGGTGGCTCATGCCTGAAATCCCAGCACTTTGGGAGGCCAAGGTGGGTGGATCTACTGAAGTCAGGAGTTCAAGACCAGCCCAGCCAACATGGTGAAACCCTGCCTCTACTAAAAATACAAAAAATTAGCCATGTGTGGTGGTGGGCACCTGTAACCCAGGTACTGGGGAGGCTGAGGCAGGAGAATCATTTGAACCTGGGAGGCTGAGGTTGCTGTGAGCCGAGATTGCGCCACTGCAGTCCAGCCTGGTGACAGAGCGAGACTTTGTCTTGGGAAGAAACAAAGGATATAGTGTGTAGTGGTATAGTCTAGGCTTTTAGTGAACTCACCACCCACTTAGTGTTCATTGTACCCGGTAGCTAATATTTCATCCCTAACCCCTCCTGCCCTCAATGTCTATTATTCCTCTTTATGTCCGTGAGCACCCGTTGTTTAGCTTCCACTTACAAGTGAGAACATGCAGTTCTTGGCTTTCAGTTTTTCTGAGCCATTTCACTTAGGATAATGTTAGCAGTTCACTAGGGTAGCTATTGCTGAAATAGGGTCCTGAATGGTGGAGCCACAGGACCAACTGATTTGGATAAAACAGGAGAGAGAAGCAGCAGATCCTGAAGTAGCTGAGGGGCTGCAGGGAAAAACCCTGCGACACCAGGGGGCTGCCTGCCACTAAAGGGACCCTATGGCAAAGAGGAAAACAGGGGGCCCTGGATGTGAGGGCTAGGCCTGGCAGGACGCAGCGTGGGACGCAGAGGCAGACGGACAGAACGCGAGCAGCTTTATGAAAGGCCGCCGTGTGCCGCACTTATTCTCCAGTGGGGCAGGAACCAGGCCTGGAGGCGACAGGGCCCGGAAGAACAGGCGAAACACAGCCAGGAACTGAGCTTAGCTACAGCAGGGGACAGACATCCTCAGGACACTACTGCCACTGCCATCCCCACGAGGTCCCTGAGGCTCAGGACTGGACGCCAGAAGCGGCCTCGCAGAGGACAGGGTCTCCAGCATGCGCTGGCTGGAAGCCCGGATCCCCACCCACGGCTGCGGCCTGCTGCTCCTCACATCAGCATCTTAACTTTTTTAGTTTTGCACATTTCACCTGCATGGCAGCAGAGGTGAGTGGGAAAGGCAGTGCTCAGCTTCCCACCTCTGTGGGACAGGAGGCCGGGCGGAGGAGGTTGGAACACACCGGTGCTGAGCCAGCCAACTTCAGCATGTGCCCTTCACACCAAAGGCAGACTTCTCCTTCGCACTGTAGTCAATTAAAAACCTGTTACTGCTGCAAGGGCAGCGCCTTTTAATTGTGATTTCCAGTAAGAGGTACATGTAGCATCATGACCCCCATCACACCCCAATCCCCATGTAAATAATACTGAGCCCGACGTTTCATGGAACAATGCCTGTACAGCCAAGTACTCCAATATAGACAATTATATTTAATTTGTAAAAAGTTGATTATAATTTCACAACCCACGAATGGGTTGCAAGTAGCAACTTGAGAAAAGGTTTTCTAGGGCTCATTTGGACTTCACATAAGGGATTCAAAGCATCAACCAGTTTCTCTCTGTATCTTCAGAATTCTGGCAGAATCAGGCCTCCGGATGTTCCAGGGACGTGTCCTGGTTCCCTGGCTGTTATTACAAAGCAGCAGTTCAGATCCATGGAACTTCTCGACTGTTCTGCCTCTCGGTGACTTGATCCATCAACTGAATAGTACAGCATCTGATCAGATTTTAGAGAGGTAAGAGCATTGGCTCTTCCTGTTTTCGAAGATTTTCTTTCCGCACTCACTTGGCCTCATGTTACCACCCCTTTCCTCTCTGGAGGAGCTGAAGAGAATGGCTGGGTGGATGCATTTCGGGGAGCATGCTCAGTGAGATCCACTCTTCTGCAGGAGCCGCATGCAGCTCGGAGTTCTCTCCCACCCCCCAACCCCCCACCTCTCTCCCCGACTCTACGCTGCCTCCCTAGGCAGGAGTGACTGGCTGTGGGGTCCATGGGGGCCTGTCTGCTGTCCAGCTCAGCCCTCACTGCCTCTCACGCTCTTATCAGTAATGAGCTGATGTTTGGGTTCTCGTCTCTCACTTCTTACTCTAATTCCCGATTTATTCATGGAGAAGAGAGAGGCTCATTTATTGGGACTCCTTCAGCAATGACACTGCTCTCAACTTATTGGCAGGGAAAATGAAGCAGAGGATCCCAGATCCCACAGTGTGTTAATGGAAACCCAAGGCTAGAGGCCAGCCCCCCAGGCTTCCAGCCCCAGCACATCTCTTGAGTACTTTGCCAGTTGGAGGATGTGCCACGAATACTACTAAACAATAGCAATGTCCTTGAGGCAATCCTTGGAGACAGTTGTCAGCACTTTGAGGTTTCTACCTCCATTGGGCTTGCAGCAGACACAAGTGGAAAATGGTGACAAAAACCTAGTGCCCTGTCCTGGTTTACCAAAGGTCCCAGAACCACTCTAAAGCCATGAGGTGGTTACGTAAGGGGCGGGGATCCATCTGTCCCAAGTGCTTGAAACAATGCCTGTTAGATGACAAGCCTTCAGTAAATATTGGCAGAATTGAATGGGATCATTAGACCATTAAAATACTTGTTTTTAATCACTTCTAAGAGGGTTCTAGGATGGCTTCAGGCATTTCTTCGTATTTTCAATCCCTACACCATCCTACAATGTTTCCCCTTTTATGGATGCGAAATTGAGGATGAGGTCAGTTGACTGAGTCATGCAAGACCACACAGCTAGTAAGCTGCTGAGCTGTGATTCAGATCCCAGGATATTTGACTCCAAAACCTGAAGGCTTTTCTTTATAATGTTCTGATACTGCGGCCACAGGCATCAAGCTGGCCATGAGAGAAATCACCATGAAGAGAGCCTAGCTCGTGGAGGTTGCCTCTCCACGCATCAAGCAAGGGTTGGGAACTTTATCGGTACAAAGCAGTAAGCCCAGCCGTGGGCATGTAGAGCTGTTCCCATCTGTACCAATGAAGCCCAAAGCTCCCGAACATATTCCGCATCCACACCGCAGCGCCTGTCCACAGCACCTGTGAATGCCAAAAGGCACTTCGGGCACGACTTTTGTGAAAAGGAGTATTCTCCAAGTTCAAGTTGAATAGATATTTTGGAAAATACATTCTGTAGGGTTCTTCTGGGGGTCATTTTGAGAAAATCGCACACACCATTTTTTGTGTGTGTTATTTAGTAACACACGCATGCACAGACACCCGCGCGCGCACACACACGATGGCAGGCTGATGTAGCAAGTGTGCCTGACGCTTTCTGTTGGGTGGTCTTGAGTGTTGAGACTAGAGTTTATGCAGCAGTTGGGTAATTAATTGCTGGAGAAATTGCCGAGGATATTTTCACACAGAAGCCTTCCCCCACCAGCCAGTTACTGAATCGGGTGTGAAGGACTGAAAGACAGCCTCCTCTTCTGGCTGAGATGAAGCCTGACCCTCGACTCCTTGAGGACTCAGAGCCCTCCAGCCCTGTCCTTGTGTTCTTAGGACAAGAATATGAGAGGTGCTATGTAATGGTGTGGAGCCTTTAGAGACACAAACTAGATGCAGGTGGTCAAATTAAAGGCATGAAATTGGCTGCAGAAGCCAGCTCTATTTAAGTTCACGTAAATAACTAGTGGTTTTCAAACCTTAGGGTTGTGTGAAGTTACTGCGAAGCCTGTTAAAATGGAGATTCCTGACTCCGACTCCCAGAGGGGTTCTGATTCAGTTGACCCGAGCTTCAGAAGTTTTAATTTTTAACAAGTAGCTCAGGTTCACACCGGAATTCCACCTGTTTGGCCAACTGGGCATGTCAGAAGAGGCACAACAGGTAATACCCAGGGGTGAACTTCCTGAGCTTTGGGCTTCCTAAATCAGATACATTACAACTTGATTTTAAGGGAAAAATGGAAAAATAACTTGAAAGGACCAAATGGAGAAATGGGTTGAAGTTATGGTTCATGAATATAATAAAGTATTATGTGGCCAATAAAAATAACACATGTACACTCATAATATGGAAACAAGGAAAACATGTTCTCATGATGATTACAGTGACATAGGCAGATTATGGGAGGGTAATAACAGAAATAACATGATGGTCCTTAATAGTATTTAATTTCATCTACTCAATTATTTTGTTAAAGTCTTCACTACAAGCTCAGTATGAAAATATTGTGTGTTTTGTGTTTTACGTTAATACTGGGCTCTGTAACAAGTAGAAAGGATGTAATTCCTGTCTACAAGAAGCCAATGGCTATAGGATGAGCAAAATGTCAAAAGAGATCTAGAGGTGGTGTAGAAAAATTGCAGACTTTTTGGCCAGAAGATTTGTGTTTAAGTTTCAACCTTAGCACCAAAGTGGACAACCACTGGCAAATATCTTAACCTGTCTTAGAGCCAGTTTTCACACCTTTCAAGTGAGAATAACGATAACTACTACCTTAGGAGTTGTGATAATGGTACATGAGGCTAATAAAAATAAAAGTACCTTATAAGCTGTGAAATGCTATTACATATAAATGTGTTTTCTGCAAAGCAAAACAGTGAAATGTCAACTTTAGAAAACTTTCCCCTTTGAGGTTTTTTTCACTTATGAGATCAGAAATCCATCTTTGGCCTGATTAATAGTGAGTTCTTGTAATCAAGCATCTCTGAGACTTGTGTGTGTCAGACAGCAGAGAGGATACGATGGCGTAAGAGGGTCAATCAAGCACTGTGCACTGTGGTCCTGGCATGCACCATCAACTGAAGCTGTGTCCACCAACAAGCCTATGCTTGTCTTTGTCTGTAGAGGGTGGTGGAAAAGCCCATCGGGGATGGATGGACACAGTCACCTGGAGTGTCCATTCACTTTCATCCTCCCCAATGCCCTGTACACAGATTGTGCATCCAGCTCTGGCTGTGGACCTGTGGTGTCGTGATGACCTGGGATCATCAGAGAGCAGGAGGCCATTCCCTTTGGTGCCTCTCATTCCCTGTGTGCTGGCCAGCACATCATTAGGCCTGATGGAAGGCTCTGCCAGGCCCTTCCCCACCGAGGGCCTCGTCAAGCTTCCTTGACAGGTGAGTGGGGTCTATTTTGCTTGAAAGACTCTGGAAGGCTGGAGAAGAGACTGAGTGCTCTCTCTCTCTCCTGTGGGAAGGCAGTGAGCTAGTGCCCTCTTGGGAATGCAGTGGGAGAATTCACCAGATGCTTCCAGCAAAGCCGGGAAGTCCTAGTGAATTACACGATGATTTCCACAGTGTTTATCAAAGATCTTCTGCTCCAATATAAAGCTCCCAAATATGGCATTTCATGATGTGGCTGAGATGTGGCCAAGTGTCCAAGACACATAAATATTTACTAAATAAGCAAGCAAATGCACTTGGAAATGCATTTCTGTCTCAGTATTAATGCGGTGGTCATTGGCATTGATTCTCAAAGTGAGGCCATTTTATGGATCATTCCCAGCAGAGACTAAGAAAACATATCAGTGTCCAGATCTTTTAAGATCCAGGAAGCACAGGGGGAGAGTTCATGTTTTCCAAGGGAAGGTAACATTTTTACACCCCAAGAGTCAGGAACCCCATTCAGTGCTGAGCACAGGAGAATTCAGAGGGGTTAGCTTCTGTGAGACTTGGGTTCAAGTCCTAGCTTTGGCCCTCCCTGTGACTATGTGCAAAAACTCCACCTCCGTGAACTTCAGTTGCTTTGTCTATAAACGCTGTCCATGTCTCATGGGGTTATTGTGATGATTAGATAAGATAATATGTATAAAGCATCTGGCCAATATCATGCACTCGTTAAATATTAGTTTTCCTTTTCCTTGAATTATTGGATTTGTTTTGAAAACCTTGGGGTTCTACCAAATCTCACACTCCTTCCCCAGGACGTTCCTCTGCAGTCCCGGTGTATATATGCAGTGAAAGTGAATCCACATGTTCTTCACTTGTGTATACTAAAAACATCAAAATGTTATTCCAGAAGATTTGTTTGATGTTCAAAACACCAAAGTGGCAGCACTGAGTGGCATGCTCTGAACATGCCTGTCTTGCTGGATTTTAAAGTGGCACCAGTCAGTGCCTTTAGCATCCCTCCACTTACACTGGTCCTAGCGATAACACAGGCTTATACAATAGCAAAGCCTGGCATATGATTGCACTTTTTGCTGTAAAATGTTTTCACAAATATTTCCCATTTAATCATCAAAACAACTGTGTGTGTGTGTGTGTGTGTGTGTGTAGGTGTGTGTGTGATCAATGCAATTATTATCCAACCTTACAGATGGGTTTAAGTAGAATCTCAGAGGTTTCAAGCAACTTGTCTAAAGGCAAAAAGCTGATAATTGGCAATAGTGAGTTTCAGATCATATTTTCAAATGTAGAGCATCCCACGGCTACCTGGAGCCTAGAAATTAGAGGCTGTTCAACATGATTAATCTCTCCCTTTGCCTTACTTTTTCTTGGTTTCCTATGGGAATTCCCACAGAGGTTTTAGCTTTTAGGCAGATCTCGTGGATTCATTGCTCAGTGAGCAAAGTCACTGAGGGCTGGGCTCAGTGAAAATTTTGCAGGCTGAATGATTAAAAAAAAAATCTGGTAAGGATCACAAAACTGAGGGCCAAATGGGACCTTCAGAGGCGCTTTCATTCCTGGAGGCATTCAGGATTTCATTCCACGATTTTGAGTGCAGTCCTGCTATGTGCCAGGCTCTGTGCGCAATCATGAGAGCCAGTGTCAACCACAGTGGTTGTAGTCCTGGTTGTCAGGACTTTAGGGCCAGTCTTCCAGCCAGCCCTCTAAGTTCACAGGTGAAGGAAGAGGCCTGAAGAAGGGACATTACTTTGCTCCAGGCCACATGGCTGGTTAGTTAGAGGCAGATTCACATTCGTCCAACTCTGGCTAATAAGCTTCACCCCACTCCCACAGAGGCCACTCAATTTAGAAGAGAAAAGACATCCAACGCCACGCTTTCCTGTGTAGCAGTGGGAAACGTACAAACGCCCATCTTCCTGCCTGGATAGCTGTCCCAAAGCTTTGGAGTTTTCTTCTGATCTCTATGCCATGGTTCGTGGTGTCCCCTTGGTGGGTACTCGTGGAAGGAAAATCAGAAGTGTTTCCATGGTCCTCACCCGGTGGCTAGGTCTAGGTCCCACTTGCTCTCAGCAAGCAGCCAGTGCTACCCCTGTGATCTGATGGGGGCTGAGGAAGCCTCTCAGTGCACACTCCCCGGGCCACCTCTTCACACTTGGGAAGGTCCAGTGTGCCCTGAGCCCCATTGCTCCTGTCTCTGTGTGGGCCCACTGCTTTCCAGGGGAGGAAGGCAGCCCCAAGGAAAGTTCAGATTTTTGGTGGTGCCTCATAAATCCAGGAAACAGGAAAATAAGCAAAAGAAAAAAAAAAGCCTCACAGATGGGGGATCGGTCCTAAAACATCAGGCCCTTTTCTGTCTAAATCAAGACATCTGGTCACTTTTTTCCGGCAGGACAAAGAGTCTTTTTTTCCCAAGCCAGGATTTTATGTCTTTAATCTTCTCCAGAAGAAAAGAGTTCTCATTACGTCTGCATCTTATCACATCACTGTATATCATAAAGATGCTCTTATCGCCTCTTCCTTCTGATTAACTGGCCCTGAGTGATTCTAGCTCGTGTTATTAGCTGTGCTCTAAAAACAAGGACACTAGTTTCACCCAGCCATCAACAGAGGTCAGATTCATAGGCACTGTTGAGTAATCCACAAGAATCTCTGCAAGCTCTTCATAATAAACAATGACGAGAACAGTTCTTTGTCCAAACCATGGCTCAGAGAGCCTTTCTGTGCAGATATGCTTTGGCACCTGCAACTGGAATTTAAAAGCCTCCAGCAAGCTCAATTCCAACATGTAGCCTCACTAGTTGGCTTGGTTTCCTGAGTCAAAACAACAGAAGGGACTGGAGATGTAGCACCTGGTGTCTTAAGTGGCCAAGCAGCAAACAGGTGTTATCCCTTTATAAATTAACCACCCTTTGGAAAGGAGCTAGACAGAGAAGAGAGGTTTTGTCTCCAAAATTTAAATATGGAAATAGAGACATGTGGATATGAGAATAACGTGCAAGGGGCCAGGTACAGTGGCTCATGCTTGTAATCCCAGCGCTTTGGGAGGCTGAGGTGGGAGGATTGCTTGAAGCCAGGAGTTCGAGACCAACCTGGGTAATAGCAAAACCCCATTTCTACAAAATATAAAAATAAAAAAAGTTAACCAGGCATAGTGGTGTGCCCCTGTAGTCCCAGCTACTCAGGAGGCTGAGGTGGGAGCGCATGAGTCCAGGAACTTGAGGCTTCAGTGAGCTATGAGCACACTTCTGCACTCCAGCCTGGGTGACAGGGCTAGATCCTGTCTCTAAAAAACAAAACAGAATAGCATGCAAGGATGACCATGATAGCAATGATGACTATGATGTTAACGATGTGCTGACAATGCCAGTCACTGTCATTTCACAACAAGTGCCCTGATATGGGAAGTACAGGATGGATGCTTGGGGAGCAGAGCATAGTGTAACTGACCCCGTGGTCAGTAGTTTTCAAACGTGGCTCTCTGTTAGACTCATCTGGTCTGGTCAGCCTACCCACCCCCAGCACCCCAGGGAGTCTGATTTAATTGTTCTGGGTGAGAATGGGGCCTGGGCATTGGTACTGAAACTCTCCAGGAGACCTTCCTTTGCAGCCAGGGAGGAGAACCTCTCCCTTTGGTGAAATAACCCAATCTGGTGGGATCAGGAAGGAATGCAACAGTCAGTGACTTTTCAGCTCCTTCAAGAATAGGCAAGGTGAAAAGCAAGAAAAATGGTGTATTAGTCAGAGTTCTCTAGAGGGACAGAACTAATAGGATACACACACACACACACACACACACACACACACACACGTATACACACACACACACACATATATATATGGGAGTTTAGCAAGTAGTATTGACTCTCATAGTCACAAGGTCCACAATGGGCCATCTGCAAGCTGAGGAGCAAAGAAGCCAGTCCGAGTCCCAAAACGGAACTCGGAGTCTGATGTTTGAGGTTTGAGGGGAGGAAGAATCCAGCAGGGAGAAAGACGTAGGCTGGAAGGCTAAGCCAGTCTGGCCTTTGCACATTTTTCTGCCAGCTTTATATCCTGGCTGCACAGGCAGCTGATTAGGTGGTGCCCACCCAGATTGAGGGTGGATCTGCCTTTTCCAGGCCACTGACTCAAATGTTAATCTCGTTTGGCATCACCCTCAAAGACACATCCAGCATCAACACTTTGCCTCCTTCAATCCAATCAAGTTGACACTAGGTATTAGCCGTCACAGGTGGTCTAGGAGAAGGGAACAGGAGCAGCGGGTGTGAGGGCTAGAGGTGAGGGACGGACGCCTGCCAGGAGCAGCGGGTGTGAGGGCTAGAGGTGAGGGACGGACGCCTGCCAGGAGCAGCGGGTGTGAGGGCTAGAGGTGAGGGACGGACGCCTGCCAGGAGCAGCGGGTGTGAGGGCTAGAGGTGAGGGACGGACGTCTGCCAGGAGCAGCGGGTGTGAGGGCTAGAGGTGAGGGACGGACGCCTGCCAGGAGGAGCGGGTGTGAGGGCTAGAGGTGAGGGACGGACGTCTGCCAGGAGGAGCGGGTGTGAGGGCTAGAGGTGAGGGACGGACGCCTGCCAGGAGCAGCGGGTGTGAGGGCTAGAGGTGAGGGACGGACGCCTGCCAGGAGGAGCGGGTGTGAGGGCTAGAGGTGAGGGATGGACGCCTGCCAGGAGCAGCGGGTGTGAGGGCTAGAGGTGAGGGACGGACGTCTGCCAGGAGGAGCGGGTGTGAGGGCTAGAGGTGAGGGACGGACGCCTGCCAGGAGCAGCGGGTGTGAGGGCTAGAGGTGAGGGACGGACGTCTGCCAGGAGGAGCGGGTGTGAGGGCTAGAGGTGAGGGACGGACGCCCGCCAGGAGCAGCGGGTGTGAGGGCTAGAGGTGAGGGACGGACGCCTGCCAGGAGGAGCGGGTGTGAGGGCTAGAGGTGAGGGACGGACGCCCGCCAGGAGGAGCGGGTGTGAGGGCTAGAGGTGAGGGACGGACGTCTGCCAGGAGCAGCTGGGGCCATGCTGCAGGGCAGGAGCATTGCAGGTGAGTCAGGACAGGGTGAGGGTGGACATGGAGGGGCAGGTAGGGGAGGGGTGGCGAGGGCTTTGTAGGACAAGCTGCAGGGTCTGCATGTCCTCCTGAGAGCAAAGGGAAGCCACTTTGGTGGCATTTCAAAGGGTAGATGGCATCAGATGAATGAATGAATGAATGAATGAATGAATGAAATGATTGTGGCTGCAGTAGGGAGAATGGATGGGAGAGCGACAAGGCTGGAGGCCAGAGGACAGGGAGGAGGCTGTGCTTTCACCAGGTGAGAGGGGATGGTGGCCTGGGCAGAGACAATGGCTGTAGAAAGGGATTCACATTATACTAGGATGGGGAACTGACAGCATCTCACAAGGAACTGATATGGAAGGTGAGAGGAGGAGTCAGCATTTCCCAGGTTTTCCTGCCTTTCTCAGGAAACGCAGTGCCCCTGCGACTCCACACTCACCGCCCCCTCGCACGCCTGGTAGCCCTCCCCTGCACTAATCTGCGACTCCGAGTCCACCAAATTCTAGGAGCAGCAAGGCTCCCCCCCGAGAAGTGACCCCTTTCCAGAAGATGGCAGCTGGCTGTGTCCTGTGTAGGTCTCCTCCAGGACTGTGTTCACTTAATCTTCCCGTTCACTCCAGGAGGGCCACGGCACACAGAGGTGGCGGCAGGGCCAGGCCTCTCCCCACATCACCAGCGGTGACTCTACCTCCTTCCAAGCATCAGGATGCCCCTCCCTTCCGCTAGCCTCCCCCCCCAACCCGCCCTGCCTTCCATTCATCTGGCGCCGGCTCTGTGGGAATTGTGGCTGAAGTCATGTGTGTAAAAGCACACTCTCTAGGAGAGTACACAGAATTCACAGGCCACACTAAAGCCTTGCTTCATTTAACTGCTCCTGGGACCTCATCGCTCTGCTGACTGGGATCCTGAGCCTGGGCGCACTGGTCCTCGTCAGGGGTGATTTCCTGCCAGGTCTGCTTGCCCTGGGATTCAAGTCCCAGAACTTCCCCGCCTGGACCGCACTGCTTAGTGCTGACACCCTGTTGTTCCTGCAGAATCTTTTTGGTTTAGGAGATACTAAGCCAATTCTGTCTCAGTGAAAGTTTGTCAGGAGCTGAGTGATCACTGTCAAAGGTCAGTCTTGACTGGGCAGAGGTAGATATGCGGGGAGGACGGGAAATGGCACAGGGGAGGAAGCAGGCTCCGGGAATTAGGCCGGTCAGGGTCACACAACAATAATAGCTTCCCTTTGCTACTTATTTATTCTATGTGCCCAAAGAAGGTTTGCAGGCACAAGCCTCAATTCTAAGTCAAAGCATAGACAGCAGCACAGCCAGCGCAGTGAGGTCCCCATGGCTCCTCGCGGCTGCCTGGTCCCCATCCCAGGGACACGCGGCCCGTATGTGTTTGCTCCACAGAGATGAGCTGGCAGAGCCGGGGCAAAATCCCACCTGCACCCTCGGGCCCATCAGTGTGGCAGACACCAGAAATACTGGTTTGGTATCGCACAATTTGTACAGTTCATGATGAGCGAATGGGATTTCGGGTGATCTTGACTTTCCTTTTTCTTCTTTTCTGTGTTGTTTGAATGTGTTATCTTTGTAATCATAAGAAAAACAAAGCTGTATGTTGAAGAGAAATTTGGAAGGCATTGTCTAAAGAGATGTGCAGTAAAAAAGAATGGAATAATGCCTTTTGCAGCAACATGGATGGAACCAGAGGCCGTTATTCTAAGTGAAGTAGCTCAGGAATGGAAAACCAAATGCTACATGTTCTCACTTACAAGTGGGAGCTAAGCTATGCAAACATACAGACAAACAGAATGGTACAATGGACGCTGGTGACTCAGAATTGGGGAGAAGAGAGTGGGGTGAGGGCTGAAAAACTACATACCGGGTATAATATATATTACTCAGGTGATAAGTGCAGACCTCACCAGTACACAATTAATCCATGTAACCCAAAACTATTTGTACCCCTAAAGCTACTACGAAAAGAAATGAGTGAGTTATTTTGGTCAAACTAAATACCTAGTTGGCTAAGCCTAACAGAGAAATGCTACTGTTGAGCCTCAGAGAAGCTTGGGGGCCACCGTGGCCACGTGTGCAGCCTGGAGAACTGAGCTGGACTGAGTTTTGCTGGGAGTGACAGTAAAATGTAAGTAGAAAAAAAATCAAGGTATTGGGGACCTTGCCCGCAAGGGCCATGGAAGGACCCCTCGGGTGAACAGAGCGAACCTTAAGACCCTGTCTCTGGGAGGCAGGTGACACCGAACGCCTTTGAGTCTGGTGTCCTTCGTCTGCTGCAGCCCAGTGTCTAGCCGTCCTGGCTCAGTGAAATGAGGCAAGTGAAAGAAAATGCTCAGGAAAGCATCTGGACATCTCAGAGAGATGGCCCAGGCCCTTGGCCTCAAAGATTTTGAATGAATTCTGAGCCTCTTCTCTTCCACATCATCCTGCTCTGGGACAGGCCATCGATGCCTAACAGCGCCTGCCGCTCAGGGCCGTGGATGTGTTGGCCTCGCTGTCATGCCCCATCTGTGGCTATCAGGGAACCGTCAGCATGCTGCCCCACAGACCCAGTCCACTGACGCAGGTGGCCATGTTTACGGCCCGAGGGCGTCTTAGGAAAGCAGTTCTGCAGTTGTTTGTTTCCTCCCCCAGGTGTGCATCAGCAGGGCCTCAGCCGGGGCCGGCAAGCCTGGAAGGCCCTTGGCAGTGTCCTCAGTGCACACAGTCATTTTCCATCGTGAGTCTGACCCATTTCTTTTAGCCATAGATATTTATGTTGGTTCTTTTGTTCTTCAGGATGAGTTTTCTCTTGTTTCCTGTGCTACTTAGGCTTAGATAGACCCACTCCATCAGCCTGTTGTCTGGGGCCAGAGATACCTAGGTCTCAGGAGTGACACAATTCAGGGATCCAGGTGGGATGCCTGCCATGCCATAGTGTCACAACCAGCATCCTATGTGGAGCATTCGGAGATTATCTGAAAAGCAGAAGGATCTACATCATAGAGTTGTTGTGAGGGTAAAATGCGCTACTGTGAAGGGCCTCATGCAATGCAGGGCATGTTTCAGTTGCTTAGTACATGGTAGCCACACCATCATACAGCACTCATTGTGGATGACAGCGTTGGTGGGCTGTGTGGGTGGAGGTCTCTGAGTTCTGGGTGGCACCTAAGCCCCACACTTCCTGCCACCTTCTCGGGCTCGCTCAACTCTCATGGCACTTGATGAAGAGACTGCAGGATGCTCAGGCTGGCTGGTGCAGCAGGATTGGGTGTGGCTTCAACTAGGCTGCTGAGAACTCTGACAATGCTTTGCATTTGTAAGTGGAGGGGAGGGAAAACTTTCCCTGTAGTGAGATCTAGAAGCTTATATATGCTCTTCATAGGGGGCAGGGAAGGGGAAGGGAGACAACTTAGGGGAGGGTAAATGACTTTAACCCTTTGTCTGTGGCAAAGTCTGTCTGGGTGGCATGAACCTCCAGTTTGCTCTGCTGTGCTTTGAGTTCCCTCTTGCCTGGTGGATGAGGTTCCTGGGGAGGGATTCATGACATCTGAGTTCCTTTGGAAGATCTGTCTTTGGGTAGAAACAAGGAGCTTGGAGAAAGCCCCTTCCTGCATCTGCTATTCCCCAAGTAGCCTTGGTTTGAAGAAATTGCCAAGAGTGATTTCAATGTGCCCTTGTGTGTATTTTGGGGTGGCATTTCCTACACTCTTTTATGAACTACACTGCATGCAAATAGAACATTGGAAAAAGTCACTTCCTGTGACTGTGCACAAAGGCTTTAAGTTGAGAATTGTCTGATTAATCATCACATGTGCTGTGAGAAACGGCGTGGAACCACTTTATGGGAGAAATATGTCTTTTCAGAGCAAATATCTGAAGACGGAGATATGTGAAGATTCAGGGTGATCATTCTTAGCTGTTCCCTGCCCGTCAGCCACTATTGCTTTTATTTCCTCCTTTTACTGGAAACGGCTACTCCTCCCTTCATAGAATTTAGAAGTCCAGAGCTAGAATGGGCAAGAACATTTGCAGGGGAGCAGCGAGGCCTGAGCCTGGGCTGGGATGCAGTCAGGACGAGACAGCTTACAGCTTGTGACTCGGGGCCTCTGCAAGGGGGAGGGAAGGAGGGTGACATGGACAGTTCTACAAGGCAGGTCTTTCTCTGAGGACTTTCCATTTCCTCTGTTCTTCCACCAAGGCTCAGTTGGGTGGTGAATTAAGTTAACTGGTCATTAAGATGAAAGAGGGAGGAGGAAGTTCAGAGCAGGGCTTGTTCTCCTTCCTGGAAAACAGCCTTGAGCTGTGGTTTGAAACAAGAGATGCTCTTTAAGGATTAGTTGTATTTTCAAAAACCACATCAGATGGAAAACCCAGAGTCACAGAAACTCTGGGCTTGGCTTTGAGTTGGAAGATGTTGCAATGATCTGAACCAGCAGTGACCTCAGAGGTGGTGGCCCTGGAAGGGATTGGCTCTTACCTGAGTTTCCACCTTTCGTTAAGGATACAGCCTGGCTCCTGTCTACAGATCAGTTAAACATTGCAATCATGGAGCCAAAAGCTCACAAACTGGAGTGATTCATAGGACAGCTTACAATCCTGTCCTCAGGCAAAGGTTTCATGATGAAGACACTAGAAGCAATCGCAACAAAAGCAATCCTCACCAACACTTGATATTTTCTTTGTTTTGATAGTAGCTGTCCTGATGTTGTGAGGCGGTGTCTCACTGTTTCCTGCGCCGTTTTGATGAAGGAACATCAGATCACGCTTCCTCTGCTGAACACCCTCTCAAGAGTAAAAGCCTCGGCCTTCCTGGTGGCCTCCCAAGCCTGAAGGATTCCCAGTGACCTCTGGCCTCATCTCTGGATGATGCCCTGTCCTTCCTCCAAGCTGTTTCCCAAGCCCACCTAGCAGCCCCGATGTCCTTCTGTATCTGCCTGATGTCTCCGCTTCACCAGGACTTCATATAAGGTCAGATCTTCAGAAAGGACTTCTCTGTTACTCCTACAAAATCAGCAGTCCCTCCTCTGTCTCTGAATCCCTCACTTGGTCTGCAGTCTTTCTTCTCTGCTGTATATGGAGCATCCAGAAATGCCACCTGGCTCATAGTAGGTGCTTAGTATTTGCCAAATGAATGAAAGGAAACTATACTGAACTATAAACTAAGACTTCTGAGAGTTGGTGACATTTTTAGATATGACTTTATAGCCAGATTCTTACCAAATTCTATTTGTTTTCAGTGGATTCTCCTGGGTTTCCTGGTATGTAATCATATCATCTACAAATAATGACAATTTTCCTATACTCCCCCCTTCTTTCCTTTTTTATATTTTCCAGTATAATAAATAACAGGGGTGATAGCAACAGCTTTATCTTGCTTCTGACCTTCCATGAAGTGTCTCTGAAATTCCACCGTGGATGGCAAGTTAGTGTTGGCGTTAGATCTGAGGGATGAATTTTGTCATGCTGAGGAAGTACCACGGGCTCTTGTTTTACTCAGGACGCTTTGGTTACAGCCAAGGAAGAATGAAGGGTTAATGCTCGTCAGCCCTCTTCAGCACCTACTGGGTATTAAGCTTTCTCTTTGACTCCTTAGTGTGGGCATTATGTGGATGGGTTTCCTACAGTTGGACCGTCCTTGTGTCTTTACCTTTTAAACCCAGATGTGTCCCTGCGATGTGCAGCGAGCCCTTGTGGGCAGGCCAGCCATGTCCCCTCATCCCTTGGTCCCCTCAGGAGGCTTGCTGGGAACCCAGGCTGGCTGCGGTGGCAAACTTCCCGGCGAGCCACTCAGGATGGCTTATTGTTTCTGAATTAAACAAACGAAGAATGAGATTCAATTAGAGGCAGCATAATGTAAACCGAGATGGATTTATATTTAGCATGGCAGAGACATGTGGGAAAGAAGGAAACTTCGTTCGTTTCAGAGTTGGGAAGTCTGCTTTGAAGTGTGGGGCTGGGCTCTCTGGATGCCGTCTTCACCTCCCCCAGACGCGCCCCCAGATGTTTCCCTTGAGATACTAAACTTCTTGGGAAAGCAGCAGAGTTCAGTGGACAGCGAGCTTCTGACGCTTGCATGTAGGAGCCTCGCTGTCGCTGTTAAAGCAGCTTGCAAGGACGAGGCCACATTGTCCCCATTTCCTCATTTCCAAGTGGGTTGATGGAACCTCAAAATCCTGGTATAATGTGATTAAAGAAGAAAAGAGTAGATTTTTTTTTTGTTTTGTTTTAATGATGAAGATGTCACTACATCGAATTTACTTTTCCAAGCCAAATCCTAGAGAGTGCCTTACAGGGGAACAGCACCCTCTTTGTTATAATTCTGTTTGGGTGGGCTTTCGGCAGGCAAATGAGATGGGAGGAGATTTCATGGATGTTTCTTAATTGAGAAGAGAACATGAATGTGAAACCTACAATAGTAACAGCAAGGACCAGCACAGGACAAAGCCCACCGCAAACTGAGTGCCAAGTGTCATAGTCTGTAGTTTAATCCCCGCATTGAACTGTCCCCATGGGGTGGGTGTCGTCAGCCTGGTTAGGGCTGTGTGCTGCGTGCCAGCAGCTGGGCAGGGCAGTGGGTCTTCATCAGGAATGGAAAGACAGGAGACTTGCTTCTTTCTCTTCCAGACCTGTGTCTTTGGGGTTTTCCATAATCTCTTCTGGTTTGCTGGGGCCTTTTTGTAAGAGGACAGCCTGTTCCATGGCGATGCCGTTCATTTGCTGGGAGCTGCCATGAAGGAAGGAATCAGGAGGGAATAAGCGATACAGATTTGTAGGGTGACTTTATTTTGTAACAGGGATTTCAGAGTTTATAGCAGGAAGAAAGCAAAGGTGAGTCTAGGGCTCTTGTTGCCTGGGTAAAGAGAAATTGAGCTCGTGCTTCCAGAGGAAGAAGGAAGTGTTAAGCGGGTGACCAGCATGTCTCCTTTGGGGAACGTCTGGGAGCAGCCTGGGGGAGAGGGAGCCAGGCCTACAAAATGTCCCGATACTGCCTCTGGGGAAGCCAAATCTAGGGCTCACCCTCCAGGAAAGAAGAAACTTTTGGACGAGCGGAAACAAAGTCTTCCTGGAATTTAAACACGGACCCTGCGTTTCTCTAATCCCTTTGCCTAAAGGAGTATTTTGTTGCTTTGGAAAAGAAGCAGAAACTTGTTTAAATGTGTGTTTTCTTTTAATTAATTATGTTTTTCTAAACACTAAAGCATCATGACTTTGTGCTCCCTCCTCCCCACTTCCCCTCTCTTCTCTCAGCCCTTTTCCCCTTCTCCCTGCTCCCTCCCCCTAGAAAGTGTAGACTGGGGCTGAACTAGTTCATGGAGACCAACCTCCACGCAGGGGAGTCTGTGGGACAAAGGGTCTTCTGCAATCATGGTGTTTTAGGAAGATTAGGAAAAATGAATAACTTCCTTGAAAAAATTGGTTTGGAGGATTGTTTTCTTCGTTAGACCTCTGGAAAAAATTCAGTGATACTGCATGAAGGGAAAAGAATTAATACAGCTCTTCCTCCTCTTTTCTTTATTTTTATATCCAGGAGTCACTGGAAAACTCAGACCTTTTCCCATATCACAGACCCAGCAGCAGTTTGGGCGTGCTCTTGTCTGTGTATAGAAAGCATGTCAAGACCGATTAAATTATCTAATTAAAATAATGACCACAGAGAGCCTGTTTATTTTGGCCTGAGGAAGGTCAGCTCCAAGGGCCCCTTCTGTCCTGCTGAGGGTCCCTCCTCAGCCACAAGCACACACAAGACCCATGATGACCTGGCTCCTAATAACCTGCTCCCAGACACGTCAGAGTGGGACTCATGCCACCAGTGGGGACAGGACTCACTCCAGCTGGGACAAAAGACCAATCTTTAAGACTCTCTAGACGTCCATCTTTGTATCTGTATCTGTGTTGGTATTGGTGTCTGCACTGATACTGTACTTTGTATCAGTCTCTGGATCGAAGCAGAACTTTGTGTCAGTATCTGGTCACCACAGCAACTTGAAGTGTGACAAGTTCTGGCAAGGGTTATTTTTCATCTATACAAACATGGACAATTGTTTGACTCAGCTGACTGTAGTCTTGGGTCCTTTTTGCATCGTGAAGATAAAACCTAAGATCCACAGGGCATGTTGACCGGTAACAAGTGAAAAAAAACGCTGCCAGATATTTTTCTTGGTGTTGTTTACACAGTGCTAGGTAATTGTTTGGACTAATTTGTCATGAGATTGTTGGGCTGTCTTGACAATGTGCAGCTCAGCCTACTGAAGGACACATTCCCGGGACCCTGTGCCACGGTGAGGATGCAGGGTATTAATGAGTGCTCATTCCAGTCAGGCTAGATCAGGGTTCTTTGGCCTGTGGTAAGATTTGGGGGCAGAATGTAAATATGCTGCACATGATTTAATTTCAAGGAAGCCCGGGAGGAATGCACTGAGCCTGTCATCACTGCAAGCCCAGTGCAGGGTGTAAGCCCAGTGCAGGGTGCAAGCCCAGTGCAGGGTGTAAGCCCAGTGCAGGGTGTAAGCCCAGTGCAGGGTGCAAGCCCAGTGCAGGGTGTAAGCCCAGTGCAGGGTGTAAGCCCAGTGCAGGGTGTAAGCCCTGTGCAGGGTGTAGAAATGTTTCTGTGGGCTTCAGAGACTTGCTGTTTGGTCTTGCAGTGATTGAACAAAGTGCTCCCTTTTGGGGGTGGTTGGTTCAATATCCTGTAAGTCCTTAGAATGGAGGCCACAGCCTTGGAAAGCCAGAATGTAAAGCTCATTGTTACTTTCTCCCACGGTCCCAGGAGATGACGGCTGGATGAGCACTCTGCAGAGGGGTGCAGGGAGGCAGCGCTTTATTCAAGGGAAGGGAAATGTTGCAGCAACAGGTGAGAAATAAAAATTTCCTTGCTTCCTTCCTTCCTTCCTTCTTGCCTTCCTTCCTCTTCCCCTCCGTCCCTCCCTCCCTTTCTTCCTTCCTCCCTCCCTCCCTCTCTCCCTTCCTTCCCTGCTTCCTGTCTTTCTCTTTCCTTTCTTCTTTCCTCTTTCCCTCATCTCTCTCCCTCTCTTTTTCCTTCCATCCTTCCTCCTACATTTAATGAGTAACTGCTATGAGCTATGAGTGTTAGATTTGTGATATTCAATAATATTAACATTGACTAATATTTTTATGAAATTCCTTAAACTTTGGCAGGAGCCATCTTACTTTGGGATACAGGAAGAGAAAAGGAGAGCAAAGTGTGAGTTTCTGTAGGAAAAATTTTTACAAAATGGTATCAAGATTATTTTTCAATTCTGGGTGCTCTTCATTTCTTTGTGTAGCTCTAGATTTCCACCTGGTATAATTTTCCTTCTGCCTAAAGAATTTCCTTAAACACTTTTTGTCGTGCAGCTCTGCTGGAGGTGAATTCCTTCAGCTTTTATATGTCCGAAAAAGGTTTTATTTTGCCTTCATTGTTGAGAGATTTTTTTTTTCTGGGTATAGATTTCCAGGTCAATAGTTTTTTTTTTCCCTTTCAATTCTTTAAAGATTGTGAACTATTTCTTGTTTATCCTTCCAGAAATTTTCACTGCATTTGAAAGCGTAGACTTGAATCTATATTTGTTTTTGTTAAAGAAGAATGGGCTGATTTCAGAGTCCATCTGTCTTTTTGCTTCCTGATGCTCCTTTGGGTCTTTGCCTGTCGTTGCACACTGAACTATACTCGTTCATTTTCTCGGCTGTATGGTGCACATGTGGTTACTGTGTCTCATTCAGCCAATCCCTTACTGTGGGAAGTTTAGACTTTCTGCCTTCTATCTTTTTGTTGTTGTAGTAATAGTGTTCTTATTGATATATCTTTATGTTGTACTGCTCTTAAAACACTTCCTTGTTCGTGGGAGTGGACTGCATTTGTTTTTTACTATTTAAAACTTTTTTGTTTTACTTTAAGTTCTGGGATACATGTGCAGAACGTGCAGGTTTGTGACATGGGTGTACATGTGCCATGGTGGTTTGCTGCACCTGTCAACCTGTCATCTAGGTTTTAGGCCCCAAATGCATTCAGTATTTGTCCTAATGCTTTCGGGGGGTGGGGAGAGCACTTTTTTCCTATTCTAAAGTTTTTAGTACTCCTCCAGCATCACCCTTCCTCCTCACCTACCCCCGTCTGTCCCTCTACGATCTGCTATACAGAAACATCTAGAGGATGTTTTGTGTTGAGTGGAGGAATACGTGAGTGAACGAATGAATGACGGGGGGTGATGCCAGGCAATTCTTGCAGCAGCACATGCTCAGTGCCCCTTCCTCGGAGTAGCAGGCAAGCCCGTGAGTTGAGCACCTTGCGGGAAGCTGCACAGGCCTCGGCGAGGCCAGCTCCTGAGGTGTCGTCTGTCGTTTTGGGGTTTACGATAAGGTGGCTGTCTTCCAAAGCATGAAGTCATCGCAGAGCTCTGGCATCAAGGTGCGGGCCCATTCTGTGAAGCCCTGGGTTGGTCTTCCTGGGATGCTTGGCACTAAGCAACGGGCAGAGGGTGGGAGCCGGGGAGGCTCACAATAGAAACAGATAAGACACTTCAAGAAAACCCGCCCTGTCCTGCACTGGCAGGCTCTGAAATGATAGCCTATCATTGTGCACACAAAAAGGGGAACAAAACCAACAGTGCAAATGGAAAAACTGTCCAGCGTGTCCAGAGGAAGGTCTGATATGTCAGACTTGTGTGCCAGAGAGAAGCCCTGGGGACAGACTGACCTCCAAACCGAGTTACCAGGCCTCCTACCCCAGATTCCTCTCCTGCTCAGATGCCAGCTGGGTGGGGGGCAAACACCTGGGGCTGGGGGTTGCACTTCTGCACCATGGGCACTGCTCCAGAGTCTAGCACCTGTAGACCAGGAAGAGTCACACAAGGGGCTTGGGGAGTTAACCCACATGACAGCTGGATCGTTCAGCCTCAGATGGACATAGGTGCTAGATGGGATGCCAGTGCTGTAGTTTGAATGTTTGACCCCTAAAACCTCATACTGAGATCTGATCCTTGATGTTGGAGGTGGACCTGGGGGAGGTGTTTGGGTTGTGGGAGTTGGACTAAGACAGCCAGGCAGTGGGAAGTTGGGAGACACCAAACTAGCCAATTGGTCTTGTCAGTTTTTATTAGAATGCTTGAAATCATCTTAATGCAGTTTGCATATGTAACACACACACACACAGGCGCACACACACACACACACACACACTTTCACCCCCTTCATAGAGCAATAATCCCTGACTAAAAGTTGATGTGAGCAAATTAGCTTTCTTTTAATTTCTTAACCTCTACAACCAAGATTAAATCTATGCTTCATTGTTCTATGCTTCTGTGCAAGGAGCACCTAGGTTTTGGTTTATCTGCAGTTGCTGCAACCACACTGTTTACTTAGATGCTCAGTTGCTAAGAGAGAGGCCAAGGGAGCAAGCTGTTGGGATTCATGATTGGGGTGAAAAGACAGGGAGAGAGAAGGAAGAGGAGGAAAAGAAAGAGAGAATGATCATGCCCCGGAGGTTTCAGACATCTGCGTGTCTCAGGTTGCATTCCAAAGCTGACCTCTCCCTTGGCATAGGAAAGACTGCTTTGGATAATCTGGGGCTCTGCTGTCAGCCAAGCTGTAGCCAGATGAGCTATAACTCAGTTTACCCAGAGGTTCTTGAAAGTGACATCGTGAGGGGATGGGCGTTGACCAGGTAGTATGTCAATTTATGTAAACAAAGCTGATATCCTTTGTTGAATCAAGCATTCTCCGAACTTATTTGTCTGTAGAACTTTTCTTATTTTAAAAAATTTTTAAAGTAAAACATATTGACATCCCCTGGAACTCTGTGTCCAGAGCCAGGCTGCTGAGGGAAGAGTCCTGTCTCCGCAGGGGGCAGCAGGAAGGGCTTTTCGGAATGGAAGTGTCCCTGGGTGTCGTTTGGAAAGCCCTGTCTCACCCAGAAGATGCTCAGGGAAGTTCACTCATTAGGGGGCGGCTCATTCTTATTCTCCATACCTCTGAGTAGTTTGTAGATATAAAGATGTGGTCCCCAATTTCGACCAAGTAGCCGCAAAGATGAGAATACGCAGTTAGACATGAACATACATACTCCATTAACATAGTCGATTTTACGGATTGCTACCAATAAAAAGTTCTATCACATTTATTTTTAAAATTAGACTTGAAGTTAATTTCATTTTGACATGATTTGAGATAATTTTATGTGATGTCCTCTAAAAAGCTAGGATTAGAGTGGATTAAAATAAACAGAACTGGAAATACTTTATTCACTCAGTCACTCACTCAAGTTTGTCTAAATGGACGTCCAGATGATCAAAAAGACGGCATCTGCCCACATAGTCTAAAGTCACACAGACATTCGTATTTTCTGAGGATCAAGGATTACAAATCCATACACTGTACAAATTCCATAGAGGTTAAACCTCACCTCGTAAATAGGTGTTGACTTTTAAAACTGACAATCAGACATTCCAGCTGCATGCTGATAAAACTGTCATTCCTCCCTAGTTTTTGTTAGAATCCAGTGAGTACTAAAAAAAAAAGAAATAAAAATCCTGCCTTCATGAGTTACTGAGTGAAACAATCCAAGTGGGAGGTGCAGCCTCCGCAGCCCTCACCCCAGCTGGTCCACCTGCAGGATGCCTCTGCCAGGCCCAGGCTGTGTCTCCATGGGGCAAACCGCTCACCTGGAGTCCCCGAGGAAGGGAGCACATAGGCGGCCCCCTTCAGAGCCTGGATGTCCCGGGAGGGACATGGCATTTCTGGGAGTGATGACCTTGTGCAGGAAGGAACGGCCCACTGGGGGCAGCTCTAAGTGGGGAACTGCATGACCGGCAGTTAATCAAACACGTGGAATCAACCAGACCCAGGAGCCTCACAGCCCCTCTCTTCCTTTAAAGCTCCCTACATAACTCCTCCTGCCCACATCACGCCCACCCTGCCTAGCACAGGCCACAGAAATAGCTGTCACCAGGCCACGGACGTGAAGCAGAGCGGGTGGAGAGAGGAGAGAAGAGAAGCCAGGGGGCACCCGCGGAGGAAATGGTGGGGAGACAGAGGAAAACCTCCCAGGTCTGCAGTGGGAGTGGCGGAGCATCAGCTTTTCTGCTGACAGTTGCAGATGCATCTCTGGACCAGGAGTGCAAAGCTCTTGAGTCCTGGTCCCTACCCTGTCACCAAGCCCCACGGTGATCTCAGGCTAATCACTCCCTTCTTGGTAAAGTAATGGGCCAGGGCCAGATAACCTGCAAACTGGCGCCTCCCACCCTTACCCAGTTCCCCTGGGAGGGGGCTCCTTCCCTGGGTTCCTCCAGATGTGACCTGTGCAGCAGGCCTGTGCTTATGCTCAGAGCTACGCCGTCACAGTGCACAGGGAAACCTCGATTCTGGGTGTCGTTAGGACACGACGAAGGCCCAGGCATGCCCCGAGCCCCCGGTGACTCCACGAGGTGGGCGCAGGAGCTTCTCGGAGCTGTTTCCCTCCTGAGCACCGGCCGCCTTCCCGTTCCCTGCTAATCTCTATGTTCTCACTGGGCTGAGCACCTTTGTTCTTGGCATGGGAATTTCCATGTGTTGAATATGCTTAAAACATTTGTTGAGAGGTTGCCTTTCTAAATATTTTGGTTCTTAACTCGAGAGTTTTGCTGCTTTTCAGAGGTGGTTTCCTTTTTATGTGCTTCACTCTTGCTGGGAGAGATCAGAGTAACCACCTGTGCCGGTGGAATTTCAAGTCTACCACGGAGGATAAAAGCCACAATAGTAGCTGGAAAGAAATGAGAGCGGGAAGTCCTGTCTGCACCCCCTTCCCTGCTCTGTTTTTCTACACAGAGGGCAAATGTGAAAGTGGAAACCATAATATTGCCCCACAGAATGAAAACATCTGGGGTTTGGCTCCTTTTTCCTGTCTTTGGACAACATTTATTATTATCTTGAGATCTAACACACCTATTTTTGCCAAGCAAACGGTGTTATGATGGTGAGTGAGGTGGGAAGTGGGGCCACGGAGCCCTTACCGGCTGTCTCCCTTCCTGAGCTTCTCTGAACTGACGGGCCCTTGGTGCAGCTTCAGCCAGCTAGGGCTTTGTTCCTTCCTCTGTCAGCCTTGCGAGTCTTGGACACGCTTTCCTCACTGAGTTGTCGGCGTCTCTGGTTTTCTCACTGTGCACTGTGCACAGTGCTGGGCACAGAGTGTCTTCCTACCATCCTTGCTGGGGTCCTCTGCCATTTGTGGAAGCCACCTCTACACCTCACACTGTCTTCTCACAGGGCAACCTCTGCCGCCTTCGTAACTGTCCTGTGATGGCCTCACACTGTCTTCTCACAGGGCAGCCTCTGCTGCCTTCGTAACTGTCCTGTGATGGCCTCACACTGTCTTCTCACAGGGCAGCCTCTGCCGCCTTCGTAACTGTCCTGTGATGGCCTCACACTGTCTTCTCACAGGGCAGCCTCTGCTGCCTTCGTAACTGTCCTGTGATGGCCTCACACTGTCTTCTCACAGGGCAGCCTCTGCCGCCTTCCTAACTGTCCTGTGATGGCCTCACACTGTCTTCTCACAGGGCAGCCTCTGCTGCCTTCCTAACTGTCCTGTGATGGCGTGCAGGACTGCAAGGTCACTTCGCAGAGCCTCTGTTTCCTCATTTATAAAATGTGAATCATATCTGTCTTCTCTTTCTCCTGAGGTGGAGGTGAAGGTCAAGTGCAGAGCCCTCCTGGCACATCCAGTGCTCTCTCCGTCATGGGGAGGGGTGAGGAGGGAGGACGGTGCTTCCAGGAAAGCAGAGCTGAGGCCCGCTGGACTCCAGGCAGCTCTCTGCTCTCCTCGCCTTTTGCCTCAGGTAAAAAAAAAAAATAAGTGCAATGGCCCAGAACACAGTCACCTCGTTCCCCCTTGGCTAGGATGGAAGGCATTGCTCACAGGGTAACAGGGGATAGTGGTGACTGGAGAGGTCTTGCAGTGTCCCCTTTGCAGAAGCCACTGGGACAGTGATTTCTGCGGAGTGGGAGGGCTGAGAGGCATGGGTGGGCCTTGCTTCCTGCAAGATTCGATTCGATCTGATCCGCCTACCCTGCCAGCTCTCTGCCTCTCACAGCGAGCCTCTGGAGATTGGGAAGGGGGTTTCCTCACCTGCCAGTGCTCCTGTACTCCAACTCTGCAGACCCCACTCCAGCCTCACGCCTTGCACCACACACATCAAAGCAGCATCATCTCTCAGGCCAAGCCCTTCCACATTTCTGCTGTGCTCCTGGCATGCGGCTAACCCCGCATGGCCTCCTGCATTGAGTCATGGATACTGGAGATGGGAAGGGCTTTAAATGCCAGTTGGTCAAGGCTCATTTCACATATGAGGGAAATGAGATCCAGAGAGGCTGAACAACTTGCCTGAGGTCACACAATTTGCAGTGTAGAATTGGATGAGAACCCCGCTCTTCAGCTCTCAGCCAGCGTCCTCGTGCTGTGTGAAGTGATGGGTGTATTGGCCGTAGCTCGGGATGTGCTACACCCGGTGCATGTGCTTATCCTTTTATAAACTGCGTTCTGTAAGCATTGCTGTAGGAGGCAGGGTGGAGAGATGGGAGAGGGCAGTGCTCAGAGGTTCTGAGTTCTAGTCCTGCTGGCACCAGCTGGCTGTGATCCTGGGCAAGACCCGCTGCCTCTTTGAGGCCTGTTTTTTTTGTTTTAAAGTGAAAAGTTTGGACTGCAAGGCCTCTTTCAGTTTTAAAAGTCTGAATCAAATCCCAGAACTTTGGGAGGCCGAGGCGGGTGGATTGTTTGAGGTCAGGAGTTTGAGACCAGCCTGGACAAGATGGTGAAACCCCGTCTCTATTAAAAATACAAAAAAATTAGCTGGGCATGGTGGTGTGCACTTGTAGTTCCAGCTACTTGGGAGGCTGAGGCAGGAGAATTGCTTGAACCCAGGAGGTGGAGGTTGCAGTGAGTCAAGATGACGCACTGCACTCCAGCCTGAGAGTCAGCCTGAAGACAGAGCGAGACTCGGTCTTAAAAAAAATGTCTGAATTGGTCACTAAATGATGGACCCACATTGAAAGAAAGCCTGCTATTCGAAGATGCTTGCTAGTGAATGCCGGGTCTTTTTGAAAAGCGAACACTCCATCAGTTGTTGTTGGGATCATTTCAGATTTTTGCATGTCAGTCGGTCTGGAGAGGAGCTGATGCTCTGAAGGTGCTGCCTGGCTCTGAACTATGGAAGCCAAGAGCTCTGGTGGGGTAGGAACTGAGGGTCCACTACATTTGCCCCAAGAACATCCTTGCTGGCCTTGCCGAGGGAGCCTGGCACGTGTCATGCTTGGCAATTGTTTCCGTGAGACTCCCCTGCTTTGACGGCGACAGGACACGGGGCCCTGAATGCATGATAACAACAACTGCAGGTCCCCTGAGCCTTGTTTGTAGAGGTGGGTCATCTCTGGTACCGACCTCCATCCACCTGAGAAGCAGGGCTGGCCACTTTGCCACCAGCCCCAGCCCTGCCCCGGAGGGATCTGCAGTGTAAACGGACCGTGTGAATGCTGGGATCTGCAGTGTAAACGGACCGTGTGAATGCTGGGATCTGCAGTGTAAACGGACCGTGTGAATGCTGGGATCTGCAGTGTAAACGGACCATGTGAATGCTGATTTTTACAAAGGCCCAAATGTGGTCAATTCAGTTATTCATACCAGGCAAGGAAGCTGCCTTATGAATAATTCAAAGTTGTTGCAAATCCACAGACCTTTTTCACATTGCCTGCTTACAGTAGGCTCTCCATAAATGTTTACTGAATAACTGAATAAATTAACATATGAATGAATATTTTGCAATAAGCTTTTGGTATTTACTTTTGCACATCCGTCTGTTGATGTTCTGAGGATCAGCAGATGTCCTCACAAAGGGGCTCAGGCATGCTCCCCAAACAGGCCTGGAGCACCCAGAAAAGCCAAGTGGGCCGTGGTTCTCCCTTGCTCTGCAAGAGTGGCGGGGAATAGGAAAAAAACGTCCCAGTGGCTGATACAGCCTCTAGCTGGAAGCTGTGAGATTCCTGACACAGGCCATGCCTGATTTGTGTGGCTTACCACTTTCATTCTGCTTTTATAACCCTCTCCTCTAGCCTTGGTTAAAGCTACCATGTGGTCAGCAGAATGGTCCCCCAAAGATGTTCGGGCCCTCACCCCTGGAAACTGTGACTATGTTCCGTCGCGGGGGAAGAGGGCTTTACAGATGTGATGAAAGGTATGGACCTCATGATAGAGAGATCATCTGGAACTATCTGGTGATGAAAGGTATGGACCTCACAATAGAGAGATCATCTGGAACTCTCTGGGCAGGCCCAGCTAAATCACATGTGCCCTCAAAAGCAAAGACCTCTCTTCACTGACGTCCGAGAGGTGGAGCTGAAGGAGAGGGGGAGGGATGGAAAGGTGAGAAGGCTCCATGGGCTGCTGGGGCTTGCAGAGGGAGGGGCACTGAGTCCAGGAATGCAGGTGGCCCCAAGGAGCTGAAAAGGCCTGGAACCAGTGGAGAAATTGGGACTTACACCCTGTAGCTATCAGGATGTGAATTCTCCCAACTACATAAGTGAGCTTGGAAGTGGAATCCTTCCTGGAGCCCCCAGAAAGGGACACAGCCCTGCCGACACCTTGATTTTGACCTTGTGGGACCCTAAGCAAAGAACTGACTGAGCCACCCTGCGGCTGGACTTCTGACCCACGGAAACTGTGACCGATGTACGGGCGATGTTTTAATTGACCAACTTTCACAGCAGCATGCTAACACGGCGAACAAATGTCACGGTGGCTTTGGACACGTGGCTTTAGCTCTTGGGACCCTGCTTCTTCCCCCTGAGTCTGAAGGGTTGGGTCACACCATCTCTGACACCTCTCCCAACTCTCAGGTTCTAGGATTTGCTCTCAATGATACCAGCAGTTTTTGGAATCAGGCTTGGGAGTCAAGCAGGCTGGGTTCAGGTTACCACTTTACAGCTTGAAGCTGTGCTGCTTTGTTCTGTGTTTTTGTTCCTAATCTGTACACAGGGGTAATAACACTGCCTTATAAGGTTTTAGCGATTAAATGGGATCATGCATGAAAAAAAACTTGGCTCATAGTGTGTACTTGATAAATACCACTTCCTTTCTCTACCTCATTTTTATAGTCCTGCCACTGCAAGCTGGGTTGCCCCCCACGAAACTCAAGGAGGCATCTCAGCAAGTTTCAAGATTTCCGTCCTCCTATAGCTGGGACTTGCGGCTAAAGCTCTAGGAACAAGGACATGACTCGGGACTGGCTGTGGTTACGAAGAAGCTGAGAAGTGCACAGAGCTCTAAGAAGCAGGTACATCTGGCATTTGCTATCAATCTCAAACCCCAGCAGCCCAGCCGGGGGTCCCTGTCAGGTTTCTCACTACTGGGGAAGTCCTCAGGTCCAGGCGACTGTTATCCGGGAGCAGGAGCTGGTTCTTTCCTTTTGGACTCCTGGGTGTCAGGCTGGCTCAGTTCTGCAGCTTCGGGACATCAAGCAGGAGGTTGGTGTCACTTACTCTGACATGTGATGTAGCTCTAGACTGTTCCAGGCTTTCTGGTGTGTTTATTTAATGGGATTTGCCATCTGGAGTTCAGACAGCTGACTGATCCAAAGAGAGGGATTTTGCAGTGGGCTCTTCAGTTTTCCGAAGCTCAAGTGCAGCTTCTTTCATCATTCTTTGCGACGGCCCCTGCTCCGGTGTAAACGACATGTTAGGTCACTTATTTCTTCAAGGACGACAGGTGCCTGACCACAGGTGTGGATAACACCTGAAGTCCCCACGGGCCCTTTGCCACCGCTCTCAGCCTTCTGCTGGACTCACAAACTTTATGATGTTGCCAACAGGCACTTCTTCCCCTGGCTCCTCTTGGAAGCAGCTAGGACCTTCATCAGGAGCCCAGCTAATAAAAAAACCACATTATTTCCTCACGCTCTGGGATAGCTCTGACTCATGATCAATAAACCACACTCTACTGTCTTTGGGAATGGTAGCAGAAAAACTTTATTTAAATGTAAGTTAGGGAAATATCCAGTCCTATTTTAGTAAAGTCCTGACCCCTAAAATGGCAGGTATATATACATTAGGATAATCTGGGTGAAATTTTAGCTTGGAAAATCTGAGCAACTTTTCCATAATTGTGTCAGTTCCTTTTTCACTGGGCCCACAGGGATTTAAACACAAGAACAATCTCAGAGGACATCTGAGTTGACATAAAACATGGGGTTAGCAGGTACTTTGGCCGACTCAGAGCCTAGGTTCAAATTCTGGCTCTGCACCTTACTAGCTATGTGACATTTGGCAAGTTACTTCACCTTTCTGGGACTCAGTTTCCTTATCTGCAAGGGTAGCTATGAAGTTTAAAGGAATTTAAATAGGAAAATATATAAAGCATTCAGAACTTCGCTTGGTACCAGGCAAGTGCACAGTATTAGGTTGTGCAAAAGTAATCAAGTTTTTGCCATCACTTTCAATGGCAAAAACCGAATTACTTTTGCACTGACCTAATATAAATATTAGCTGTCATTGTGGAGTCTTATTACTGTCTTCATATGACCAGACATCACTGATCCCCTGAGCCAATCCTCTCCATGAGAACGAACCAGTCCGAGGCCAGGCGTGGTGGCTCACACCCAGCACTTTGGGAGGCCGAGGTGGGTGGATCTCTTGAGGTCAGGAGTCCGAGACCAGCCTGATCAACATGGTGAAATCCCATCTCTACTAAAAAAAAAAATACAAAAATTAGCCAGGTGTGGTGGGTGCCTGTAATCCCAGCTTCTTGGGAGGCTGAGGCAGGAGAATCGTTTGAACCCAGGAGGCAGAGGTTGCATTGAGCCGAGATCGCCCCACTGCACTCCAGGCTGGGCGACACAGTGAGACTCTGTCTCAAAAAAAAAAAAAAAAAAAGAAAAAGAAAAAGAGAATGAACCAATCTGATCCTATGAAGCAGTGAGCCTTGGATCAATCTTTTCACGTGGGATCCTCCTTGGGTAACTGGCGCTAGGGCCCAGCTCCTCCTCCAGCACCTCTTCTCTTGCAGAATCTTTGGGAACTGGCTGGCAGTGGAATTCTCCAAGTCAGGTGAAGTCACTGTCTTGTGTGTACCAAAATTGCTATTCCAGATGGACACACTGTTTTTTCTAACACATTTCTAGGACTCAGCTTAAAAAAAAATTATGTCAATAGCTTTATTGGCTCCAGATCAGCAAAAGAAAAAAGGGATCAGAAAGCTCTGCCTTTCAACAGAGCAATCAAAAACGCTGAACCTGTCTTCCCCCAAAAACTTATTGAGGGCTTTCCTTTCCGAATTCTTTCCTTTTGGTGGTTAGACATGCACAGTCTTTGAAGTGGGTTAGACATGTTTTCTGCATGTGTGAGCAGCTGTTTTCCTGCGGGGCTGGTTTGGAAGCAGGTTTTCCTTATGGTTTCTAGTCATCCACCAGAAGGTCTGTCATGGGATTTTGCACGGGACTTGGTCATGGTGGACACATAAGAGGATTGTAGAGGTGATTCCTCACCCCTACTGTGAAGTGATGGTCTTCAAATGCTCCTCTCAGGCGACACCCTTCGAGGCTCTGGAATCCACCCCCGAGGGTGTGACTCCCCCCTTCCTCCTGTGCTCCCACGTCGCTCCTGTGTCAGAAGCTGCGTCATATCAGCTATGCACATGGTAAATCGAAAGCGAAGCTGCAGTGCAAACATCACTGGGGTGGCTTTCCTGTCACTCCCAGGACCCCAGCGCCAGCAGCCAAGCCCTCCTCAGGGCGTGCGCTCTGACTGGGTGATGTGTCCGTCCCATCGTGGCTGCATAGTGATCTCTCCAGTCTGTACTTTTCTTCTAAAACAAAACCTGCCCTTCCATGGCTACGTGTTGATTAAATGAGGCAACACATAAAGATAGGCAACGCACAGAAAGCACTCAGAACTTTGTTGTTATCACTGTCATGATCACATGCTGGTCTCAGCAGGGCTTTCGGACAAATAAAGGCCCCAAAGGCTGCATCAGTCATTCACCCGTATTTCAATCTCTGTCTCACTCTCCTGTCTTAGAAAAAAATAAACCTCCTGTGATTCGGGGTCCCCTGTGGCTACCTTATTATCTCTTTTGTTACAAAGTCAGTATCCAGGAGATTTACATCGTTGACATTTTCTCCACTTCCCCTCAACCTGTAACCCCCCCCCCCGTCAGGCTGTGCCCCCATCAGTGCTCTAGACCCCAGCATCCCACCATGGTCAAGCCCAGAGGCCTCATTTGAGGCTGTGGAACTGCCCTGTTCAGTAGCTGTGCAGAGGGCTACAGAACACTACAAATGTAGGAATTTGTACATTTGTACAACGAACAGAATTTTTAATTATTTTACACTTAAAAACAGATACTTTATTCAGTTGTTGAAAAACTTTTAAGTACAATTGGAACCACTTGCATCTGTGAATGTAGTTTTTCAACTGTAAATTGTATAAACTCTAAATACAGATCAAGTATTTCTGATGAAAATTTGGTGTCTGAATTGAGATGTGCTGTAAGTGTAAAATGTGATACCGGGTTTCCAAGATTTGGTTCCAGAAAAAGAATGTAAAATATCTTGATCTTTAAGATCTTCATTACGTTTTGAAATCACAGCATTTTGGCTATATTGGGTTGAACAAAATATATTATTAAAATGGATTTCATGTTTTGGTTTTCTTTTTAGGGTGGCTACTAGAACATTGGTGACTTGCATTTTATTTCTATCGTTCTGTGCTGCAGTGGGCATTTGCTCCTTGAAATTATCTGGCTTCTGAGCTCCAGGCTCTCCTGCCACCTCTCCCACCCCAGGCCTTTCTGTTCTCCCCCTGTAGATTGGTGGCCTCACAGCTGCTCCTCAGGGTTGTGCTTCCAAGAGTCCTGTCCTAGCACTTTTTCTCTGTCACGTGGTACATCTTGCTGTGGGACTGCCCCATTGCTTTTTGCCTGTGCACCAACTTCTAACATTTGCTGAGCCTTTGTGCAGACAATTGCAGCACAATCTCCTCTGACACCAAACTCAACATGCTCCAGGTCATTCTATCCCCTTCCTGCAGAATCCTCATCCTCTTTCTGGTTGCTGTCCCTCTGAACTGTGTCCAAATCATTCCTGCTAGAAACTGGGGGCAGCCTAGAGTCCTCCCTCACTCTCATGCCCAACCATCTCAACAGATACGGATCCCACAGCTTATCTCCAGTAAATACAATTCAATCAGCACCCTCTGGTCTGCACCAACCAGGCATGAGCCATGTCCCCGTGACCCCCCTGTTCTCATGGCCTCCTGTCCGCATGACCTCCTTTCCTATGACCTACTGTCCCCATGGCCCCTGGTCACCACGGCCTCCTGTGCCTGATGCCCCTGTCCCCATGGCCTCCTTTCCCCATGACTTCCTGTCCCTGTGGCTCCTGGTCACTATAGCCTCCTGTCCCCATGGCCCCTGGTCACCATGGCGTCCTGTCCCCATGACTTCCCTGTCCCCAAGGACCCCCTGTTCCCATGGCCTTTTGTTTCTATGGCCTCCCTGTTCCCTAATCCCCTGTCCCCACCCCCTCTCCTTGTCAGCCAGTCTCTGGGTGTAGCCAGAGGAAGGTTTGTAACCTGACAGACTCACCTGCTTAATTCTCTTCAGTGGTGTGGATTTATTAGGAAGATTGCTAAATGCTTCTTGATATGTTAGGAATCCTGCTTGAAATCTGAAGAGGGAGACACTAGGGCAGAGAAGCATAAGGTACAGTCCTCATTTTCATCCTGTTCCTCAGGACAGTACAGAGGCCCTTTGTCCACTTCTCCATCTCCCATTCCCTTTCAGTCTGCTCCAAGCTCCCTCTGTGCCGACAGGTGTCCCTGGCCCTCAGCTGCTCCATGCTGTGACCCAGCCTCCCATCCTGCCCACTGGTCACCTCCACCTCACTCCTCCCTGGCATCTCTATAGATCCTCCACCAATGTAGGGCGGCACCCTCTCTCTTCTGTGCCCCTCTGAACCACGTGGCATCTCTGTCACATTACCTTCTAACTGACTGTCCCTGGGTCTTATCAGCCTGGCCTCAAACCACATCGCATTAAGATTAATGTTCAAATCATGGCCAGAACTGGAGGGTCTCAACTGGGGCTCAGCTGCCCCAGCATCCCTGTTAGCCCTCTGAGAGGTTGGCCCAGAGCTGGGGCTCAAGTCCATGTTCCTCTCCCCGGACCCCTGAGATGCCTCACCCTGGCCTCTGTCAGGAGGAGTGTGGCCTAGGAGTGTTGGGGGCATTAAGGGGTACGTTGTTTGCAGAGAATTAAAAAAACAATGATTAAAAATTAAAACCAACTCAAGGTTCATCTGCTTTCTAGTATCACCCTCCTCTGGCAATTCTAAACAATGGCAGAGAGAGAGCACTGCTCCCCACCCCCAGGGTGGCGTCTCCCTCTGCAGCCCCTGCGCCACTCAAAGCATTTGTCCTAGCCACTTATCCCACCATCTTACCATAATTGCTGGTCTACTTCTCTACAGCAACTACTAAACCATATTATTTTAAGGGTAGAAGCTAGATTTTATATTTATTTTCTCAGGGCTTAGCATAATCTACAATAAAGAATGTATTTAAAAACTTATTGAATTAATAAATTAATAGATTTTCTCAATTTATCAGAATATCAAAAGCAGGAAATCCTTTGTCAGCTAAATGAGTGGTAAGAAGACAGTAGGAATTTATTTAAAATAATCTTGCATTATTCTAAGGTTACTAGAGTGCCAGCCAATGTTTTACACTTTTGTTTTATGGTACAGGAAAGGGATTATTGCATGCAGAATGTGAATTTGAAGTCCTTCAGGATTCTGATCAACAGCAAGAACTTTAATGAATGCATTCATTACTATTTCTTACTTAGCATGTACTGGGGCTTGGGCTATAGAGTAAAGCGGGAAAATGGACCTATGTATTTTACTGAGATTTCAGCATTGACAGTAGAATTGTTCTGGTGAATACTGAACTTATAAGAAGGTCCAACTAAGCAGATGTGGAATTTTGCAGGCATTTCCCAGGATAAAGTGACATATTCCTCTCCCTCCTGGTGAAGCTTCAGCTCCATTAATCATGACCACTTGGACACTTCAATGAACTCATGGAAACAGTCACTGCCATGCTCTGAGGAGGTCTATTGATTTCTAGGTGCCTTTGCAATTCATGACAGAGATCAGAAAGTTTTCAGCCATCTGCACAGATGCTATTCATCCCTCTGTGTGTGTCACATGCGTGCACAGAAGAAAGGCTTGCCAAGTTTATCAGCCGGAGTCTTTACAGATCACGTGAAAGTCTTGTTTTCTTTTTAAGGAGAAGCCTCTGGTGTCTGATGCCTTTGATCTGGGCAAGAGACAGCCTTGCCTTTGTGTACAGTGGAGGTGAGTGACCATCCAAATTACACAGATGAACTCACTGGAATTGTGGAGGGTGTAGTAGTTACTTTGGTTTAATGATTTACAGCCATGCTTTTTAATATTAAAAGGTCATTTGCTTTGAAAGTCTGTCTAGTTTCCTAGATCAGTGGCAAAGTATGAATCTCAGTTTGTCAATATTACAAGTGTGTTTTGGGGCAAGATTTTTTCACTGGGCAAGAAATAAGGGTTATTTTAGTCATGTACAGATATCTCTAAGAACATTCATAAAAGCTGGTGTGAAATAGGATGTGTAGAAAATGTTAAAGAAGTCTTTTTGAAATAGGCTTTAACGTGCAGACTTGGACCTAACCCAACCCTGGTGTCCATCTTTCTTACGTGGAGTTCTTCCTTCCAGGCTGAAGCTGTGAGGTGAGCTGCAGGTGGCCTGAGCAAGGGCCCAGAGTCAGAGGGCTGGCCCTCACTGGGGCGGATGGGGCAAATACTTCCACAGTCACGCACAGCCTAGCCACAGGGGCACTTTGGAGATAGGCATCCGTAGGTGATTTCATCATTGTGCGAACGTCACAGGGTGCACTCACACAAACCTAGTGGGTGGAGCCTACCACACACCGAGGCTGTGTGGTGTGGCCCATTGCTCCTATGCTGCAAACCTGTGCAGCGTGAGACGGTACTGAGTACTGCAGACCATTGTTATACAGTGTTTATGCGTCTACACATATCTAAACATAGGAAAAGTACCACAAAAATATGATATAAAAGGTAAAAAATGGCAGTGAGTGGTGAGTGAATGTGAAGACCTAGGACATGACGTACATCAGGGGTCTCCAAGCCCAGGGTCAAGGACCGGAACCAGTCCGTGGTCTGTTAGGAACCGGACTGCACCGCAGGAGGCGAGCGGTGGGCGGGCATTACTGCCTGAGCCCACCTCCCGTCAGATCAGCTGCAGCATTAGATTCTCACAGGAGCACAAACCCCGCTGTGAACGACGCCCGAGGGATCCAGGCTGTGAGCTCCTTACGAGAATCTAATGCCTGATGATTTGAGGTGGAACAGTTTCATCCTGAAATCATCCCCGCGCTGGTCTGTGGAAAAGTGGTCTTCCATGAAACCAGTCCCTGGTGCCAAAAATGTTGGGGACCGACCGCTGATGTACATGACTGTAGACTTTATAAACACTGTGCACTTGGGCTACACTCAATTTATTTTAAAAACTTTTTCTTCATTAGTAAATTAACCGTAGCTTACCATAACTTTTTTACTTTGTCAACTTTAAATTTTTTAACTTTTTGACTCTTATAATAATACTCAGCTTAAAACACACATTGTGCAGCTGTACAAAAATATTTATATTCTTCTTCTATAAGCTCTTTTCTATTTTTACTTTTTTTTTTTTTTGCTTTTTAAAGTTTTTTGTTAAAAACAAAAACACAAACCCACACATAAGCCTAGGCTACACAGGGGCAGGATCATCAATATCAGTGTCTCCCCCTCCACATCCTGTCCCACCGGAAGGTCTTCAGGGACAATAACACGCAGGGAGTTGCCATCTTCTAGAATAACAATGTCTTCTGGATACTCCTTGAAGAACCTGCCTGAGGCTACTTTACAGCTACCTTTTTTTTTTTCTTTTTTTTTGTGGTAAGTGGGAGTACACTTTAAAATAACAATAAAAAGCATGGTAAATACATAAACTAGTAACATAGCCATTTATTATCATAATTAAGTATAGTGTACTTTACATAATTGTATGTGCTAGACTTTTATAGGGCTGGCAGTGCAGTAGTTGGTGAGCAATGGGCCATGACATCAGGACAGTGATGATGTCACCAGGCAAAAGCAATTTTCCAGCTCCATTATAATCTTACGGCACCACCATCATCTGTGCAGTCCCATTGGCTGAAATGTCTTTATTGCAGCACGTGACTGTATGTATGTGTGTGTGTGTGCAGGGTGGGGGTCATGTAGCTAACCTTTCATCTGAGGTCTGGATTCACATAAGCAGCCTAAGGTTGTGGCCAGGCTGGTGAGTCCTGGTGCTAGTCGGGTTCCAAAGGTACTATGAGTGAAGTCTCCATGGGGTTTCGCTAAACTGGGTCAACTTAGCTAAGCTGGGAAGATCTTTGCCAGGTCAGCGTTCACCACAGGAGAAATCTGAGGGCCTTGGAAGGGGTGAGTCAGGAGCGGGTCTGAGCAGGGCAGGTGCCGCTGTCACTCAAGTCCCAGGTGACCGCCTCAGGCCGCAGCAGCGCCAGCTTCCCAAAGGTCCTCCATCAGTTTCAGCGAAGGCTGCAGGTTGCCTGCGTCACAGGCTGATGAGAGGCAGTGAGAGACGCTTGGTGATGTGCTTTGGATGTTCATCCCCTCTAAATCTCATGTTGAGATGTACTCCCCGCCCGCCTCCCCCTGCACCCGTGTTGGAGGTGGGGCCTGGTGGGAGGTGTTCAGGTCATGGAGGCAGATCCCTTGTGGTTTGGTGCTGTCCTCACCACAGTGACTGAGTTCTCTCTGAGATCTGGTTGTAAAAGTATGTGGTGCCTCTCACCACTCTCCCTCTCTTGCTCTTGCTCTTGCCATGTGACATGCCTGCTCCCCTTCACCGTCTGACATGAGTCAAAGCTGCCAGCGGCCTCCTTAGAAGCCAAGTAGATGCTGGTGCCATGCTTGGCAGAACTGCAGAACTGTGAGCCAATTAAACCTCTTTTCTTTATAAAATACCCAATCTGGGGTATTTCCTTATTGCAATGCAAGAACTGCCTAACATGCATGCCTTCTTACACTGTTGGTCTCCCCACTTCATGTTCATCGCGCTTTCCTGAGGGCTGGCCTTGCTGAATCCCACCGAGCACCAGATTGGAGGTGCCAGACCCACACAGATGCCTCATTCCACTCCCATGAGGGAGGAAGAGCCATTCTCTGCAGTAGATCCACACTGTACACCACTTGAAGTGGTTCTGCAGCCCGGAGTGGGCCCTGGCTGAAACACACTTCAGCTGTTTTTGAGAAACAGGATGGTCTGCTCTCCTCTCTCCTAGGGACGAGGCACAGGAGGCCAGAGGGCAGGTTCTGCGATGTTGGGACATAAGATGCAGCTGTGGTGGTCTTTGAACTGTGCTTGCAGTAACAGGAAGACTGTGGGCACAGGTCTCCTTTGCAGAATTTTAGAAATAGGCAGACTCTGCTCTTCCTCTAAGAGTCACATTGCTGTAAGGCAGAGGAATAAAACCGCTTCTCGGCAGCTCCTGATGGGACACAGCCATGGCCACGGAGCAAGGTGATGAACGAGGCAGAAGAGCCCAGCTGAAGCCCTAGCGCCATCCACCTACCACTGCAAGCACGTTGACCTTTGACAGCTGGCTTTATCTCTACTGCACAGAGAAGGATCATATTACAGAAATAGCAATGCCTATGCCACTTGGCTGTTGGGATGATGAAACAACATGATTTTTGTTTAAGTGCCATGTAATCCACACAGTGTTACACACATGTTATTTTTATTCATGTCTCTATTAAAACAGTTAAGCTTTGGATTTGCACTTATCTGTTTCCAAGAACATTGTAGAGGGAGAGAAATCAGTGAGTTGAAAATCAAACCACTCTCAAAACAGCTCAAGAAAGCAACCACTTTGTTTTCTACTATATGGTGGTGGTGCATGCATGCTTCTGTCCCCTTCCCAGCCAGGCCATGCCTGGATGAAACTGCAGCAACAGGAACCTGCAGAAATCTGCAGGCAGGGATGATGTAAAGTAGATCCATGTGTCCGCAGCAGAGAGCTTCCCCACTTCAGAGTCAAAGAAGCTACTTTCTCCCAACCCAGTGCCATGGGAGGAAGAATGGGATTTGTTATTTTTAAATCTTTTGGAAGATTCAACTGGGATCCTGCATGGGAATTTCTACTAGGATATATTTCTTGAAGACTTGTTCTCTTTGCATTACCGTTTCAAAACAGAATAGTTCATAAACATCTACTGTGCAGCATTGAACCCTTCTCATTTTAGAGGTGTCCTGGGAAAAGTTTGACATTTAACAGGGAGGGCTGTGATTTGAAGTCTGTAGGTCAGCACCCCAGAGCATGGAATTTTTTTGGTGACTGTATTTTCAGACAGGTCTAGTAAAAATTATTTTTATTCTTAAATGTCCTCTGTCTGTGGTGGGAGCCTTGTCTTTGAGAGTAGGCACAGTGATGTCTAGATGTCACCACAGTCACAGTTTCATCCAGGCATGGCCTGGCTGGGAAGGGGACAGAAGCATGAATGCACCACCACCAAATAGTAGAAGATGAACTGGTTGCTTTCTTGAGCTATTTTGAGAATGATTTGATTTTCAACTCACTGATGAGCTAGTTTGCAAAATGCTGAGAACAGGGGAGAAGGACAGAAGGCAGAGAGAGCACAGGCTAGGGTGATGGCTCCAAAGGCTCTGGGAGAGTGGGATTGTTACTGAAACAACAGGGGTTTGGTCTAGGTCCTGTTGCTTGCCACACAGAAAGCCAATCACTGAGACAAGTATTGCCAGGGAAGGCAGCTTTATTCAGATGGTACAGCCAAGGAAGTGGGAGATCAGTCTCAAATCCATCTCCTAAACTGACTAAAATTAAGGGTTTACATAGCAGGGAAGAAATGTAACTACATGTGGGAAAACAGGAACCAGGAAGGGGTAAGGAAGAGGAGTTAGCCAACAGGCAGTAGGTGGTGGGTTAGGCAATCATGTTGGGTGAGGGGTGTGGTTTCTCACTGTCCCGATGCTGTGATCTGGAAAGTTTCAGTTCCTTGATACTATCTGTGAGACCTGATGGTTGCTTTCCTGAGAAAGGAACTCAGATAAGACAAATGTAACTTTCTTGTTTTAAAACTAGGAGGGCCAATTTCTATGCTTATTCAAAAGACACCATAAACATCAGTTCTATGGAACAACTGGACTGGTTTCAGGATTAGGGGACAGGGTCCTGTGGGTGCTCCCTGGAGGAGTGAGGTCATCGGGTGAGGGAGGCTGCTGGCGCAGACCTATGCTGTGTGTATGCTCCAGCACCCACCCTCTCAGGACACCCTGAGCCCAGGCGTGGCTACAGCTGCTCCTCCTAACGGGACCCTCTCCTAACTCTGGCTGGGGGTGAGGCAGGTGGACTGATACCCTCAGGATGGGACATGGCTTCAGAGGAAGCACATTTTCCCTTTCAGTTCAGAGCTACCCAAATGGAGAGTTTTTCAGGGATGTCACATTCCTGGTACACTCTGAGGCAGGACTCTAAAGACCCCCATATTTTGCTTATTAGCCTCAGTGTAGCTGAACCCTGATTGGTTGATACAACTGAGTCCTGATTGGTTGATACAGCTGAGCCCTGATTGGCCAAGGCAGCTGAGCTTTTGGCCAATGATTGGTTGGTTCAGGTGTCCCAAAGTTGAACAGAGGTGTTGGTTTTGGGGACCTTCAGAGTATGTGTGTGACCTCTCATCAGTAAATAGCTGCATGGCTCTATTTTATATTTAGGCCCAGGCAGCCACTTTGGATCCGTCTTCAAGGATTGGCTCTTTCAGATTCATATTTGTTAGCACCATTTTAAAAATTGTAAGGGGTCAACCCATGGCAGCCACTAACCTTTTTACTGCATCCATAGATTTGCCTTTTTCAGAATGTCATATCATTGGAATCATATAGTATGTAACCTTTTCAGATTGACTTATTTCACTTACCAATATGCATTTAAGTTTCCTCCACATCTTTTCATGGCTTGATAGGGCATTTCTTTTTAGTGCTGAATAATATTCCATTGTCTGGCTGTACACAGTTTATTTATCCGTTCACCTACTGAAGGACATCTTGTTTGCTTCCAAGTTATGGCAATAATGAATAAAGCTGCTCTAAACATCTGTGTGCAAGTTTCTGTGTGAACGTTTGTTTTCAACTGTTTGGGGTAAATACCAAGGAGCACATTGCTGGATCGTATGGGAAGACCGTTTAGTTTCATAAGAAAGCACCAAGCTGCCTTCCAAAGTGGCTATACCCTTTTGCATTCCCACCAGCAATGGAAGAGAGTTCGTGTTGCTCCACATCCTTGTCAGCATTTGGTGATATCGTATTCTAGATGTTGACCGTTCTAATAGGTGTGTAGTGGGATCTCACTGCTCTGTTAATTTGCGTTTCCTGATGACATGTGATGTGGAGGGTATGCTTATTTGCCATCTGTATCTCTTCTTTCATGAGGTGTCTCTTCTTGAATGTTTTTAACTCTAGAAAAACAATTAGTATACCATGAAATTATTTTCTTTTTCTCCAAAACAAAAAATGACCAAAGTAAAAAAACAAAAAAACAAAAACACACAAGCAGACCAAAACATGACACTCCTTTAACCCAGCTCATTATACTCACTCCTAAATACAAAACAGAATATCTGGGAAGGGCCAGGTAGGAGAGGTACCTGGGGGCCTGCGAAGATTGTTTCCCTGCTTTCCTGTGAACCTAAAGCTCTCCCGGAGCCAATAGGGAATGAGGAGAGGGGGAAGAAAGTTCTGCTTCTGCCTTTTTCCATGGGAGCTGGACGAAGTCCTGCCAAGGGCCACTTCATCTAAGTATGCTTCTTAAAGGAGAATTTGGTTCTAGGACTAGTGGCCACTAGGGACAGGTTGATAAGGCACAGGAATAGAGTGGTCAGATATGGATTATCTCACAGTCATTGAGGACTTACTATGTGCTCAGCATGTTGGTAAATGCTTCTCGTTTTATCTCACTGGATTCTCACTGCAACCCCACATAGTAGACACCGTTATTTCTCTTTCTTGCCAAGTGGGCTGGTCCCTGTTGAATTTAGATGGAGCTGAGCCTGGTATTTGGCCTTGCCTACACTCTCCGGGTCTAAGTCACTCAGACTTGGACAATAGAGCGAACAGGTTCTTGTTTCGAAGGCAAGGCTTTAAGACTACCCAAGACTTGTGGCTCTGAAGGAATATAAAGTGAAACGACAAGACAGCATCCCATGCAAGGCAGGCAGCTACTACACGGCTGAATACATTGCCAGGTTGTATGTGTAGTGGAACCCTTGAGAAAATCCCACCACCATCCTCACATTTGATAATTGAGTCGTATTTGCAGAGATGGCAGCTCGCTTTGAAGTGGTTTTGCCATCAGGTTCCTGGGCAGATAAAATATCAGAAGATGAGTCAGCATTCTTCCTCTCCTCTAGTGGAAACAGAAACAGCAAACTCTTAAATCTCTGTTTATTCCTTCTTTCCCAGGTTGGGGGAGAAGGTGGGAGCTTCCTTTAGTCTTACTGTGTGATGTGATCTGCTGTGACATCTGGCAGTGCCTGCAGTAAAAGAAACAGCTGGGAATGGTCATGTCCTGTTTTCTGGATGATATAACGCAGGCTAGAAGTCTATGTCCATCAACTATCAATCACTGCCTCTGAGACACTGCACGTGCAATTAATTAGCTAGACCAAGACGTCTCTGAAGGCCTGGATTCGGAAACTAAACTCCCCTTGATTACGTGGGCCATATTCCTGGTGGCTGGACTTCATTAACCTCAGCTGTATTCAGCTATGGCGGCCTCTGATCCAGTCAAGATATTTTGCTGCCTAGTTGATGCTGATTGGATTCAGGGTTTTTATTACTTTACAAAGGCAATGCTTATCCCTGTGGGTGATAAGAAACCAACAAGGCCCAAACTACCAGCATTGGTTTCCCCTGCCTCTAAACCGGCGTGCTCTATTTGGGTGTTTATTTCGGGACTTTGGACTGCAGATGGGATTGTAAGTGCTCCCTGCTCAGGGAGCTTACCCTCAGAGGGAGAATGTGGGCCTGCATAAACCCCAGGAGATCCATTGAGGAGACACCTAAAGCGAGTTCAGTGATGGGGTGAGAGCATGACGCTGTGATGCTCATTGTGAGACGGTGGGACGGGGCCCCGGGCAAGTGAGAAGAAGGCCAGTTGAAGGCCTCGCTTTCCGCTGCTCTCCTTCCTGCTTTTCAGCAGCCTCTTCTCGGCTGGCCTGGGTCTCTCTTTTCTTCTGCTTTTTCTGCTCTGCTCTTCCTCTAATTTTCCTGGCCCATGATTTCCGTGTGCCCTTTTCTCTTTCTGCAGGCAGAACTTGTGCTGTGCCACCCTCTGGGAGGCACAGGACCTGTCTGATGTGGCTCCTGGACTCAGGACTGCCAGCTGCCCTCTTCCCGCCTGTGGGCAGGTCCTGCAGCAGCCGGAGAGGGCATTCTCAGGCCCTGTCACTTCTTTGTAACTCGTGATCAAACAGGTTCTGTGAGGATTAGGGAGGCACCCAGCTTTGTGTTATAATTACTAATCCTTTGTTTTCGTGACATTGGGAGAGTTTTTTTTTTGTTTCTCTAGATGGTTGATTCTAAATAGCTGCAGAGCTCGTGGCAGTGAGGTTAAATGTCACTCATGGCTCATTGGTGCCCTGTGTGTGTGCAGGTGTCAGTCACTGCTGTATGAAGAGCTGGGGTCCTGCAGTGCTCGGCTGTCCTCAGCTCTGGCCACTGTGGTAATGACCTGGTGAGATTTGGAAATTACCGATGGCTGGTCCCACCCCCAAGGTTTGATTTAATTGGTTTGGATGGTGGCCTGGGCATCCAGATTTTAGAAATCCCTCCTGGTGCTTCTTATACAGTGATGAAGGAAGCCAGTGCTCAGACTCTATGAAATCAGCAAAGGCTGGAGGCCAGGAAGAGCCAGCGGCCTGAGGCAGCAGCACGAGTTCATATTCCCTTCAGCTGCACTGTTCTCTCAGAGGGTCTCACAGACTCTTGCTTCCCCAGGAGATGGAAATCTTACTCTTCTGCCCTCATTTATTCACTCAGCAAACATAGGTAGAGCCCTTAATAAGCATCAGGCATTAGGGAGACCCACGGAGGGGATACAGGGGCTGCTTTCGCAAGACTTACAGGGGGGCATGGGAATGCAGCTTTGTGAACAGGTGATTCCAGCACCTGCCGTGCGTCTCAATAGAGACCACGAAACCGTGCAGGGCAAAGAAGCGCTCACTCAGCATACATACGTGAGGGGCAGGTTATAGAATGCTTTTGAGAGTTATGATCCTTATTTAATGGTGAAGAGAGTTGAGGGGTTTGGACCAAGTTGTGTGCTCTTGGTTACCAAGGTCAAACAGCAACAAAGTGTTTGTTCACCCGAGCTCTAGCCCCACATGGGTTTGAATATGCTTCTCCGTCACAGCTAAGGAGGTGTCCTACCATTTGCATTCTGAGAGGTAAGATACTACCTAGAGAATGAAAGTGTTTGCAGCTGCTGCCTCCATGGACCTGACCCTTAGTACCCACGAGTGTGCTGTGGTCATGGCTACTGAACGTGACCAGCAGTGTCAGGATCACTTGGGAGCTTGTTGAAAATGTAAATTCTGAGGCCCTCACCTGAGACTTACTAAATTGGAATCTCTGGGGGTGGGCCTGGGATTCTGTATCTGATGAACTCTTGAGGTGATTCTCATGCCTGTGGATGTTTGAGAAGCCCCACTGGAGGTCCTTGCGTCAGTTCCTGATGGGTGGATGCGGGAGATTGCACCGTTATTCCCAATTTTCCACCACTTGAAATTCATACCCTTCGCCATGTGACGCTGTAGTTCCTCCCACCAGAATAGAAGTATCTGCCCCTTTCCCGACGACGTTGGGCTGACAGGTGGACTATGGGAGGAGGGGATAGTGTCCTGCTGATGTTAAGCCTAGACCTTAGGAGACATTGCATGTCTCTCCTTGCCCCTCTAGGAGCTTCCAACTTCTGCATGGAAAAAAATGCTGCAGGTAACTGCTGTCTCTTTCCCCTGTGCCCCAGAATGAACACGTGTGGAGCAGAGCCTCCCAGCTGACCTGCAGACCTATAGCCCGGAGCAGAACTGCCCTCGCTGACCTGCAGATCTTTAGGCATGAGAATAAATGCATAGTGCTGTTTGCCACTGGCATGGTTTGTCACGCAGCAATAGCTGACTGACCCAGTTTTGGGGACAGGGACAGGTTTTGTAGGCCTAGTCAGACAAGAGCAGTGCCCAGGGGTAAGATTATTGGCATCAGGAAGTCAGGCCAGCAGCCTAGGTTCCAGGGTCAGTCTATGTGGTGTGCCCTTTGCCTTGGCCTCCTGAGTCCTCAGCAGCTGGTCCTAAGCTCTATGCCTGATTCACTTGGTCTTACCTGTTCACATCCCTCGGAGAATTTGATTAACGATGCCGTAGATCACAGAAGCCACGTTATCCCTCACTTGACTTATTGCAAGCACCAAATAAGAACAATGACTACTAGGTGAACTGATAGCTTAATGGTTTGAGGAATTAAACAAGTTGGCCACAATAACCCTACCAGCTTCTACCTGGTGGAAGACTTTGCCAGTGGAGCCAGAAAAACGCCTGGAGCTAAGGTGCTTCTCTGAGGACAGGGCTTGGCTAGGCAGTGGCTGCCTCTGCCTTTGGAATGCTCCTTCCTCTGTGCTTTCAGGACTGGCTTGTTGAAGCAGTCAGGATAGGGTAGGCTCTGCTGCCGTAAAAAACTGTGACATCTCAGTGATTACCAGAAACAAGTTTATTCCTTGCTGGTACCACAGTCCAAGGTGAGTCAGGTATCTCTCTTAGTGGCTCTTCTCCAGGGATGATTCAAAGTCCCACGATGCTTCCAGCTTCCACTCTGCCATCTGCGCGTTCTCTAATCTCAGCTGCAGGGATGAGAGTGTGGGGAGCACGCCCCTGGCTGTACTGCCCTGGCCAGGGACGGCATCACTTCTGCAGAGTGTGCAGGTACAGGACTCAGGCATAGGGTCCACAACCAGCGTTAAGGCAGCAGAGAAAGGTGTTTGCCTGTGTTTCTGAGAAGAGGAAGCGGTGTGGGGAACAGAACATTGCTTCTGTTATTCCTGTATTTAAGGTAACATCATATCTCTTCTATGGGTTCACTAGATGTTTATTTCATTGTTCAGCTCTTAGAGGGCAACATGATTTCCAATAAAGTCAGTAATAACCAGGAACAGACTCCAGAGATGAATAAACACTGGGCTTGATGAAGGAGTAAGGAGTGGAACCCGACAGTTCCTTGCAATGACAAACCCTGGTGGGGAGGACACTGAGTGAGAAGTATTTGTGGATAGGCACAGATTTGCATGCAAATCATTGAGATTATTTCTGCTAAATATATTAGAATGTTGAGTTAAATGGCAGGAAAGAGGCCCAGTGTGGCTCATCTTTGTCAGCAGTTTGCATTGCCTTATGAGTCTCTTCATCTTGGGATTTCAGAGTGTTAGATGTTGAGGGAGACTTAGAGATTATTAAATCGAAATCATGTCATGCTAAATGCAGGGGACTGAGGCACAGTGCAGTGGAATACAGTGAGCCTGCACAGCAGGGTGCCAGGTCGTCTGACCACCAGTCCAGTGCCCTCTTCACCACCTGCTCGTGCAAGGAGGGTTCCTGCCAATCGTGTCCCAGGGCACTGGAGGGCCTGGGGGCTTGTGCTTTCTTCTGATTTTGAGTCATTGGATGGAAGCAAACCTAAGAGAAGTGGGTGGTGTGTTTGATGCCTCCTCACGGCCCCCCCACGGCTGCCACATTAGAAAACCCTTCTGAGCCTGCCATGTGGCCCTGGCGGAAGCAACATGAAAGCTTCTAATAACAGCCTTGGGGAAAAGCACTCTGCCAAGGTTTCTTTGTGTCCTTTTCGGGGCATTTGATGAGCTTCCTTTGCTTTACATATAGTTTTCCAGGAATAGGCAGATGTGCTTCTCACCACAGAGCTATTAATACCCCAAGCCAAGCACTTAAAGGAAAACATCAACCAAGGGTTTAGCCACGTAGCTGGGCGGGGGTTGGAAGAGACAGAAGGAGGGAGCGAGCAAGAGCAGGTGCGGGGGTTCATTTCAGTGAAGGAAAATGTAACAGGAGAGGAATCCAGGGCTACTCTGTTGTGTTTCTAAAGTTCACATGAACTGAATTTTCTGTGGCCCACCCGGTGATATTAACATAGTTTTCTTGTATTAGCTAATAATTAGGAAGTGTGTTGGCAATAATTAGCAGCAATTTGCCAATCACTGGGAGTCAGCTGGCCCTAGCTCCCTGCTGCTAATTCGGCAGAGTGGCCGTCCACTCTTAGCAGGCCTTTACAGCAAGGTGCTCTTTCAGGAAGGCAGTTGGGGACAGTTCCACAGTGGAAAATCTCTGGTTCTATGAGCGTCTGAGGTTGAAATAAATGTAGGCTTATTTCCTTTGGGAAGCTTAATTGAAAAGTAAAAAACGTCCTTTCTTCTACAACTGGAAACTTTAACGTGAGAAAGAAAAGGGGCTTCTTTCTTCCTCCTTCTTCTTTCTTCTCCTTCTTTTAAAGATAGTAAAAGGAAAACTACCACTGTTTCCGGTTTTGGAAGCTAGTCTTTGGTTTTATACTAAATGAAACCTGTTAACCCAGCAGATGAGTTTATTTTACATGGAATCTGTTAAACCCACATAGTAGACACGTCCCCTATTTTTGCATGTGTTTGGGTTTTAAGTCCGTGAAGCTGGGCAAGGGGGTGATGTGTGAACGCTGGGAGAGGCCGGGAATTCAGCCACTGGGGAATGCTGTACCACAGGAAGCTTAGATACACGTGTGTGTGCTGTGAGCTGGAGCCAGTAAGGGCTCAGAGCTGGGGAGTGGGGACCGCAAAGAATGCAGATGGGGCCTGGCCCACCCTCCAGGGTACATCCACATTTCTGAGAAATGCTATACCAGAGGAACATTAAGAGTGAGGGAACTGTTTTCAGAGGTTACTTCAGACCTTGGGTATGTGGGGAGGTGAAGCAACAAAGACTGAGAGATGTCAGCCAATCAAAAAGTGTAGTCACCTCTCGGAAAAACACTCCCTGCAGTATTTTAGAGACAATGTAGAATAGATGCCCCAAGTAAAGATAATCCCAGAGTGGAGTATATCCAGGCTGATCAATGCCATGTAGAGCAGGGGTCCCCACTCCCAGGGCCATGAACTGGTAGGGTCCCTGGCCTGTTAGGAACCAAGAGGCCTGTTAGGGTCCATGGCCTGTTAGGAACCAAGCCTCACAGCAGGAGGTGAGCAGCAGGAGTGCAAGCAAAGCTTCATCTGCATTTGTAGCTGCTCCCCTCCACCCCTCGAATTATTGCCTGAGCTCTGCCTCATGTCAGATCAGTGGCAGCACTGGATTCTCATAGGAGCACGAACCCTATGGTGAACTGCGAATGCAAGGGATCTAGGTTGCGCACTTTTTTTTTTTTTTTTTTTTTTTTTGAGACAGAGTCTTGCTCTGTCGCCCAGGCTGGAGTGCAGTGGCACAGTCTTGGCTCACTGCAACCTCCGCCTCCTGTGTTCAAGTGCTTTTCCTGCCTCAGCCTCCTGAGTAGTGGGGACTACAGGCACCCGCCACCACACTCAGCTATTTTTTTAATTATTGTTTTTAGTGAAGACAGGGCACTCCAGGGATGGTGAGGCTGCATAGGTGCCTAATGAAAGATGTCCTAGTGAGAAGTGGAGACTTAGGGTCCAGCGGCGTGAGGAGTGTGACTACTGTCAGCCTCTCAGAGTAGACACAGGCAGGGGTGTAACTACTCACATACAGTGGGGCTGGCCCCGTAGAGTACGGCTCTGCACTGCATAACAGCCTTTCAGTCAGTGATGGACTGAGTATATGACAGTGGTCCCATAAGATTATAAAGGAGCTGAAAACCTATCACCTGGTGATGTAGCTGTCATGACATCGTAGCACAATGCATTGCTCACATGTTTGTGGTGATGCACTGCCAGTCATTAAAAAGTCGAGCACATGCAATTATGTACAGCATATAATATTTGGTAGTGATCATAAGCGACTATGTTACAGGCTTGTGTATTTATTATATGCCACTTTTAATCATTATTTTAGAGTGTACTCCTTTTACTTACCAAAAAAAAAAAAAAAAAAAAAAAGTAACTGTAAAGCAGCCTCAGGCAGATCCTTCAGGAGGTATCCAGAAGAAGGCATTGTGATCCCAGGAGATGACAGCTCCATGCATGTCACTGCCCTGAAGACCTTCCAGTGGGACAAGGTGTGGAAGAGGAAGACAGTGATACTGATAATATTTCTAAAAATATAAAAAAGCTTATAGAATAACAATGTACAGAAAGAAAATATTTTTATATAACTATAAAATGTGTGTTTTAAGCTAAATGTAATGAGTCAAAAAGTTAAAAATATTAAAAAGTTGATAAAGTAAAAAGTTACAGTAAGCTAAGATTCATTTATTATTGAAGAAAAAAAT